>NC_040246.1:23557506-23857506 GCF_001444195.1 Xiphophorus couchianus
GCAGGTTAAAGTCCCAGCCTCCATCTGAGCCGCTGACATTCCCCTTCAGCAGGACAGATGGCCACAGCTGGACAGGTAAGCAGGACAGCATGTTTCACCGCCTCAAAGTTTGACCAGATTTAGTCTCTCGGTCATTTTCACAACCAGTTTTAAAGTTTTCAGTAAATATTTGTACGTCAAAGTTTTCATCCTGTTTTGTTACATAATGCAAAGTTTGGATAAAACATTTAAAACGATTTCAAATGTTTTTTAAAGAAGCAAAGTGAGAAATCCTGAAACAAAATGCAGAAGTAAAAAAGCTCAACTCTGAAGCAATAACAGCGTTATTGTGAAATGATGTTTTCTGCTGAAAGCTGCAGCAGTAAAGTTCATATTTGCTCTGATGAGTCGACGTTAAGCTGCAGCTTGTGTAAGAGCTGGTCTCATGTTCCTGGTGTTAGAGCGCTAGATGTTTGGAAAATAGATTTTCCATCTAATTTTGTAGCAAATGAGCCAACCTGCCACTGAACGGAGTCTTTAATAAACCTTGAATTTTGCACAAAAATGTGTAAATTTTGTATTTAGTTCAGTTTTACGTTGCTTCTTGTGAATAAAGCTGAAATTGTCGCAGCTTTATGCTTTATGCTTTCTGGTCCAGGTAGCTCATAGTGTTTATTATAGTTCAGTTCTTCATCAAGGAAAATGCAAGAAACTTTTCATGGCTGCTCAACACGTAGCAACCCTGAAGGAGCCGCAGCGCCGCAGCTTTAAGAGACGCAGCGTCCTTCACCTTCAGCTGCGAACATCAGGGAGACAAACTAAATCGACTTTTGGTGAAATCACTGCAAATCATAAATCTGACATAAAAAAGGACAAAAAATAGCAAACAAAACAATTAGTGAGGTCAGATTCAAGGTCAGGGTCACAAGTTTACCTTCTTTTTTAAGCAAAAGTAAATGTTTGATTTTTAGGTTACATATTTACAGGAAGCTGCACAGTGGAGCAGTTGGTAGCACTGTTGCCTTGCATCATGAAGGTCCTGGGTTCTATTCCCAGCCTGGGGTCTTTCTGCATGGAGTTAGCATGTTCCCCCTGTGCATGGTGGGTTCTTCCTTCCACAGTCCAAAGCATGACTGTCAGATTAGTTGGTCTCTCTAAATTCTCCCTAGGTGTGAGTGTGGTTGTTTGTCCTGTGTTGCCCTGGCGATGAACTGGTGACCTGTCCAGGTGACCCCGCCTCTCAGCCTCCTGATAGGATAAGGCTGGAAGATGGATGAATATTTACAGGATATGAAAGTGTTGAAATCCTCAGAGGTTTAATAAATTAGTTTACTAACTAGTTTATTTGGATCATCCAAAGAGCTTCGCTGCTAGCTGCTGATGCTGCTAACGGCTGTGAGGTTCAGAGGTTTTCGCCTGTCTGCAGGTCATCAGGTGCAAGGCAGCAGTAGCCTGGGAGTTCAACCAGCCTTTGGTGATCGAAGAGGTTGAGGTGGCGCCGCCTCAGGAGAAGGAGATCCGGATCAAGGTCAGAGCAAATGAAGCAAAATGTGAATAATAAAGCCAGAATCATCTGAGCCTTAAATGCAACTCGAAGCTCTTTTCTGACTGTCGTTACTTTATTGTGTCGTTTCCTCTGCAGATCGTGGCAACAGGAGTGTGTCAGTCGGATCTCTACTTCCTGTGCAAATGTCTGAATCAGACGATGTTCCCGGCCGTTTTTGGCCATGAAGCAGCCGGTGTGGTGGAGAGCATCGGACCCGGGGTCACGGAGTTCCAGCCGGGTCAGTAGAACCAGCCGGACCGCCTGGTTCTGCTTTAATAACTCTGCTGAATCTGACATGTTTGTGATCCAGGAGACACGGTGATCCCGCTGTTCATGCCTCAGTGTCGGGAATGCCGCCTCTGCAAGAGTCCCAAGACCAACCTCTGCGTCAACGGGTGTCCCTCGTCTTCTGTCATTTCCAGATCTTATTGGTGTTTTTATTAGTTTCTAGGTTGATATGAAACTAATGGATCATATGTGGTGTTCAGGTCGGCCGGTCGAATAGATGAGCGGAGCTTTGAGCGCTCCAGGATCAGCTGCAGGGGCAGGAAGCTGCTGCAGTTCCTGGGAACCAGCAGCTTCTCTGAGTTCACCGTGGTGAAGGAGATTTCTGTGGCCAAGATCGACCCGGCCGCGCCGCTGCACAAAGTCTGTCTGATCGGCTGCGCCATCTGCACCGGGTACGGAGCGGCCGTCAATACCGCCAAGGTGCCCCGACACGAACCTCACTGTCCAGATCGCTCAGGTTAGAGAGGGAAACCCTCACCGGCTTTAACCCGTGGCCTCCAGGTGGAAGCAGGCTCCAGCTGCGCCGTGTTCGGTCTGGGAGCCGTGGGCCTGGCCGCGGTCATGGGCTGCAGGGCGGCGGCAGCCAGCAGGATCATCGCCGTCGACATCAACCCGGAGAAGTTTGAGAAGGCCAAGGTGTTGGGAGCCACGGATGTGGTGAACCCCAACGACCACAGCAGGCCCATCCAGCAGGTCATCCAGGAGATGACCAGTGGTGGAGTGGACTTCTCCTTCGAATGCATCGGGAATGTGGAGGTCATGGTGAGGTCATGGTGAGGGTCAGGGTCTCACGGTGTGTGAATGACGCGGGCGGACTGATCAGCGATGCGTTTCCGTGCAGCGCAGCGCCTTGGAATCTTGTGCGGCCGGCTGGGGGGTCAGTGTGATCGCCGGCTGGACAGACATGCAGAACTTCAGCGCCCCGCCCATCCAGCTGATGACTGGACGGAAATGGACGGGAACTCTGTTTGGAGGTCAGAAACGAACCTCAGCGATCAGAACCAGCAGCTTCTGGAGTTAGCGTTAGCATTAGCTAACCGCTCCTCACATCAGGTGACACTGATTAACCAATCAGAAACTCCCAAAGCCATGACATCATCACTGTTTTAATGAATCATAATAATAAACTTCTGCATTAGAAACAAGTTAATGCAGAATTTCTCTAGTTATTTTTAGCGCTTAGCAACAATAAATCATCTTGTTGAAAAACATTTGGAGGTTTAAAGGTTTATGTAAATATGTGGTTTCAGATGAAGTTTTTCGTCATGCTCAGCCCCCCGTGTGTTTCAGTCTGGACACGGCCCTGTTCTTAAAGGGACGGTACCTGATGATGCTTCCTCTGCTTCAGGGTTTAAAGGGAAGGACGGCGTTGCTCAGATGGTCAGAGCTTACCTGGACAGGAAGCTGATGGTGGACGAGTTCATCACCCACAACCTGAGGCTGGACCAGGTCAACGAAGCCGTGGAGCTGATGAAGAACGGCCGGTGGTGCGACCCGAAGCTCAGATGTTCCCTTCATGATTGAAACGGTCCTGACTGGGTGTTTGTGTCTCCGCAGCGTCCGGGCCGTGCTGAGCGTCGCTCCTCAGTGACGTCATCGAGCGTCTGAACGTTTCCATCCTGTTGCCTGATGGTAGAAAATAAAGGAGCTGATCTGGATTCTGCCTCGGACTGACTCTATGTTTCTAGTTCTACTTTGATCTTTTGCAGAACGTATCTAGAAGTTGATTTCTCGTTTTGTCTTCAGACAAAACTTCGATATAATAATCATGTTCATCTCAGTCTGATGATAATAATCTGATGACGACGTCCTAAAAGATGAAAGGTGATAAAGTGAAACTTCACTAAACATTCTTTTAATTTTTGATTATTTCTTTGATTATTGAGTTCAACTATTTGTTGAGACTTTTTTCTTTATTATCATAAAACTGTTTGCTCTCAGATTATTTGGACTTTCTGTCATAAAACTTTATTCTTGTAATTTTATCATTTAATTCTTGACTTTTTGCAGCAATCTGACTTTTTACTCATTACAACTTTATTCTACTTTATCTTTATGTGACTATTATACGACTTTATTCTAGTAAGATTATGACTTAATTCTCATGTTTCTTAGTCTTGCCCTCATAATCTGTTATACTTTCACATTAAAACTGCTATTAATGTGTAATAATATTTCCACAGCTTTAGCAAGAGCTGCAGAAATATCTCAATTCTCTTTAAATCAGAAATATATGAAGATGATTTTCCAGCTGAAGTTTTTCCAACCAGTTTCTCCTCAGCAGTTGCAAAGTTTGCTTCTACTTTGGGCCGGCCCAGGCCCTTCTGTGATGTCGTAAAGCAGAGATAAACTTTCACCTGCTCAGAAATAAATCATTTCCAGACATTTTACTCTCTGAAGCCAAAGGTCATCTCCTCAAACTGGATCAGGAAATGAAATCCTCAGCTGAAATGAATGAAGCTTCATCTGATCAGCAGAGAAAAGGATGAAGATAAAATCCTTCACATGTCAACAAGATTTATTGTTTTATAACTGAGAGAAAATAAAGATTCAACCAGCAGATCAAATTAAATGGCTTGTTTAAAGAATCACGTTATGATTTTAATAATCTGACGGCCAGTTATGAAGGTCTGACCCCTCCCTGCCAGGGTTAGATACTGTTTACTGCAGCGGCTCAGGGGTTTATTATCTTATAATATATTTATAATTTATTATGGTTTTGTTGTCTGATCGCTTCATGACTTCCTGATCTGGTTTCTGGTTTCATTCTGGTTTTAAACAAACTCGACTGGTTTTCGCCAGATTCTGACTGGAACACATTTTATTCCAAAGGTTTTTCTTCCTCTTTCTGCTGCGGCGTCTCGGGTGAAGGTGAGACCGGACCGGACCGGACCGGACCGGACCGGACCGGACCCGCCCAGCCTGATAACAGCTGCAGGTTAAAGTCCCTGCTCGTATCGCTGTGTGCCTGATTGAACTGATCCTCTTCTTTTCCTTCGCTGCTGAAACTTTGGCCTCAGATCGATCGATCATCTCTGCAGGAAAAATGTCCACAGCTGGGAAGGTGAGAGGAAACACACAGACCACCAGCGGTCCGTGTTTTCAGGACAACGAGCGGTCTTCATTTTTGACAGCGGTCTGACCCGGAAGTTCTCTGCCCCGATCACTTTGTTTCTGTAAACTCGACCAAAGCGGCAGGCGATTGATTTGATCATGAAGCCTTCACACAGTAAGTCTGGTACTCTGAAGCTAATGGCTTCTAAATGCAGCTTCAGATTCAGTGAAGGACTAAAGGGATAGTCCGCCCAATTTTTACCAACCTTTAATCTGCTCTGGTTTAAAAAGTCGCTCAAACTGGGACCAGAACATTCTGCCAGTCATTCAAACCTTGTAGGTTTTTTAAGTTTTTCCTTTCTGGATAGCATTAGCATACCAATTATTATCCTGTGTGTCATGAACAAGCAAGCAGAAAAGGTTAATTATCCAAAATATACAATAAAAATGTATCTATTTCACCAGGTGGGAAATGTTTGAAATAATGTGCCAATTAGATGATTAAAAGCTTAAATAAATAAATGTTTGCCTACAAGAGGATTTGGGAAAGAAACAGGTCATCATTCTGACGTTACATATTTAGGTTTTTTTAGCTAGCTAACTAAATATTTGGTTTGAAACTAAAAACATTTATAAATGAATAAAAAATATGATTAAAATATGCCTGAAAAATGAACGTAAACCACCCAAACTATTTCTGAACGTTTTTACAACCAGCAGCTCATTGTGCAGGAACTCCATGGTTAAAGGTTAAAGGTTAATACCGGATGTTTCTGTGGCCGCCAGGTCATCCGGTGCAGGGCGGCGGTGTCCTGGGCGCCCAACACGCCGGCCGCCATGGAGGAGATCGAGGTGGCTCCTCCTGAGGCCGGTGAGGTCCGCATCAAGGTGGGAGGCGCCTCTTCGTCTCACCAGGAGGTCTTTCGTAACGCTAAAGCCGCTGACGTGGCCGTTGTCACGGTTACTTCCTGGCGCAGATAGTGGCGACCTCGGTGTGCCACTCGGACCTGTACCACCTGCTGGAGAGCATGACTGCAGACGGCTTCCCCACGGTCCTGGGCCACGAGGGCGCCGGCATCGTGGAGAGTGTCGGACCGGGAGTCACAGAGTTTCAGCCCGGTCAGTCCGAACCGGAAGCTGATGTTGATGTGACAGCAGGTCACCTGCTGCTGCCTCGACACGCTGCATGAAGCCTCTTTCCTTCCTCCGTCCTGGAGAACCGGCGGGTTTCGGGCCCAAACCCGCCGGTTCTCCTTCTAGGAGACGCCATTTAAAACTTACAGTCAGAAATGAACATCAATAATTTGGCTTATTTAGATCGTCTCGTTTGTCACCATGTCAATCATTCATTACTGTATCAGTTCCTAAATTAATGTTAAGTTCGCAAGCTAAATATTTCATACACAAATTAAATATGTAGCTTGTACCTAAAGTTTAGCTTCAAAGTAAATATTTAGTGTCTCCTTTTGGTCTCCTAGGAGACAAGGTGATTCCTCTTTTCCTCTGCCAGTGTAAAGAATGTCGGTTCTGTAAGAGTCCGAGGACCAACCAGTGTGAGAGAGCATGGTGAGACTGGCCTGGTCCTCAGCCTTTAATGGTGGCATTTTTCCAGTAAAGAACAAACACAGTTCTTTAGCTCAGAAACTGTCTCCACCAGGACCAGAATTCGCCAAGAGATTATGGCCGGAGTGGAATCCAGGTTCACCTGTAAGGGGAAGAGGGTCCACCAGTTCATGGGAACCAGCACCTTCTCTGAGTACACCGTCATCAACCAGATCGCTGTGACCAGGATCGACCCCGCGGCTCCTCTGGACAAGATCTGCCTGCTGGGCTGCGGGATCTGCACCGGCTACGGCGCCGCGGTGAACACCGCCAAGGTGGGAGAGCCGCGTCCACTAGTCCGCTAACAGCACAGAGAAACTTATTTAGCGCACTTAGCTTCCCCTAAATTACTCTTTCCAGATAAATTCTAAAGTACTAATTAATTCAGCTGTTTTTAAACTTTCAGTTAAATAAAGTTTGACTTTTGTAAAAGTTTTATTCATTGAAAAATAAAACTTTTTGTTTCTTGGTTTTAAATGGTTAAACTGGAATGTCTAAGTCTTAAAGTATGTAGACCTCATGCTTTTACTTTGAAATGAGTCAGGACTTTACATAGCAGGGCGATAATAATGACCCTGGATGTCAACAAGGTGTAGCTTTAGCTTCTACTAAATATTGAGTTAGTATAGTACCTTAGTGTCTGTTTAAACTAAATAATACCTTGGTATAGTACTTTACCGTTAGCTTACACTAAATAATATGTTTAGCACAAGCTAAAGCTAATATGTTGGCAGCATAAGCTATTAGCATTTGCTATTAATACCGATATCAATTTTAAATGATCGTTTTGTCCAATAACAGACCATGAGATTAACTCTGTTCTGTTTAATCCGCTCCCAGATTGCAGAAGTTTGGGATTACTTTGTGTTTCCGTATTTCAGGGGTTCTCCGTGTGTCCAGGTGGAAGCGGGCTCCAGCTGCGCCGTGTTCGGTCTGGGAGCCGTGGGCCTGGCCGCGGTCATGGGCTGCAGGGCGGCGGGAGCCAGCAGGATCATCGCCGTCGACATCAACTCGGACAAAGCAGAGAAGGCCAAAGAGTTGGGCGCCACCGACTTCCTGAACCCAAAGGACCACAGCCGGCCCGTCCATGAGGTCATCTCTGAGATGACCGGAGGAGGGGTGGACTTCTCCCTGGAGTGCGTGGGGAACGTGGAGGTCATGGTGAGGGACCGATGCTCTGTGTTAGTCTGGAGAGCGGAACCGGGGCGCTGACCGTGTTCTGCTGGTCCGTCCAGCGCAGCGCCTTGGAGTCCAGCATGGAGGCCTGGGGGGTCAGCGTGGTGGTCGGCTGGACCGACATGTTCGACATCACCATCCGACCGCGCCACCTGATCTGCGGGCGGACCTGGAAGGGCTCCATGTTTGGAGGTGAGCCTGTCGCTCTGCTGCGGTTCTGGTTCTGCTGATGGAGTCATGCTGACGGATGGGCCAAAATGTTCAACTAAATAAAGATAAAACTGAAGTTTTAGTTTTTGGCCCAAAGAGCTCCGGTTAAAAATGATCGCCCACCTCCAGCCTGCTGGTTTAAAATGCTTTGACTAGGCCATGAGTCTGTGGGGATCAGGATCCTGACCTGATCCTTCACAACCAGATCAAATTTATCATAGAGACACAATATTACCAGCTAAAAATGTCGGCAGAATTAGACGACTCATGTCAACAAGATTCTGAAAATTTACTTCATAGCTTTTAGTAGATTCAATTATTGCAACGTTATTTTTACTGGATTAGCAAAAAAATAAACAATAAAAAAAACCCAATAAAACTTCTTCTTCTTCTGCAGAATGAGTCCTCACCAAAACGAAGATCAGAATCAGTCCAGATCCGAGATCCTTCCACTTCCTGCTGCTCACACAACATTTAAAGTTTTAATGGTTTATAAAACACTCACTAATAAAAACCCAGAATATATTTCTGATTTTCTTCCATTAGCCACTGAGACCTTTCAGTCCAACAGTGAAACCGAAGCAGCTTCAGTTTTTATTGTGTCAGTAAATGACCTCTGGCTCCATGAGGTCATTAAAACAAAACATTTAAAAAGTTTCTTATCTAAACCTGTTTAAATTGAATCTGTTTGTTGTGTTTTATTATGTTTTAACTTCTTTCACCTGGAACCGTCTCTGGCTGAAAGCTGCTGTATAAGTAAAGTCTCGTTGCCTTGTGCGGTTCTGATCCGCCTCAGGGTTTAAAGCCAAGGACGGCGTGGCGGGGATGGTGAGATCCTACCTGGAGAAGAAGGTGAAGCTGGACGAGTTCATCAGCCACAAAATGGAGCTGGACCAGGTCAACGACGCCATAGAGCTGATGAAGAACTCCCAATGGTACCGACCCGGTTCGTCGCCAACATGCTCACACAGCAGCAGCTGCTCAGTTATTCCTGTGTTTGTTCCACAGCGTCCGGGTCGTCATGAAGGTTTCTGCCGAGTAGAACCGGAGCCGGTTCTGATGTTTGGTTTAATTCTGGGTTTTTATCCGTCCGTCAGCTTCACTCCGACAGACGTCCTCCGTTTCAGGGTGATACAGGAAACGAATGAAGTTAGATTAAATTGCCTCAAACAGCCAGAGGAAACCCTGTTTTTCAGTTGGACAGTTGGAGCTGGGATGGAGGGAGAAGAACCGAGAAACGTCTCGGAAGAAATGATTCCGTTAGAAAATTCATTTAGTCTTTAATCATTAATATTCACCTGAAATGAACCGTTTCCCAGAGAATGATTACACATTAAAAAGATAAAACATTGAATTTATGTGTTTGAGTTGGAATTCATTCATACATCTATGGAGGACTGGTCCTGCCACAATTGGCAATAAAAATAAAAAGCTTAATAAAGTAATATGGCAAATACTGCATCCAAAAAAGTATCTCAACTTTGTGCTTGGCTATAGATGTTGACCAATAGGAGAAGATGACTGGAATGAAAACACAAAATCTAAATAGACAAAAATCAATGTAAAAAAAAATAAAAAATTAAAACAGAATATTAAGGACAATAAATCAAGGAAGCCAATTAATAAAATATTGGAAATAAAGTGGAAAACTGAGTAATAGTGCTAATTTAATACTGTTGAATGATACATTTGTCAAACTGTATAATCAAATCATTAATTTCTATTTTGTTTGCCAATTTTGACAGGATTGGTTCTCCATATATATAAAAAATAAATCTCTTTACGTCACACTGTAGAATCGAATAAGTTGGGAAAGTTAGAAGCTGATAATAAATCCTGGTTATTTTTCCTGGAGCGTCGCCTCCAGTCTGCCGGTCCGGTTCGGATCTCAGGACAAACCGAGCCACACGGAGATACAGAAGAGTCATTTATTACTCCATCAGAAGTACAGAGTGCAGAGAAACAACGACGGCATCCAGGTGACGCAGGATGAAGGTGAGACGAGCAGGTCAGAGGTCAGACATCCACACGTTAAGGCTCGTTCTGCTACACCAGCGCTCACGGTACCAGAACCTCCAGAACCTCCGTCATGCAGCAGCTGCATCGTAAGCTAAGCTAGCTCAGGATGGCCGTTTGATGATGGTTAAAGCTGCAGCCGCATTCTGCTCTGGAAATAAAGATTTAAACTCTGCTGTCTCTCCAAACCTAAACTCATTCTTTTAGGACTTTTCCAGAACTTTCCAGGAACTTTTTCTACCTGGAGAATAACCTCAAGGAAAGTTCTGGCAAAGCGTGGGTGAACTTCATAAATATCTGCTTCCTCCAGACCAAACAGAAAACTTTACAGACACATTCCAGAACTTCCACTTCATCTGAGGAACCCACTTTAATTCAGAGTTTCCTTTGAGCTGTGAGTGAGTTTGCGGTGCCGGGTGTCTGGTCGGGTCCAGTCCTGGGCGCCGGTTCCGGCGGCGCCTACATCTGGGCCAGGAAGTGAGCCCGGCCGTTGTCCTCCAGGCGGCGCGTCAGAACCTCGCAGCCTGTCTCCGTCACCAGCAGGGTGTGTTCGAACTGGGCCGACCGCTTCCCGTCCCGGGTCACCGCCGTCCAGCCGTCGGGCCACGTCTCGTCCTGCCAGCCGCCTGGACACACACACACACACGCACACGCGCGCACACACACACACACACACACACACAGCGGGTGTTAGCCAGAGCCGGACCGCCGTCCTGCAGGCGACCCGCAGCGTCACTCACCCTCGCAGATCATTGGCTCGATGGTGAACACATGACCCGGCTTCATGACCCCAACCGCTTTGTTTTCTGGGGGAAAAAACAGAAATGAGGGTGATGGAAAGAGTCCCCACCTGATTCCCTATGGCAGGCCGTTATAGCATAAAATCCACTTTATCACACATTCCAGAAATCAAACATGTTAGTTCATTAAAGGGGCAGTAATACGAGTTTTCCATTTTAAAGAACAATCCAGTAACTATGTTACTCTCAGTTATTATAAAAATTATGTAAATATCGAATATAACTTAAAAGAAATTTTACTTCCTGATTTAGCGCTTTAAATTGGGCCTCTGCCTCCAGAGCGTAAATCCATCTCATTATTAACAGAAAAACTTCTTTAGACCAATTTTGGGAGGATCAAAGTTACAGCGAAATGTAACATAAAATGTGGTTTAATAAGTTTTTAAACCACATTCAAGCTGCAGGACCAAAAATGATCAAACATGTTTTATTCTCAGTCAACAGCCTGCAGAGAAATAAAACTAAAATTTAAATGTTGCTTCTATGAGTTTTGTTCAGTCTGATCTAATCTCTGCTGCATCTTTACAAACATTTAAGGTTCTAAATAAAAAAGCTTTAATGAGTAACTGATCTTAATAAAATTCCTCATAAACATTGATTTATTGAAATGGCTCATAATACAAGTTATGGACTGTTTAAATTATAACTTGTTAAGTTGCTTTATTTTTAAGCCTTTTTTAGTTTTGTCATGTCCTGGATGACTGAGAGCCAACAAGTAGATAAAAATTAATATCTGGGGAATATCATAACTTAAACGAAACATTTAAAGCAGCAGGGTTTATATAGAAAAATATTCAGATTTTATTTTGTGCTTTTAAAGGCTGAAGACAGTGAGAAATAAAGCCATAACTTTCTGTTTCTTCTATCAGTTCTCAGCTCCACTCTGAGCTGGTCCACTTCCTCAGCTCCTCCTCCAGTTTCAAACTCTAATTAACTAAAAGTTAAAGAGTTAAATATGAATGAGATGTTTGCCACCTTTGATAAAAAAGCTGAATTGTGATGAGTTGCCTCATTATGAAAACAGTGTAGCAGTTTTGCTAATGAGGCAGCTCATCATGATTCAGCCAAAGTAATGAAATAACAAACTGCAGTCTGATTATTGTTCATGTGTTTCACTCTATTGAGCAGTGAAAGTAAATAAAATGTTTACATGTCTTTTACTTTAAGTATTTACTGACTGGAGGGATTTTCATTTGTGCTGTAGAGTCACAGCTAACAGCTAGCAGCTAGCTCCAGTGGCTCTAACGGAGCCGGTACCGTTCAGCTGCTCTTGCTCCTCCCACACTTTGGACTGAACCATTGTTCTAATAATGGTAGGGGGGACCTAAAAATGTATTCTCATTTTTTTCTGAGATAAATGACAGATTTATTTTGTTCTTCGTTTCTTTTGCCTTTTCATAATTATATTATTTAAATGCAAACATGTATTCAATGATTTTTTTTGGGGGGGGTGGGGGGCAATTCCAGACTTTCCCAAGACTGGGGGGTCCGGAACCCCTGCCACCCCTGGGATTTACGCCTCTGCTCTGTCTCTTTAAAACCTCCTGCTCTTCCTGAAGCTCCGCCTCCAGGAAGTCATCCCAACATGGCTCTTCTATTAACCCTTTAATGCTCTGAGCAGCAGCTCCATTCGCTGTTTACTAATTGCTGCCGGCTAGTCTGAAGGAGCTGAGTGGGGGAGGAGCTGCGCCTCGAGGGCGGGGCTAGGTCCACCCAGGCGTTTTGCACAGCTGAGTGGTTGCCATGTAAATAAAAGTATTTCTCAAACATAAAAGAATCAAAGAAACACTACAGGTTTGGATGAGGGAAAAACATTATTATTATAATCCATGTTAATTTTACATGATATCTTTAAGATATCTTTAATTATATTCTGGCTAAACAAGAAGCACAGATTTAGTCTTTTTCAGCTCAAGGAAGCACATTTTAAAATCTTGAGAGTGAAATTAGTGATATGAAGGGAGAGACAACATAAAAGCACTCCTCTTGTATCCACCATGTTTTTTTTACTTCAGTTTCATAATAAACAGGACAGAAAACATCCAGATTTCTGGAGCAGTCTTCAAGTTTTCTATATGGTGACATTTTCAGACAATTTTATGCAGAAAACCCAAAATTCTGCAGGCAGCTGATGGGACAGCTCAGTGGCATCACATGGGTCTTTCTTAACTCCTGTATAAAATAATCATGGCTGGGCCTTTAAAGCGTTGAAGATTCTAGCTCACTCACAACAAAAAGCTTTTGAACTGAAGATGTTGCATATTTTGTCAATATGTTTTGATTAAAATGCGTGTAGTAAAATTCTTTTTCAGATCTGGGGAATGTGGTGATTTTATGTTAAACTGGCCTGCCGTAGCTTCCCGCTGCGACTCACTGGCGTAATGTGGGACGTTGGGCGCCGTGTGGAAAAGCCGGTGGATGCCGTGGCCGCAGTAGCTGCGCACCACGGAGAAGCCGTTGGCCTGAGCGTGCTTCTGGATGATGTTCCCCAGCTCCCGGTAGCGCACCCCGGGCTTCACTGTGGGCGGGGGCGACACTGGGGTCAGACACCATCACACACCAAACACACGGCGGCGGCGCGCCTTCATACCCGAGTCGATGGCTTGCATCAGGCATTCGTACGTCGTCTGCACCAGCCTCTTGGCTCCTTCCTCCACCTCGCCCACGAAGAAGGTCTCATTCAGGTCGCCATGGAAACCGTTATGGTAGACAGTGATGTCCACTGCAGAAGACAAACATGCTTGACTCAATTAGGGCAAAAACAATTAACCGGATCAATCAATTACTGGAATAACTGTCGACTAATTTAGTAATCGACTGTTAACTGGAGGATACTGACTGTAAAAACATCATCAGCATCCTTTGCAACAAATTATGAAGTGTTTACTAAAGGAATGCTGTTATAAAACGTTTATTTCTCATTTCAAAAAGGAAGTTTTTGATCATTTGCATCTTTTAATCATTTCCTCCTGGACTTTGGGATTGTTGTGATTTTTTCCAGTCAAACTCACTGATTTTGTGGTTCTACATTTCTGCTAAATGTGAATTTTGTAACTCGTCATTTGAGGTCAGGCTGAGACGGAAGAGTCGTAGAGTAAATACTGCCACCTGCAGGTGGGAGTTGGAATCACTTCAACCCAAAGTTTTCAAACATTTTTGCACCAAACTCAGAATTAATCACTAGCGTGAAAAAAAATGCAGCCATTTGCTGTTTTTGGTGAAAAACTGGTGAGACTGAATAATATATTTGTCATGTATAAAAAAGGCTCAAGAGAAAAGTTAAAAATTAAAAATCTGCAGAGTGTGGAAATCTTTTATCCGATTAATCATCAGAAGCTGCAGCTCCAGGCTGGAGGTTAGCAGAAACTGTGGGGGGTTTGACTGAAGGGTAATGAAACGATCCGTCTTGTCAGAGCGGAGCAGCAGCAGAAAGAGGCTAAAACTGGGTAAAACATTCATCATCAGAGAGAAAGCGTTCATCATTAATACCCTTAATACCCCCCGCCCCTTTTAATGCCCCGCCCAGCAGACCGTTCAGGATGTCTCCGTCCTGCAGAGCTCTCCGGTCCGGGATGCCGTGGCAGATCACCTCGTTGACAGACGTGCAGCAGGACTTGGGGAAGTTGTAGTAGTTGAGAGGAGACGGGTAGCACTTCCTCGCCACGCAGGCCTGGAACACACAGAACCAGCAGCTGGTGGGCACCGACCCAGAACCAGCAGCAGAACCAGCAGTGGCTGCATCAGAGCAGAGCCACGTAGAACCAATCAGAGCTTTCATCACTGATCAGCTGTTATGATGACGGCGCTCTGTGAGGCTCTCGGCAAACAGATAATGTGAACATAAAGCCACTCAGACGTTAGCAGGTTTCCCTCTGGGGAGCCGCCCTGCTGCAGCCTGAAGCCAAACGCTGTGAAAACACGAGGCTAATGATGCTAATGATGCTAATGAAAGAGCTTAGCTGCTGCAGCTGATTCTCCTGGAAGCTGAGGAAACGTCTTAGCAGCTTCTCCCTCCCTCTTCATTTCCAGCATGACCTGAAATCCGCTGATAGTTTTCTATGTTTCGGTCTTAGTGTGACTCAGCAGAAGGAAATCGTGTTTCTGCTGCCATACCAGATGAACGGCGTGGTCGATCTCCTCCGTCGTGACG
This sequence comes from Xiphophorus couchianus, assembly GCF_001444195.1. Classification (NCBI taxonomy): domain Eukaryota; kingdom Metazoa; phylum Chordata; class Actinopteri; order Cyprinodontiformes; family Poeciliidae; genus Xiphophorus; species Xiphophorus couchianus. The sequence continues at coordinate 23,572,328 of NC_040246.1, forward strand.
CCCGGCTTCACCATCATGGCGGCGATGTCCAGGACTTCCCGCGCCAGCTGCACAGAGGTCAGGGGTCAGAGCGCAGCTTCACACATTGAGAGGTCAGAGGTCAGCGGAGTTACCTTGCACACCACCCTCATGCCTTCGATGTCCTCAGGAGACAGGATCTTGATCTGAGACGTCCCCTTCAGGAACTGTTCGGACTCGGACATCCCTGTGGGACGGAGACAAACACCATCAGTCACATGACCTCTGGACGTCATGTGACACACTCTAGTCACCACCTCCCATGATGCCACTGTCAAGCAGTGGACAATTAAATACTGAGCTGCAAGCAAAACATTCACATCTCCAGGGACAAGGACTACTGTAGAAATCAAGCTTTTCTTTTCCTGTGCAGCTTTTCCTGTGTCTTCCAGCTGTAGATCCAGGAAACGCTGCAGGAACCAGGGAGCGCTTTGGGATTCTCCTGGTGGGGCAGGCGGCTGAAGAGAGAGAGGGAAGTCTGGAAAGGCGACATGAAAATGAAGTCGGGTTTTTGTGTTCTGGAAGACTTTGAGACGTGGAAACTGTTCAAAGACCGAGTTGAAACCCTTCATGAAGCTCCAGCAATTCAGAATGTTATTAATATAATATGAAGCAGGAGAATCAACTGAACTGTTTCAGTTTATAGTTCAGATTGTTGCAGAGTGTTTTCTGTAAAGCTACAGGGAGAAATAATAAAATGTCTTCTAACGAATGCAGAGCCAACAGAAGAGCAGCTGCTGGTCGTCCTCACTGATACACAGCAAAAATAAAAACAACAATAATAATAATAATAATACAGACCTTTGGGCACATAAATAACTTAAAAACAACATTATATGTAGGAGAAAACATAAGATACAGAAACCCTTCAGCTGGGAGTTTGACAATGAGGAACAGCAAAAACAAAAACAAGTCTATGATTTTAACTAAAATGTCCTCACTGATACACAGCAGGGCTTTAGTAACTCTGACTCCATCACAGCTGAAGGGCTCATTTACACTGTAAATAGACATTACAATAAAATCTTTACTGAGTTTTACCTTCTGTGGCGTCTGACTCCTGCAAGCTTAGAGAGGTTCAACAATAATTAGAGACCAAACTACATGAACTACAGCAGCGGTCCCCAACCTTTTTAGTCGCGCGGACCGGTCAGCCCTTCGCAGTTTTGCTGGGGACGGGGGGGGGTAAGTATAGAGTCGGGGGGTGGGGAGGGCAGAACCCTCGTTTTTCGCGGCGGTTACGTTCCAAAATGAACCCGCGGTAGGCGAAATCCGCGAAGTAGCAACCTTTATTTTTTTACAATTATTATACAATAAAATACTCCATAATACATTGAAACCAAAGAACAAAACCTTTTTAAAGGCCCAAACATTTGTTTAACAAATAAAAAGTACTGTATAAACTTTTTTTTCTTTTTATTTAACAAATAACTACTGTACTGTAAAATAATAATTTTAATATGAACTGAAGGCGGATTCCCGGGCCCGAATTGCGGAGATCAGCGCCGCCCCACCGCGACCTGAGTTATTGGATTAGAACGGGAGAAAATAAATAATTATTATGAAAAAAAACAAAACAAAGTACAGTAGGACAAATAGTGACTCCCGTGTATTTCAATGCTCTCTGACTGAGCCGCTGCATCCTGACTCCGCTGTGTAGCGGATTTTTCTTCTTCTAAAGCCCGCGGTGCAGGTGGGTTTCTTAGAGAGAAGAACATAGTTATCGGTAGCTGCTGTCGCTCTTTGTTCTTCTGGGCAAAAAGATTCTTATAAACCGACATGCCACCATCGGTTATGTTAAATATGGCAAGCTGTTTTGCGTACGTGTACATATTATACCGCAACGTTGTTGACACACAGGTAGAGAAGAAATGGAGAGACTGTTTAGCCAATCAGAATGCAGAACACAATGCACGATGTAAATCTGTGAAGCAGCGAGACTGTGAAAGGTGAACCGCGAACTGTACTCTGATGTTGTTTTGTTACTCATTCTGCTGCAAGTTGGCTCAATTTTGACACGCAAGACGTAACCGGTAAAATCCGGTTTAGGATTTTCAAAATAAAAGATCCGGAAGTAGTTCATTATTTCTTGTGCGGCCCGGTACCAATTGGACCAGTGGTTGGGGACCACTGAACTACAGCATAAGCAGGTACTACCAGAAAGCAAAGCCAGGATCCCTACAGGCAGATTTCCTACAGGAACCTGAACGCAACACTCTGCAGTTTCAACCTTCCAGGCTCAGATTTTAGTTTAATCTGTTTTTCAGAATAAAATGTTTAACGTTCGCCTGATGAACCGACAGAAGACAGAAGTTTCTATGGGTTCATCATTCACTGCAGTCCAGTGAATGATCAACTCCGGTCCGCTTCGATCCAATTCTAGTCAGTTTGCCTAGTCAAAGTCCGGTTCAGTTGGTGAGGTGTGAACGCTTATCGACCTCTGACCTCTGGTCCTCCAGACCTCGGTCTGGGTTCGGCTGAAGTGAACTCTGGTTCGGTTTGAATGTGAATGCCAAGCGGACTTGAGACCGCTCCAGAACCGGGTCTACCGGACCATCAGGAGGAAAACAGACCGAGTCCCTGCAGCTTTTCCTGTGTCTTCCAGCTGTAGATCCAGGAAACGCTGCAGGAACCAGGGAGCGCTTTGGGATTCTCCTGGTGGGGCAGGCGGCTGAAGAGAGAGAGGGAAGTCTGGAAAGGCGACATGAAAATGAAGTCGGGTTTTTGTGTTCTGGAAGACTTTGAGACGTGGAAACTGTTCAAAGACCGAGTTGAAACCCTTCATGAAGCTCCAGCAATTCAGAATGTTATTAATATAATATGAAGCAGGAGAATCAACTGAACTGTTTCAGTTTATAGTTCAGATTGTTGCAGAGTGTTTTCTGTAAAGCTACAGGGAGAAATAATAAAATGTCTTCTAACGAATGCAGAGCCAACAGAAAGCCTGAGCAGACTGGAGCAGCACATGAAGAGCTGATAGCGAGGCGTCTCGTTGTGACAGCTCTTCCAGCCTGAATCCTAAACAGTAGAAGCATGAAAGGCTCCTCGCGGCGCCATGAATAACCGGCTGCTCCTGCAGGGCTGCGCTCAGCTGCAGCTCTAATGACACTCACGCTGCCGAGTCCGACTGCGGCGGGAGGAACGGGAAAACACGAGCAGTTTTACTCACAAAACAGCCGTTTGGCCCAAACAGGCCTCATTAATCTTTGATTACGTCCAGCGCCCAGCAGGACGCTGCAGGTTGGGCGGTTGCTTAGGAACAGAGCGCTTCGGAGCACCTGCATGTAAAACACGCCTCACAGCGCTCCGGCCGGCTTTCTGAAACATTAGTCCGCGCGAACAAACAGTCGGTTCCGAAGGGAGGCGGTAACCATGGCTACATGAGTACAGACGGATCTGTGGGTACAAAGGTTGCCACGGCTACGGCTCGGCTCATAAATAAACCCAACATGAGGCGACACAAGATGGTCCGGGCGAGACGGGGAAACCGATCAGAACCACAGGGAGAGGCGGGGTTAACCGTCCTGATGGAGAACACCAACCGGATCCGACCCGACCGGATCCGACCCGACAATACCAACCGGAACGGACCCAACCCTATGATATTGACCCAACTGGATTGGATCCGAACCAACCGGTCCTGACCGGATCCGAAAGACCTAGCCGGACCCAACTGGATCTGAGCGGACCAAACCCTCTGATACCAACCCAATTGGACCCAGGACGCTGCAGCGGAACTGTGTGGTTCCATCTGGTCCAAGTATCTGACCAGAACCAGGACAGTTCAGTTAAACTGGTTCGATTTTGAACACAAACCCCCTTGGCCCTGCCAAAGTGGGCGGAGCCTAAATACACACAGGGGCGTGGCCAAGAGTGGGTTTGGTCCGAATGACAGAAGCCCCGTTGCCAACTTAGCAACTTTGTTGCTATACTCAGCAACTTTTTTTTCTTTCAGAAAAGCAACTAGAAACAAATCTAGCAACTTATCAAAAAATGGGTCCAGTTACAGTTTAGAGTCTGAGCAGCAGGTTTGAACAGTCCACTTAGAGCCAAACGGTCACCTCCAGAGGAAAAGACATCAGTTAGGATGATCAACGACCAGGAGGCGCTAATCAACTGGAAACCAGTGGATCTGTCCACAGTAAAACCAGTTACCACCACTGTGGATGGAGGCAGTGCCAACCAAGAAAGAATCCACACCTTAAAGCTGGCCTGATACCTGTTCTGATTTTGTAGAACCATGAGAAAGTTCTGTTACCTCTGGGATGATCCGCATAGTCGGGTCTTTGGATGTCACCAGGAACCGGTCGCATGGGGGTCTGGCAGAGGAACCAAGAACACAAGTTAGATCACAGCAACAACAATTAGTCCGCTTTAATTAACTCCGGTCCGTTTACTTAGAAAGTCCGGTTTGTTTGGAGAAGTGTGAATGCTAAGCGAACTCTGGTCCACCTGTAATCTGTTCTGGGACCAGTTCAAGTGAACTCTGGTTCGGTTCGAGTCCATGTGTGACTTTATTCTGATGTTATTACAAATTTAATAACAACTTCAGTCTCATATTATGACTTCATTATTTATAGTATTTTGATTGACTATTGTACGACTTTTTCTTGCAATATTATGACTTTATTTAAATTATTTTTGCTGAGCCTGGCCCTAAAACTCCATCATAATAAAATCTGCAGATTAAACTTTGTGGCGATTTTCTCTTTGCTCTTTTGGAAACAATACAGTAATGAACAGTTTCCACAGAGTTTCCCCCAGTAAACCTGCTCAGCCCGCCGGGCGGCGCCGAGGAGTCCGCCGGGTTTTTCTATTAAAACATGTCAAGTTGACAGGAAAAGTAAAAACATTACTGGGTTATTACATGTTACAGAAAAACATGGCAGTGAAACGATATTTAAACCCAGAACTAGTCTGAAAATCAACTAATCAAAAAATACAATTAAGATGAATATGAATTATTTGCACTTCTGTTTAATCCAAATGAAGTCAGCGGCTCCATCGGGCCCCCAGGGCTTCAGGGGCCATAAAGGCTGATATTTTAACACAGATATATAATGTAACATTTATTTATTGAGATTATCAATGCTGCTAAATTTGATTTAATTTGTTTCAACATAAATTAAAAGATTTTAAATTGTTTAACATTTAAATGTAAGATTTTAAAGAGCTGGCAAGTTTACTTTGTAAAAGTTCAAAGACCAATCTTCATACTCAGATTATTTTGTTACCATAGCAACAATCTGATGCTGTGAGTTTAATCTTTGAGTTTGAGCTGTTTGTTCACAAATACAATTATAACTTATTGTTTTTTATGTTGGCCAGTTAATCTACTCTCTCTCTCCCAGATTAAATCCAACCCAGAAGCTGTTAGAGGTGCTGATGGTTTTAGCAGCAAGAGGGGCCCCTAGGTCAGATTCTGCCCCAGGCCTCATGCAGCCTTGGACCGGCCCTGCAGGATGAGTTCAATCTGCTGCATTGAGCAGAGATGAGCAACAAACTGAGATTTAATTTAATGCTAATGTGGCTTTAGCAGCTCTAACATTTCTGAGTTTTAATAAGAGACAGAAACTGTTTTGGTTGCTCCAGTTTCTCAGATCTCAGCGCTCATTAACTCTAAGTGGACAAAGCGTTTGATATGGTTTGATGCATCATGTAATCATAAAAATAAAATAATATAAAACCAGCATGATGCGTGACTACGAGGAGCGTGAAAACTCCTCACCGGCTGAACCTACATGATGAGGTTAGCGCTGGTTCTTTAACCGCTAACGCTCCGGCTAATCGGAAACACAGACATGAACTTTATCAGTGCAGACAGCGTCAGGCGCTGGGCAGCGTGTTGAGATGAAAAAGACGCACAAATTTCTTTTTCCACAAATATAAATCATTCTCACTGCTTCTCTGAAAGCCTGTGGTTCACGTAGAGCTGCGCAACCAGAGCTAACACATTGGGGTTTAAACTCCTACCTTGATCAAAAACTCTGGAAAGAAACATAATTCCTCACAGGAGGTTGATGTAAATATCCATACAGGTCAGTCTGTGTTCAGTCTGAGTGAAAGGAGGCGCGCGATCCTGCTGAGGTTACTAAGACATCCAGCTGCTGCGGCGCGAGGCAACGCGTAGAGCCGCCAGCGGTGTGATTGGTCTGGCTTTAAATGCATAAACTATAAAGCTATCTTCTATAAACATATATTTTAGGAATAATTCTGCTACGCCAGTGAAACGCTCAGAGCAACAGAGACGCTTGCAATCCGGCTTAAAAGAAAAAAAAAAAAAAAGAAGCAATTTTTTATTTTTATTTTCAGAAAAACATAAATAAGAAAGGCTTAGTCTGGCGGTGGGGCTAGTAAAGCATGGCGGGCTGCCAGACCTAAAATACACTGGGGAACCCTGTTCCATTACAGTGGTTTCCATGGAAACACTAAGAGTTTTGTGTGATTTCATCAGGGGATAATAATCCTGAGCTTAACTGGATGGATGGATCATTTAGACAACGTTAAAGAGAAAAAACAGGAGGTAGAGTTTTCCAGATCATTTTGTCCTCCAACAGATGATTCCTAAATCAACTTCCAAACTTTCCCAGACATTTGAGGAAGTTGCATTATTAAGGAGTGAATATTAGACACGGAGGGAGAGTTCACCAGTGGGTAGTGTGGCCGTAGTTTGCCTGTGTAGCGGTACCCCAGCCAGGGATCTGTGTTGGTGTCCTTCTCCACGCAGTTCTTAGCTTCAGTCTGGTGCTTGTCTTCCTCTGGAAAAACAAAACGTGACTCAGGTGACTTGGTCTGGACTTTAACAGGACTACATGAAGCACAGAGCCGGGGAACATACTTGCTTTTTTGTGGAGCAGCTTGTGAGACGTCCAGCTCCCCTTGAAACATTCCTGCAGAGAGAAGCATGTTCAACTGGCTGAAATATGCAAGGATCATATCCCCTACTGCAGCATCTCTCTGCCTGGATTAAAGTTTAAAAAGCAAAGGAGGTGGATTAGCAGAGCTGGCTAACAACTGATCCATCCAGGACACATTACTGCAGAATATCATCTCAGTTCATACCTGTCAAGTTTTGGACTTGAGAATACAGAAAATGTCGCCGTCTGGTGTTATTGTCAGAGCGACACTAACGTAAGGGGGACGTGTAACTAGGCCTGTCACGATAGCAAATTTTGCTGAACGATTAATTGTCTCAAAAATTATTGCGATAAACGATAATATTGTCTGAAGACCTTTTTACACTGATTTAATGGAAATGACGTAATAATGCATGTGATTTCCTGCCAAAGATAGATACAATTTATTTTCAAAATAATATTTAACACTGGAACTGATAAACAAAATAAATAAAACAACCAAAAACAAAATGGATTCTCAGTCTCCATTAACAAAAAATGTACTTGATAAAAACTAAACAACATAAAGCCAAAGTGGAAATAAATACTGCATTCAACCAAAAGAGTGCAGATTATGAAGTCTGTATATTATGTTGCCCTTCAGTAATAATTAGATTTAAATAGAGAAAATGGGCACATCGACTACCTGATGCAATAGTTCACACTACATGATTTTTGCTCCTATTTTTCCCCTTATGACAATGTTAGATCGTTGGTCTTTCTAAGATTGTGTGGTGTGTTACGGTAGATCGTCGTTGCCGCTCTGATCTAAATCAGGGTTTTTCCCGACTGGGATCTTAACGCAACCTGTTGAATGTGACAGGTAGCCAATCAGAAAGCGCGGATTGTCCTCCTGTTTTCTGAGGGGAAATTATGGAGGGGAATCCCAAACAGCTGACACATCCTGAAGTCCAGCGGACATTGGAGATGATATGTGGAAACAACATTAATGTTTCTTCAACATGCAAAGAATATAGAAATGACAAGAGGAGGAGTTGGAGCCAAATTGCTACTGCAGTTGATAAACCTGGTAACTTTTCAGCTGTTCTTCATTAACGTGACGTAAACAGGTTCTAATGATTTTCATTCAGTCAGGACTTTACACTGACACTAGCCACATGCATTGCAGGTAGATTGTAGTAAAGCATTGATTAATGCCTGGTTTTAAAATTAGTTCACTGAACTTGTAGCCATTATTTTGTGCCCATTGTTGGACACCACATGGCAGGACCGAACCCGATGGAACCGTTATACCTAGGATTTCTGTCGGCTAATGTGTGGTCTGTCAGGTTTTAAAAATGGGCCGACAATCGGCCGACAGCTGTAAGATCGTGTCGTGTGCGCTGGGCTTCACACTAAGGAAATGAGGTCAGAGGTCAGTGGAGAGCACCGGAGTTGAGCCTTTTTTCATTCAGTGTCATTAACAGAAAGAGAAAAATGTCGGAAGAGACGATAATGCTGATAATTAAAATGATGTGGATAGTTTTAAGTTATTGTACATTAATTGATTAATCATTTATCGCGACAGGCCTACGTGTAACATAACATTACCGTCAACGTGAGGAGGAAGACAAGCTAACGTGAGACGCAAGTAATGCCAGCGGGGATGGGGTGGGAACAATACGGGATATTTACAGGAAGATATTAATACGGGAGGTAAAATTCGGTAATAATAAATGGGAGACTTGACAGGTGGGTCTCTGCTGCCTGGATAATGAGCTCCTAGCATGTTGGTCATGAGACCTTAAACAGCAACAGTCTGCAGTCAGAGGCCTAGGAGACTGGCTGGAAGACTGACTGCTACTGGAGTCACAGCATCACCATCCACAGCAACTCTTTGAAGAATCTTGGATGATATGATTTTGATGCACGATAAACTGGCCCAGAAATGATTGTAATAAACAACAATATTGTCATTTTCATACAATTTTAATATAACATTGAAAGGTATATTAATGCAAACACATCCTCTACGATTAAAAAGAAGATCTTTAAATTTATTTTAAAACTGTAACATAGAAGTGGAAAACATCTTAAATATCCAACCGGAACAAAAAAGGAGATTTACACAGGAAAACAGCAAAAGAGCCAGTTTATTAAAAATGAAAGTGCAAACGGAGCACTTCTTACTGGGTGTTAAATCTTTGCAGCATTTTTCAAAATATCGGCTTTTCAATTGCATTTAAAATTGTAAAATTGCATTTTGTAGAAAACATTTCAGCATCTCTTTATGATTGTGGTCCAAATTGAAATTATGGAGCTCGTTTATTTTATCATGTAATTAGTGGATGAACAGCTTCTAGTGACGGGCTTCATTTAATTTCCCTTTGGGTGAAAGGAGCATCTTTTAGGTTGAACTGAACAAACAGCAGGTTCCGGATCAACAGGCTGCGATCAGCAAAGCAAACTCAGGATATCATCAATGAAACCCGTCTAGCCTAAAATCTGTCCGTTTTGGACGATAAAGAACCAAAACAACAGATGCTCATCTGATCGCAGTGATGCAGAAAGCAGACTCCAGTGTTACCAGTAAAACCAGTGATAGCCTCCCTAAAGTTGCATTCACATGTCTGGGAGGGGTTTGGTTTCGACAGACACAGACCCAGCAGGGTGGCTCAGCAGAGTACCCTGCTAAAGGCTTTTAATGTGAGGTTTTCACACAGCGCGTCTCTTTTAATAAGTAATGTGAGCCTGATGGCTCTTCCATCACTCACTGTAGCGAGTTAGCTCGCTAAACGTCTCTCCTGGGCCTTACAAATTTAAAAACAACATAATACAACCGGTCACTGGCACACTGTACATAACTTCCAGCCTTTATACTATTAAACGACTAAAATATGCTCACAAACGTTGTGTAAATAAGTTTTTAAGCAGCCTGAAGACACGTTAGCAGACTAACAGCTGAGTTAGCAGCCTCGTGATGTGACAGCGGGCCCGGCCGGCCGGGGTCTGTTGCCCCGGTGAGGGCGTTCCCGACCGGGCAGAGCGGAGAAAAGCAGCCGTACCTGCGAGCAGAAATAGGAGCCTTGAATATCGAGCTTGATACATGTGGGACACTGAAGTTTGGCGTCCCTGCTGCAGCCCTCCGTCTCACACTCCCTCCTGGCCTCCGTGCTCGCCATGCCTTCGTCTGCAGGACGGGGGGGAAGAGGCGGAGCTACTGCAGCCCAGTCACGTGGCACAGCTCGGACCAATCAGCGCGCACTTTCCTAACAGAGATTTGTAAGATGGCTACCGCCGAACCGGTGAGTACTTCTCTGTGAAGAACGTTTCAAAGCATATGGAGGGTCTTCTGGTCTAAATTAGAGCCTCCGGTTAGACCCAGAGCTGACCGGAAGCCTTACAAAGCGTTTCCACGCTGGTGAATTGAAGTTGCTGTGATTTCATGGGGTGTTTGGGGGAGTTTTAAAGCTGTTGTCTGTGCCACGACCTGCTGGGCGTTGAGGAGGAATGTGGAGATCTCCCAACTTCGAGCGAGCGGACGAGCAGCAACATGAGATCCTTTCTGAACATTAATCTCTGCTCGGATGCTGCATGTTGCTTTAAAACGACGCACACGTTGCTGTACGAACTATTCGCTGATTGAGCGCCGTCAAAATGTTCGTGTTGCTTCTTGTTTAAAGTGTAGGAAACATTTCAGCTGTCACAACTGGCCTGCATTGGTCCGAGCTGACCCCGGGATGCTTTCGGCTCCAAATGCCCCCAACTTAAAGGTTTTTGGCTTAAATGATATGATTTAGGATATATTTTTATTTTAAGCTAGCTGCTCATTATTTTTAATGTAATTTCAGTCTGAATTACTTCGAACCAGGAGTTTTTACAAGGATGTGGGCCCCTGGGCTGAACTCAGTGTTGTTGCCCCATCCTCAAAAGAAAAAATATTTTATTAATGCAAGTTACAGTAGATTAATAGGTAGTGCTACACATCAGCAGGTATGAATTGGTGCATGGTTGGTTGAATACATCTCCAGGGAAGGTAGCACTATGTTTATTGTTTATGTTTATTTTATATAAATATACATACAATGTTTACAAAACTTTCATTTATGAAAAAACGTCTTTGGGTCCCTAAAAGGAAAACATGCAGATTCACATTAAAGTAAAAAAAATATAAAACTGAAAAATATAAAGGACATGACAGTAAGTTATTTGTATAACATTTCAACAACAAAGTGAAAATAAGGGCAAATTTTACAACATAAGGAAAATAATACTATACAGTTATTAAAAGTAGAATATTCAGGTTTAAAGAAATATTCAACTCTGTAGGTAAATTTTTTAAAAGTGCATAATTTTTATAGAAAATATCAACAGACTACAAGAAATTAAAAAACCCATAAATATCACCAAGGTTGTAAACTCCTGAAGCAGTGATGGTTGTAGAGTCTAACAGCTGCTGGGAGGAAGGATCTGTGGTGACGCTCCTGTGTGCATGTAGGATGGATCCATCTGGCCTTTCTGTCTCACAACATCACACCTGAAACATAACAGAAACTGATGTTTGCATTTTAGCTCCTGTGTAAATAAAACATCTAATTCCACTTTATGATTTCTGAAACAAAAACAGAATCTGAAAGTTTTTATTACCCAGCATGCTTTCAGTCAACAATATTTATGCAAACCCCATAATAAAAATACCCATAACAGCTAATATGACACACAGAGAGATCTGAGTGCTGGTTTGGTTAAATTATGTGTAGTTTAATAAAATATAAACTGCTGGATAGAGAAGTACAGATTTTATAATGTTAGAACATTTGCATGAAAGTACAGAGATATGAAAAATAGTGGAAATGAAGCAAATATAGAAAAGCTGCTTTAACAAACTATTTGCACCTTTTCTATTTCTATAGAGCAGCAGACAAACTATTGATCAGTTAATCAAACTCATTGATTAACTGATCACCACCTCTGAGGAAGCAGGATTTGGTTTTTTGTTGTTTGCTGCTCTGAAACTCAAAGGCAGAAAACTGCAACCTGGGAAGGGTCAAAGGTCATGTCCATCAGAGAGGAAACGTATTGCCAAGAGGAAAACGTCTCAGACGTTCCAGCAGATTCAGACCAGGAAGTCCATGTCAGACTCTACAGTCCTCAATTAGCAGGTCAAAGGTCATGACCCTGCAGCAGTAAGGCTTCTCTGTAGAAACAAGATGGCGGACAGGAAACCGCTGCTGGGTCACGGGGTGTAGAGCTGCGTAGAGTCCATTCACTGGTTCTGCCCGTCTGTTGCCTAGGAAACCAATCCGAGTCCGCCCCACGCCGAGGAAGATGGAGCCGAGGATTCTGGGAAGGAGATGGTGAGCCCAGAGGCCTACGTCAAACATCCGCTGCAGAACAGGTCAGCTTCTCCTCGTCACACACCCACAGGTTCACAGCCGTGATGTCACGGGTTCAAAGGTCACCACAGGGAAGGAAGTGACAAGGAGGTAGAAACAGCAGCTACCTTCTATAGAAGAAGAAGAAGAGCTGTGTTTAAATATTCCAGATTTCCTTTGGAATATGATTTTATTCACAAACACAAGATCAGTTATTATTATTATTATAATTATTATTAATAATAATAATAAAGACTTACTTCACAGCATATAGATCAGTTAGAGTTGGATCATCCAACTGTTCATCCAACTGATCCATATCTAAAAATCTTCCAGTTATTAATCTGACCTTCTGACCTTTCAGATGTTTTGTGGTGGTCTTAAAGGGCCAGTCATCTGGATGTTGAACCGGTGGAGGTTCAGGATCGGTTTCAGAGTAAAGATGGAGGAATTAGCTCAGATTACGGCTTTAATCTGTCCTTCTGTTTGGTGGCCCTTCACTTTGCATCATCTGACCGTTTCTGTCCGTATCACCTTCAGTTTCAGCTCTGCTCTCATTTTGTTTTATTCCTCGTTCTTCAGCCTGTCGCCGTCTGGGCTGTAGAGAAGACGCAGCGTCACATTTTATTCAACTAAGAGTGGAAATATGATTCACGGAGCAATTTCCCTCCAAAGCACCCAGCAGATCCATTCAGCAGCTCTCTCCTGTTTTTTATTTCCTGCTCCAAACAGATGGTCTCTGTGGTTCTTCAAGAACGACAAGAGCAAAACATGGCAGGCCAACCTGCGCCTCATCTCCAAGTTTGACACGGTGGAAGATTTTTGGGCGTAAGCAGCAATTAATGTCAACTTCTCCTCCGGTGATGGAGGGATTGCTAACGGCTGCTCTGTGTTTCAGCCTCTACAACCACATCCAGCTGTCCAGCAACCTCATGTCCGGCTGCGACTACTCCCTGTTCAAGGTCTGTGGCTTCACCGCATCATGTGCTGAACCTGCAGGGCAGTGGTGCAAAGTTACTAAAGACAGGGAAAGTAATTATGAAGCATTTTCACTGACTGCGTCTGTTTTTCTTTGGATTTTGCTCCGTATGTTGTTAAGGTCATAAGTCATTCATATATCAAAATGTTCAGCTTCTTCTCTAGAAGTGCAATATGACTTTTCTTGATTTCAGCTATTACACTTTTAGAAAAAATTTTATGTATTAAAATAATTTGAATATCATTGAAAATTCTACAAAATTCAGCAAAAGCTTTGACAGCTTCCTCTTTCTGCCTACACTGCAAAAACACAGAGTATTACCAAGTTGGTCTAATTTCTAATGCATATATTTTAGTTCACTTTAAATGAGGCAAAACTAACTGAAAATACATTTTCAGCAAAATAGAGAGGTTTTAAGTAAATCATTTTTTAATATTGATGAAAAAGTTCCATTCCATTTTCAGATTATTTCACTTATAACGAGACATTTTTTCCATTGGTTAATTTATCTGACAATAATCAGTGACAGATTAAAATCTGGGACAATCTGGAATCATCAAACAGAAACTGGATTAAGGAAACCAGTTTTTAGCTGTGATCTGAATGTTTGAATTCAGATCATTGAAATCTGTGCAGCTTTTCTCAGCAGTTTTGCTGATTTTTTAAAGTTTAACTGAGAAACGCCTCGTTGCTGCTGAGTCTCTGCTGTCAGCTGTAGATGTGTGAGTAGAAACACGCTGATGTTTTGCTGCAGGACGGCATCGAGCCCATGTGGGAGGACGAGCGGAACAAGCGTGGCGGACGCTGGCTGATCACGCTCACCAAGCAGCAGCGGAGATCAGACCTGGACCGCTTCTGGCTGGAGACGGTAGGCGGACCTGGGCTTCCCGGGAGGACGGCAGCCATTACTGCTGGACTCACTGTTACACACCGATACTCTGCTGTTCCACTGGTGGGGGCAGAAATGGAAGATTACCCCCGGAGCCATGGATCAGAGGCTTTTAGTGGTGCTGCCTTCAGTCTGATGCATGTCTCTCACAAAGCAGCCGGTTCTGGTTCTGTTTAAAATCTGGTCCAAATGAAGTGAAGGGTTGAATATTGTACTTGGATCTTTGGACTGGATCTCTAGATTAATTTACTTCTTTTAATAGTTTATAAACTGTTCAGAATAATGCTTACAGCCGCAGGTAACATGAGTATTAGACAGAAACCATGATGAGAAATCCATCAAACCGTCAGACCTGGGATCTCTGACAGCAGCTTTCAGGCACGGCAGAGGCAGCATAATGCTGAGAGGAACCCGGATACAAGAAGCTTGTTGATGGCAGCAAAAATGATGCGATCAAAGTCCAACCAGGGAATTTAACCAAACATTAGGGGTGTACTGGTATCAGTAACCCCAGCAGTGAGCCCCACTAACTAAAAAGTTAAGATACGCTAATGCTAAACTGCTATCCATGAAGATTAGTTCAGCTAAAGAGCTATACCCACATGGTAATTATCAGTAATAACTAGTTAATGCTAATTGCTACACCCATATGGTATCACTAAAGAGAAGTACCAACATTATACTTAGCATGAGCTAAGGCTAACGTGCTATACTAACAAGACATGTAGTGGAATCTAATGCTAAACCGCTACATTTATTTATGTTGACACCATTTCTGCATCTCAGCTGGACAGGAAACAGACCCACTTCAAAATAAGAGCATGAACATAAACATGTAAATTCTTGAAGAATGTTTAATAGTCGATGACTAAAACTGCAACACAGATGCAAAACTTTATTCAACTGAAAGTTAAAAAACAGAGTAAATTAGAAGATTAATTTGGGGGAAGCTAAGCGCTAAACGTTTCCAAAGTTAGCACAGACTTAGCGGAGGTTATCTCAGTCAAAAGCGCTGACTCATGGAGTCTTTTCCTTCCTCCAATCAGCTGCTGTGTTTAGTCGGAGAGGCTTTTGACGACTACAGCGACGACGTCTGTGGAGCCGTCGTCAACATTCGCAACAAAGGGGATAAAATCGCCGTGTGGACCTCTGACTACGAGAACCGGGAGGCTGTGACACACATAGGGTGAGGCGGGCCGCCGCACTGAGCACGTGCAGACCTGTTTCCACGCCGCTTACGCTTCCTCTCCCACAGGAGGGTTTACAAGGAGCGGCTGGGGCTCCCCATGAAGATGACGATCGGCTACCAGTCTCACGCCGACACGGCCACCAAGAGCGGCTCCACCACCAAGAACAAATTCGTAGTCTGAGAAAAATGCCTCATGTGCCTCTTTTCATTTTCCTTGTCTTATTTGTTGGTGTTTACTTTGCTACAAAGACTCTGCGAAACACAATCTGGAGGAGGAGGGAAGTCCAACCTACACGCCAAAATAACCAGAACCGGCCCGTCTGCGGCGGCCATGACACTAACAGAGAGGCATCAAGAGACGCAGAGCTGCACTCTGATCAGTTAATCCTTTGATTTTTAAACGTGTTTTGTGTTGAATGGCAGGGAATCCTGAACGCGTTCTGGCTCTGGTTGCTGTAATCCTTAATGACATTAAAACACCTTTAATTTATTATATTAATCTGCCTGCACATTATTACTGACTTAAACCTTTTGATTGTGCTTTTTTGTGCCTTGAATTGTTGAAACCTTTTTAAAGTATTTCATGACTCATATCCATTTGAGTGTTAATATAAATAAAACTGGTTTTGCAATTATTCCCGGCGTGTTTCTGTTTCTGGATGACATCATCGCTCTGAGAAGCCAAAGTGAAGGCTGCTGCTGCTGCTGCTGCTGCTGCTGCTGCTGCTGCTGCTGCTGCTGCTGAAGCTGCTGCTGCTGCTGCTGCTGCTGCTGAAGCTGCTGCTGCTGCTGCTGCTGGAGCTGCTGCTGCTGCTGGAGCTGCTGCTGCTGCTGCTGCTGCTGCTGCTGCTGCTGAAGCTGCTGCTGCTGCTGAAGCTGCTGCTGCTGCTGCTGGAGCTGCTGCTGTGATTGAACAGATATTCTCTTTTTTGCCTCTCCTTTGTTTTTTTCTAAATCCACGTCTAAAGCAGGACTGAATCAGCTGACGTGTTTCGGTTCCATGAAGGTTTCAGATCTCTGAGCCGTTCTGGAGCAATTCAGCCAAATGTAGCTAAACTTCCTCCACATGAAGTGAAAACCTCATAAAAAACTATCTGGTCTATTAAAAATGAAGATTTCTGCATATGACAGAATTTCCTCATAACATTTATCTGTGTATCATCAAGATGTACTAACATGCCCATCATGAAATCACCCAGATTAACAGAAAGAGATTTTTATTCTTTCATTTACAGCTTTTAATCTGCAGCTTCTGATGCTAAAAGGCTGATTTAACGGCTCACTGTGTCAAACACACACACACACACACACACCTCTTCTGTGAGTGTGTGCTTTATTTCTTACCTGCAGCTTCGATGCTCACAATTCAGTAGGAAGAGAAATTAAGTTATAGTAGAAACAGACAGAATGGATGGATGGATGGATGGATGGACGGATGGATGGATGGATGGACGGACGGACGGATGGATGGAGAGGCCTGGTCCAATCAGAAGCCGGCTCTCCCTGTGGATTAGCCTGTTAGCTCAGATTAGCCGTGCTAACAGGTTAATGTAGCAGCGCTGCTCTGGCTCTTCTTAACAGTATTGATCGCTAAATTCCCTGAACAGCTGTTCGAGACGGACTGCTGACATCCAGCTTAGCAGAACTGGCGTATTGTCCTCAAGTTAGCTCCCAGCGGAGCGCAGGATTGATTCTAACATTTATTGATCACCGTCTGAGGGCAGCAATTGGTTATTTCTCTAAACTAGATGTGAGACCCAGAGGCAGAGCCGCTCCAGCTCATCAATGCCATGAAATCTCATCAGAGTAAAGGATTGTTCAGGGATCCGCTGCACATATGAAACACTATATATATTGTTAGTCATCAAATGGCCTTGAGTCTGGCTTCATTCCTCATTCTCTCTGTGGAAATCTGCGCCTGGTAGCAACATCTTCCTCTGTCCTCCAGCTCTCCGTCTACAGCCAAACGGCGGCTTCTTCAGGAACATTATGGAGACTCCAGTTTATTTAGTATAGTAGAACCGGGTGGTGTAGAACTGGATGGTGTCTCTATCTTCCTGGTTCTAGTCAGAACTCCAGCAGCAGCGTTCTGGACCGCTGGGTTGTCAATCAGACCTGTGAAGATGCTGCTGCAGGAATCAAAGCCACTAAAGAGAAACTAAAGTCTGGATGAGTTTCTCTGATCCAAGACTTTAGTCTCTGGTTCTGGAAATGTTCTGCAGCTGCTAGAAGGCCCACTGTGGAACCCAGGGGTCAGGTCAGAGGTCAGAGGTCAGAGGTCATGTGATCTTTCTCAGGTTTGTTGTCTGCAGAGAGTCTGCTGGATTAGTGTTTGGGTTGATTCGCTGTTATAAAGAAGAAATCACATCCAACAAGTGGAATATGTGAATTGTTGCATGAAGGGTTTTATAAAAACAAAACTTAGTTCCATTTTTAAAGTAGGTGAGGCTCAGTGTGGCTTTTTCCTGATAAATAAACTCAGATTTCTTTAATGATGGAAGATCAGTAATTGGCTGAAACATACCTGTGAAATTTAGCAGCTTTTCAAAAAGAAAAATGGTATGAGCTAAAAATGGGAATCAGAAAGCCACAGAGTAAATTATAAATTATTTTCTTAATGTAAAGTAAAAAGGCTGTTTTTAGGTCAATTTCTCCTTGGTTTCTAATTGAAAAATCACCACCAGTTCATTAGTTCTGTGGTTGTTTCTACTCTGTCCTCAGGTTGCCACATGCTGCCAGTAATCCCTCATCCTGGTGGCTAATTGCAGCTAATTACATTCACCTGGCATCCTGGTGTCAATTAGAGGCTGGAAGCCAAACCAGCAGCACAGAAAATAAATGTTGTTTCTCCTCAGACCAGCCGGTCAGTAAATACTTTAAAATAGCCAATCAGTAGGATTTCTCATTAAGTGCAGCTCTGCATTCATGCAGCTTCCAAGGTGAGGTCACAGCTGGCAGAGTTCAGGTAATTAGTGTTTCCTCCTCTGCAGCTCCTGGATTAAAGGGAACGGTTCATTCTGTCCGTCCTTCCTGTCCTCATTCCCCCTTCATGTGAGACAAATGAGACTCAGTCACGGTTCATTCGCCTTCTCAGGTCGGTAATGTGAATATTCTCCAGTGAGACGAAGGACAGCCGATGCCTTTTGGGTCAGACGCACTAAAACGGGACAAGAAGAAGAAAAATGTTTTTATGGTGACACATGAACCAAATCTGCAGGTTTATGAAACAGTAATTATTATAATTTATTAACATCTCTTAATGGAGGATATTCTTTCCACAGATTATCTGTGAAGACAGTAACAGTTTAAACAAATATGAAAAATAAAATATTATAAAAGTTCCATGAACGGATTTTAACCATGAAGGAGACGATCAGAGATCACTTTGTCTGGAAGTTGTGTTGGACTTTCTGACCTGCAGGGCGGCGCTGTCAGAGCTGCTGCTCCCACTCTGAACACCTGACAGGTAAAATGAATCCCAGCTTCATTACATCATCAGCTCTAAAAACAGCAGTTATTAGTTATTTACAATAACTTTCCACTAACTGTCACAGTTTCAAATCCAACATTTAATTAACAAGCTAAATATTTGGTTTGAAAACTAACGTTTATGAATGAATGAATTAACATGGTGAAAATGTAAATCATGAACCTCCAGTTTTTCTCTTATAGATCAACTAAATAACTCAGTTTGTTGCTGATCATTTTTCACTGCAACTTTGCAAATGGCTCCACAAACTAAATCTAAATCTCTCCTTGTAGATCTAGATCTAGAATGATGAACCAGTCCTTACTGATGGATCTTTCCAGTGGATCTTTAGCTTTTTGTCAGCAGATCTGGTTCTGACTTTATGACTTATGATGTGTGAATATGACAGCGATCTGCATATTTATGAGCAGGCCTGCAGGGAAACCTTAACCTTACGTCGCCGCGCTGCGCTCTGTTTGCTTATGCATGCAGACACAAACACTCATTCATTTATTCACATGTTTATTCATGATGCTTTTAATTTGGAGAGAGAGAGGTGGATAACAGAAACGTGTCTGCCTTTGTTTTAGCGCGCTGCGCCTCATCCAGCTCTTAGACTCACTGTGGCGTGAAGGCGCAGCGAGAAGGCAGCTTCCTGTTTTTATTTCTTTAGTTGCTCCAGCCTGACAGAATAATCTGACCGTAACTCAGGAAAACCAGCAGGAACGAATTAATAATCCGCCTCACCGATTCAACTGGGACAACGTTCATGAATCCACCAATCTGCTCGCTCAGCATTAATGTCCCGTTTTTCAGTCTGGAGCAGTGATGGTGATCTGATGGTGAACAGGTTCCTCTGTTCCCTCTACTCCCCCGGTTCTCCCTGGTTCCCTCTGTTCCCTCCATTCCCCCTGTTCCCTCCGTTCCCCCTGTTCCATCCATCCACAGTTCATGCAGGTTCAGCTGTCTAAAGGTCAAAGGTCTTCTCTGTATCTGAAGTCGTCAGTTTTCAGGTTCTGTCCCTGTCAAAGTAACAGGTTTAGATCTGTTTCTTCTTCTGTGGTGGACGTTAAAACGTCTCATCGATTCTTTCTCCTTTAAAAGTAAAAGAGAGAAAAGAGAAAAATAAGTCGTCTCCCTGAAATGTCAGAGTCGGACGTAACGTTTTGGCTTTGAGCCATTCGGCTGATTATCAGAAAAGTCAAACTACTTTTCTGAAGTTGTGACCTTTGACCTGCGGTGCTCTGACTCAACCCTTGGAAAGCAGCAGCAGCATCATGGAGCACCGGCTGTCGTGCTCCATGACGCTAACGTCTGAGGCTAACCCAGCGCTGAGTTTCAGCTGACCGCCAGCTTCATCATCGTCATGGTAACGCTGGTGTTTTCCCAGAGCCCGCTCACTCACAGCGACCTTTGACCTGATGCAGCTAACCAAATGCTACTCCTTCTGCCTTTCTGCACAGCATTTCCGTGACGACGGGTGACATTAAGATGGCTGCCAGATGTTTGTGACCTGAGGCTCCTGTGGCAAACCGACCGGCCGACACCTGACTCTCGGTTCATCCGTTTTCTCTTCAGACCTGCAGAAACATTTCAGAGCAACGCTCAGCGAACCGACATGCAGCGTCTGCATGTCGTCCTTCCACTCAGTGAAACATGAAGCTGCAGCTTGAATTATTTCAGCCTATTTTGAAGTGGAAAACTTTATGTTTTAGCTAAATTCGGCCATAAAGCATGTTCAAAACTTTTTGTCAACTGAAGAAAAGAAAAATGAAAAAATTGTAATTGAAAAAATGTTAGAAAGAAAAAATAAAAATAAAAGAAATTGGGGGAAAAAAAGAAAACAAAATAAATGGAATCTTTCAAAAGTTAAAAACTCTTTTTGAAACTGGAAATGTCTTTAAAACATCAATATTCTGTTTAATCAATAGGTTTTCAAAACCTGTCACTGATATGATCCACATATTTAAACGCAAATCTTAGTAAAATATCCATTTAGGTCCAAAATATTTTTTCCTCTTTCATTTTTTTAAACTCTCAAATCAAAGAACATTTTGAACAAATTTATGGCCTCAGTTTAGCTCCATACATTATGGTCCTATGACCAATGCAAAGCATCATGGGTAATAAAGTGACACCAGCTGAACATCTGGCTTCCCCTAGCTGTGCTCATGATGAGTTAGCGGTCTTGTTTTTTATGATTGAATCGTTTTAATGCAGAATGTTAGAAAAACTGAGTTTATTGTGAATCTGCCTCATATTCCAGTTCATATTTCTCTCGTTTTTTCTGCTTCCTGTTTTCACGTCTTCCTCTCTGGTTCCCTGCAGCTTCGCGGCTCCTTTGCTTTGGTTTCCTAATTTTCCATTAAGTCTCATTTCCAGTCGAACCAACTCTACACCTCAGTAAATATATGTTTTATTTACATGCTTGTATACTAAATGAATGGACTGGCTGGTGGATGTTGGTGCTGTTGTAGTTGGTTATTAGTAGAAATCAGAGGAGATGATTAGCCTCTTAAATAAGTGCTGACGGCTCACCAGATTAAACCTAAATTATTCATAACTTTTGTCTCTGTGAGACTCTAATTATGTTAATAATGCAAAGGTGAAAAACATTTTATTTCAGCGCTGATTACTAAATACTGAGATCAGGAGGGATCTCTAAAGGTTTTGGACATTTTTATTCATTGAAGGAAAGAATTAAAATAATTTAGTTTCAGATTCTGAAAAGAATCTGATCCGAACGAAGCCAACAAGCTGAACCGGGTCAGAGTAAAGATCCGATTCTGTTCAGGACCAACATCAGGCAGAATCTGTGGGAAAATAACACTTTCATTTTCAAAGTCATGTTTTCACCATTTCATTCATTCATTTATCAATGTCACAGCTGAATATTTAGCTGGTTGACTAAATATTTAGTTCTGAGATTAAATCTTTATCAGGCTAAATAACCAAATTATTGCAGTTCATTGTTGACTCTAACAGCTGCAGGTTTCCATAAAAATATAACGTGGTTTTTATGGAGCATTTTGATGAATTCATGACTCATCCATTCATTCATCTGCAGTGAACCCATTAAGTGAATTCACTGATGCCTTGCAGGAAGGTTCCTGGTTCCTGGTTGTTGGTTTGAATCCTCTCTGCTGGGAGTTCTTGTTCTCCCTGTGATGGACTTTAACCGGGACAGATCAGGTTCTGTGACGGTAAACCCGGTGTTTACTGGGTTTTATCAGAACCGTTTGGATCAGCAGCACCGCGGCATTTTTAGGTTTGTCTCCATCATGTTCTGCTCAGCTTGGTTGCCATTGATGCCAGAACAGAGTCAGAATCTCTTTGGTCTCCTGATCAGACTCTGCTGCTATTTTGGTCCAGATCTCAGTCCAACATGTCAGGGATGAGGAGAACCGGGGAGGAGAACCTGGGAGGGGATGGAGAGGAGAACCGGGGAGAGGACCGGCTGCAGAGCAGCGGCGGTCCAGCTGCGCCACAGGAGGGAAACTGAGGGTCGGCTTGTCTAGTCAGAACCCCACTGAGACGATTCCCTCACAGGTACATGCTAATAAAGACAGGCAATCAATATTCCTGTCAGCCCTTTCACAGCGACCCCCCCCCACACACACACACAAACACGCCCACACACACACACACACACACACACAAACACACACACTCTGGCTGGTTTGATCTGTTTTTTGGGTTTTTTGGTTTTAGTCTCCAGATGCTTCATGTTTTCTGTCCTGCTGCTGGTGATTCTTGTTTCTTGTTTCCCAGAAAGATTCATGTTGTTTTTCAATCATTTCTGTCTTATAATATGGGATTTATTACACTTTCATGCAATTTTTATAAAGTAGCCAAACTGAAATGAATGAAAAGAAGAAAATCACAGAATCAGATTAATATTAAGTCATAAAAATCATATTTTAACAAGACTGATACTTTATCTAGGCCTTAGAGCTGAAGGATTGACACTTTATTTTATTTATCTGTATATTTGTACATCTGCATTTGTACTTTTTTCATCTATGGATTTATTTTTTACTTGATCTTTTTAAGCTGAATTTTATTTCTGAGTGTTGATTGTGGATAGGGTGATCAGTGTTTGAATGTTTTCTATGTTTCATATTTTTAAAAACATATTTTAATATGTCACCATTTCCCTGGAAGGTGAATAAAAGCAGCAGCATGATGAACAGAACCGATCTGAGCCTCCGGTCCAGAATGGAGCAGGTTCTGGTTCTGGTTCTGGGAAACAGAGAAAACAACAAACGGTTTATTTTTCACAAATAGAAAGCAGCTGTCCATGCACAGGTTTATTATCTTAATGTAAAGCATTTTGGGAGCGGATAAGAAGGAAGACGTGGTTTCTGGATGCAGCAGCCATGTTGTTTTCTGTTAGCGCTTCAGGCTAGTTATTTAGCATCTCAGCCTCTCAGCATCCTGTTTCTCTCTCTCCCAGTGTTGGCGCGCCCAGAGCCAAGGAACCGCCAGCTAAACATGGCCGCCTGTTCAGCCTCTGAGTTTAGCATCGTTACTCCTCAGAGACACCGAGACGCGTAGACGGGACATTTTTATCTGAACTGCAGTGGTGAGCACATTAGCATGCTAATTACGGAGCCAATTGTTAGCTTAGTGCTCTTGCTAACTTTGAAAACATTTAGCGCTGTAGCTAAATATTTTAGCTTCCACTAAATAATATTTAGGGTTATTTCTCCAAAACTGTTGGTGTTTTTGTGTCGATGCTCCATTGAAACATCATCTGCTGTTGTCTCTGTGTGGATCCACAGCAGCAGAACCGTAACGTCTGCCCAGACGGTTCTCTCTGCCGTCTCTAAGAACTCCACAGGAAAGACGGGAACATTTGAAAGATTCCTCTCACCTTGTTCAGTTTGTTCCAACTGCTGCCATCTGGCTGCAGACACAGGAGCAAACAGTTTATACCCGATACAACGGCATTAAATACCCTGTAGGACTATTCATCACCCAATTTCAATATAATCCACGTAATTTTATTGCATGGCTTCTATAATGACAATAAACATTATTATTATTATTCAGTTACTTTTTCCAGATAAATTATAAACTATATTTTAATCGGCTGTTTAAATAAAGTTCAACATCTGTGTTGACGTTTTGGTTGTAAATGTTTATATTTATGCTCTTATTTTGAAATAGGTTAACGGTTTACACATCAGTTTGGTTTCCTCTCTTTATGTTGTTTCCCCAAAAACTTTATTTAAAACAAGAAACATTCAGGAACAAAATAAAACACAAAATAAGACAGAAACAAAATATGTTACAGAATAAAATTATAACATCTAAATGAACTCGGTGCTTCAGGATCATCGCCTTCAAAAGCAGATATAACTGATTTAATGTTAGCACTTTAGCATTAGCGTCCGCTAAATACTGTGTGTCTAGCAGTGCTTTAGATCAAAATGTCACATTAGCATTAGCTCAGAGCCCAGCAGACTTGTCGGTCTGCTGTGGTTCCAGATAAACTCATCAGGTCTGAGGATCCGGTCCATATCCGGATGATCCCGTCGTTCCCTCCATTCGTGGAGCGATAACCTTAATAACCCAGCAGCTCCCTGGATCCTGGTCCCTCCGGCCAGCAGACAGGAGGAACGGCTGTTTGTGTGAAACATTTTTCTGGGTGTGTTGACAGTAAACTCTGGTTCTTTGGGCTCAGATGTTGTCCGTCGCTCTCAGTTCTTCCTCTGCTCTGCCTTTAATCTGCATTCGTTCATCATCCATCTCCAGCCTCGGCCCTCGTTACTTATGAGCCATTCCTGTTCTAATCTTCAGCGACCTGTTGCCACCTGTAACCGAGCCGCAGGTCGCATAGCGAGATGAGCAGCGAGTTTCTGACTCGTCGCCTCGGGACGAAAAACCCAAAAGAAGAGAAAGACGAGGCTGATGAGGAACGAAGGATCGAATAACGAGGAGATGAAAATCCAAACAGCTCAAACCTGAATCTGCTGGCCTCGAGTTAGCTAACAACTCTGACTGAAACCAGTTTCCTTACAGTGCATGCAGCTTCATTACATGTTTAATAACAACAATAAAGATTATTATTATTATTATTATTATTATTATTACTATCATTATTGAACAGGTTTGTTGAGTTTTTATGTTTCATAAAGTGGATTTTCCATCCCAGATCAGACTTTATTTAGATCGTTTCCTGTCCTGGGATGCCTCTGCCAGGATTATTTCTGTATCAACTGGCTCAGCTTATACAAACCAGCAGCGCCCTCTAGTGGATGGAGGCCAAACTACAACGTGGAAGAAACTAATTTAAGCTAATAAATCATTTATCAAGAATTCTGTCTGTCTGTGATTATTGTTTAACTGAAGGAGGTAGGTGATGTTTGCCCTGCAGCGTGTCTGAAGGCTTTTTGAGGTTTAAATTCTGAAATGAAACCAAATCAGAATTAAAAGTTTAGTTTGATTTAAACTTTGAGCTAAAAGCAAAGAAAACTCCTGGATCTTCATCAGCGCCGTGACGAAGACTCTCCTCCTGGTTTACTGTAAATCATAAATGATTTCACTGATTTCATTAATTCAGTCTGCAAGCTTAACTCTTGACTTTGACTAGGCCAATCTGTTCTGACCTAAAGAGAGTAAATGTTACAGTTTCAAACTAAAGATTTAGTTTAAAGCTAAGTGTTTAGTTTGCTAACAAAATATTCAGTTTAGGATGAAGTTCTCAAGTTGCAGCTTTTATTTTGACAGTCCATGTACGTTCACCGGTAAGCTAATTTGAATATTAGCATCATATTTAGCACTGAGCTAGCTAAATATTTAGTTAGAAAATTAAATATTTAGCTAGCTCAGAGCTAACGTAAATATCATATTTAGCTAGCTAGGAGCTAAATATTTAGGTTGGAGTTAATATTTTTGTATGCTAAATATTTAGCTCACTAATGAAACATTTATTTTGAAACATTTATAACTAAATGAATAACGTGGTGAAAATATGACTTCATGTTTATTCTCCCAAATATCTGAAATTGTTTCTGCTTCTTTCGGATCGCATCAGATGAAACTTTTATTGTGTAACTCTGTAAGTTTACAGTTTACAGGCTTTTACTCTGAAGGTTGACTCATCCAGTCTGTGAAGCTGCGGGCTTGACGCATCTTCATCCTCCTCCTCCTCCTCCTCCCAGCACCTCTGTCACGTTGCGCGGCTCCGACTCTTCTTTCAACCCGGAGCCGTGAGGCGGGACGCGGCGGCCGCAGAGCGAGCAGATCCGCGGGTGAAACCTCCAGAGAGGAGCCGACATGTTCATCTGAAGGGTTTGTTTCCATGGAAGAGCGGCTCCGCGGAGCAGAGACCAACCCGGACAGCAGACTGCGTCCTCAGCCGCCGCTGCGCCTTCCCGCCACAGCGCGCGCCTCGGACTGCCATGTGAAGCCGGAAGGTGGATGTGGGCAGGTGGAGGAGCAGGTAAAGGTAAGAATCTGACCGGCGGGCTCCACCTGCAGCGGGCTTCGGTCCGCGCACTCTTCACCTGATGACACCTGGTTTCATCAGCAGGACAATTAGGCGGAGTCCCTTCATCCGGGAGCGAGAAGGAGGAGAAAAGAGAGAGGGTTTAGATCTGGTTCGTTCCTGATTTAGACCTTATTTAAACCAGGTTCAACCCGAGTTTAAATCTGGGCTAAATCAGGTTAATATCAGGTTTTATTCTGGTTGTTTTCGGGCCCTGAAGCGGCCCGTGGTTCTGATGGACATGGAGTCCAGCAGATGCTAAACTCCACAGGTTGGGCAGGGGGGGTGAATGGTGTGTGTGTGTGTGTGTGTGTGTGTGTGTGTGTGTGTGTTTGGGGGGTGGGAGGGGGGGTCATTTCGAGCTACTTCAAAAAAATCCCAGATTTTCCGTCTCATCCTGACCTCCGCTACATGAAATCTACCTGAATTATAAATGACTCCTCTTCCTCCTCTTCCTCCTGTCTGTTCTCTCTCTCTCTGTAAATGTATTCTTCCTGACGGGCAGCATGTTGAGGGGAAACCCTCCTGGGAGAGATTCGAGGCGATGAAGCGACTTGGTCGTCGAGTTCGGATCGTTTTGAGACTCGAACCGAGTCCACAAGTTTTTTTTTGTTTTTTTTTTTTGTTTTGTTTTGTTTTGTTTTCCTGCGTCGAGCCGTTGGAGGCTGATGGACGGAGGAAGCTGCTGCCGCCACCAATCCCAGAGACTGAAGAGCGGGTGTGTGTGTGTGTGTGTGAGGCGTTTCCATGGCAACCTGTCAGGGGTGTGTTTGGTCCCTGGAGGAAAGAAGCAGAGAGAGAAAAGATGAGAGGCGCGGAGAAAAGAGAGAAAGATAGAAAGTATCCCTCATTAGGGGGCGTCATCCCCTCCGGTACCAGATCAGCTGCATCCAGAACCGACCCAATATGGGTTCTAGATTTCATCCTGAAATCCAGAAAAATTAAAGAACTTTCGGTTCTGTTCGGTTCAGTTTGGTTCGTTTCAGTTCTGCTCGGTTCAGTTTGGATCGGCTCGGTTCTGTGGTATTAGCTGGATCAGGACGGCAGCTGATCCCAGAGGAAGCGGCTCCACATGGCAGCAACAAGTGGCACCAGAAGGAGGATTTTATTTTTCTGTTATTGATCCAGAGATAAAAGCAAAGCTGCTACTGTATAAGAACCTGGCCAGGTTCTGGTTCTGGTCGTGTTGCTTCTGGCGGAGCATTTGATTCGCCAACGTGACAAATAAAAACTCTTTACATCATTTTCTATAATCGTATTAATACCAGGCTGTCTGACTTCACTGTTCATATTTAGAATCAATAATCTGATATTTACACTGCAGGAAAAATCAGAATAAATGTGATTCATCCGCCGCTACGGCAACACCATCAGGCCAAAACTGTGAAACTGTGGTGGGGAGGTTTCTGCTCGGCCTGGACTGTTAAAGCATAGAAATAATATTTAATTTAATGAGTTTTTCCATCCTGATGAACCTCAGACTGAGTTCAGTTTGAAATTATTTTTTCTTTTTTAATTATTTTCTTTTTATTCCTCGTTTATAAAACAAAAAAATGCCCAGGAGTTTCATTTCCTCCACAACGAGGAAATGAAACTCCTGAACATTTTATTTATAAAAGGAGGAAATGAAGAGGAAGTGATGACCTCTGGCAGAGAAAAGGTCAAACGGTGGCAGCATCATGCTGTGCAGACAGAAGCTGATTTTTTATTTTATTCAGTTTCTTTCTTCGGGTCAGATTATGATCCTACATTGTGCAGCCAGGATTTGACTAGACTGGATGTTTAGATTATATCCGAACCTTTTTATTCTCAAACGTTTTATTTTGGTCTCCATGGTAACCCAACATTATAAAACTCACACATGGAAACTTTAATTACCTTGTAATTCTGCAGCATCAATAATGAATAAAATAACATTTATGTGGCTGAATTGACCTCGATTTTAGTGTAAAACTTTAGAAACGTTTTGTGTTTCTACAGCAGAGTTTTAATAACCTGGAAAGAGAAAAACAAAAACATAACTCCATATTTCTTTGCAAAGCAATAAATCAAACCACAGAGGGAATAATTAAGAGTTTAATCTTTGCTCACCTTCTTATTGCAGCTGATTCACATTATTTTCATTTAAAGACAGAAAATCATTTTCTCATTGAAACAACAGATGATCAGCTAGGAAAATATTATTTAGATTTTATTTATTTGATTTAAAATGGCATCTATTTTTATTATTTCCAGCAGTCAATAGAAAAAAACAGAAAAGATAATTAACCTAATCCTGGCTCCGCCCCCTCATCTCCTGGCTCCGCCCCCTTCATCCTCCCTGATTTAATAGTGCTTCTTTACATCGTCTAAAAACAGAATCTGTAACTTTGTAACTTGATGTCGCTTCTATTTAGTTTATTTCACTTTAAAATGCCCGCCTGGTGCCGCGCGGCCAGTTGCACAAACAGACAAGGATGGAAATCAAACTTGTCATTTTATTGCCTAACGTTTAATGAGGAAAGATGGCGGCGATGCCAGCAGCCGTCAGTTATAATGACTGTCGGCCCTCGGTGGATTTACAGCAAACAGTTATTACAAGGTAAGAAGATTAACATTCATTTACTTTATAGTGATTAGAAGGATATCAAATATGGCGTTAAGGAGAAGGTCTAGCCATTGGTAACCATGGAGACAGTGCACCGTCATGTAGCCTAGCATGTATGGAAACAGCTGGTTAGCATCCCGTCTTCTGTCCGTTTCTAAGGCTGCTCCGCTTTAAGGAGAAACGCCGTTTATGACAGTTGCATAAATTATGTGGTGTGAATTCAGGAAAAGTAGGTAATTTGATCAACACGTCATGGTGGAGGAGGAATGGCTCGGTTTCTAAGCTAGCTGTTTAAAACGTTTAGAAATCCGGCCGCCGATGAGCCAATCAGGCGAGTTACGATCACAGACAGATTAGCTGGACTGGAACTAGAAGGAGCCACGAGAAACTGGCAAAAACTCCGTTCATTACTGCCGTCCATCACTTCCCACGTCCATCATGGCGCCTGCGTTTATTAGTGACGTAGCTGCAAAGGGTCCGTTTCAGATTCTCAGCAGACGATCAGCACAAAACACAAAAAACTGAAGCTAAAGCAGCATTTAGTGGATCATGATATTTTATTTTCATATTCAGCATCTTTTCTGATCAAACTGAACTTTTTTCTCATTAAACAGTTTTTATCTGTCAAACAGCAGAACCGACTCAAACCTCGCGTTTTAAAATATGAAGGAAATGTTGCAAATGGTCTCCGTTTAAATAAATAAGCAGCATAAACTCCAGTTTGTTTTTATGGGTTCAGCCAGCAGGGGGCGCCTGGGCCAGTAGCTGTACAGGTGGGTTCAGGTTGGACAGGTGCGTCAGTAGAAACGTGAGAAATTAACAGAGTTTTAGGTTTGGTCTGGGATCAGTTATTGTAGCTGCTGTGTTTGGATCAAATAATCATTCATATTTGTTACAGAATATTACTTTACTGTAAGCAGTGCTGATAAAATACTTAATTTAATTTGATCTTTAGTTTTAGACAACTTAGTGATTGAGTTTAATGGAAAAGTGCTTTTGGTGGAAATAAAATTTAGTTTATTTCTCAGTAAAATAGATAAAAAATATGGAATAAAGTTAATAATTAGAGGTAAACTCTTCAGTTTCTAACGTTTCAATTTCTAGTCGTTTCTAGTGACTAAAACGTTTTTTTTATAGTAAATACCTCTTTTAATTACAGAAATAATGTAAATATTTATGCGGTAAATGAAGAGAAAGTCAAGTGTTTGATGCTTAAAATGGTTAATTTATTGGTTATGTTACAGTACAAATGCAGAGAAGTTAAACATTTATGAATTAAAAAATATCTTCAATAAGACTAATTAAAAACTATTTCTTTTGTAAGTTATTCAACCTGCTGCTGAATATTTGAGATGAATTCAGAAAGACGTTTCGATTTTCCTCTGAGGTGAAAAAGACGTTTGTGGCTGAAGCAGAAACGCTGCCGGCTGCTTGTCTGACCGCAGCGTTGGCTCTTCTGATGATGGAAAATAATAAAACCGTTTTTGTTCTGCTGGATTTGATCTGCTCTGGATTTAATGAATAAAATCGTCACCAGTTCAGTTCTGAGCTGCAGAATCGACCCAGCAGCCGTTTCACGTCTCTCTGATCAAATGATGGAAACTGTAACAATGCGATGACATCACAGGAGAAGTACGGGGCGCAGTCTCAACGCAGCCGGACTCCCATGAAGCTAACATCTTAGAGCTGTGATCGGAATCATGGAGGATTTTTGTTTGTTACTCTGAATGGTGGAAGTGAAGGGAAAACCTCTCATTTAAAGGCCTGAACTGGTTCTACTGGTCTAGTTGGGTTTTATTCCAGTATGAAGTTCATTACAGATCAATTTGTCAAAATGAGCGGAAGCGGCTCCTGGTTGCCATGGTGACATGCAGGAAGCATCTGAAGAGGGAAAGTCAAAGTGTTTGAAGTGAGGACTGGAAACGCGCTCAGCTTCCAGCGGAGGGAGGGGCTGAGAATGGCCACGCCCTCCGAGGTGGAGCCACCAAGCCTCAGCGGGACTAGGATCCGGATCCGGACATTTCTGATGCTCAGACCAATGCTTCATTATCAGGGTTCTGCAGAACCAGTCCGGTCAATAATTCAGCTTCATTAGAGCAGAAACATTAATAAATTTACAGTCTGCTTTCTGCAGCTTGCTGCTTTCTCTGACTGGCCGTCATGAAACCAGGAAGTTTAGAGTCACTAACAGGATCAGAAAGTTTGAGTTTCCTGATGAGGTCAAACACATGAAACAAAAATAAAATGACGATTTGATCATTTGACTGCTGGGATCAACAGATCAGAAAGAAAAAAGGCCAAAACGTTTCAGAAGATTTTTCCAAACGGCTGAGATTTTAACAAAAACGGTTTACTTTGGAAAACTTTGAGTCCAGCTGGATAAAGAGTCACTGATGATGCAGCAGCTTCCCGCAGGAAGTCGGTTGCTTTTAAAGATCCGCCATCTTGTTTCCATTTTGGAGTTTTAAAATAAGAAAACCTTTTCAAGAAGAAGATGGAAACATTTTCTTCCATGGGAAAGGTGTTGATATTTATGGAAAGTCAATTTAAATGAATGTTGCTGGGACGTTTAGTGGCACGCAGTGGTGGCTTTTAATCAGGGCAGCTGCCCAGGGCGGCATTAGAACGGGGCAGAGCGCCAAGATCTATAAAATGAAACAAACTGAATCTCACCTGACTGTATATGTTTTGTATGAATGCAGTGGATTCTAATTGGTCGGAGTGACACTGGGAAAAACCTTATTAAATCTGTATATTAGGAGCTGAAGTTCGCTGAAGCAGGAACATTAGATTATTGTTTTATATTGTATTTTGCAGTATAACATCTGCTATAAGTTTAGCTTTGCAAATGAAGCCAGAAGTTTTAGTGATTTTTGTTCCTTTTACATTGAGTGTAGATATTAGTGTCACTTAAAGAACAGATTTCATGTTTTAGTTCCACTTTTAGCTGTTAACAGATAAATCATTCAGCAGTGGAGACTGACTCCGCCTCTTCACGGCTCAGATGATGAAATGTGACACAAGCCAAAAGTCAGATTGGATCTGAGCTTCACCTGCTGGCCCAGCCCTGCCCAGAGGCATGCTGGGAAACGAGCAGGATTTGACTAAACTGGAGCGGAGAAACAGGAATGAGGTCAGAAGTCAACAGGATGGCCTTTGTGAAGCCGCTCCGTAAATGGCAAAAGAGAATCTGGCGGAAAACTAAATGTTTAAAATCCGCTGGTTCAGGCTGCAGGATGCGCGGTGGTTCAGCGGTTCAAGTTTCATCTTATTGAAAATGAAACTTGACGGTGTGATGTCACCGACGATGAGCGCCGTCTTCCTGAGCTGTAAGTAACTAACAGCCTCATCCAGACATTTAGCAGACTCACTCAGCTGAAGAGCCAAACAAGCCTCAGATCTGAGCAAATGAGACGTAAACGGGCTTCATGGTGGGATTCACTCACAAAATATCCTGCAGCTCCACAAACGTAACGTCATCATTTGTTTTGGCAGCAAATGTGCTGCAAACATTCCTGCGATCCAGGAGGCCTGAATAAATCAGAGCGCCTCGCTGATCATTTAACGCAGCAAAGCACTGAGTGAAAAAGGAAAAACCAAAGAATCTGAACGTCATCGTCATGGCAACGACGTTTATAAAGTTACAGGAAAAATCAGCAGAAATAATTTGGGTTATTTATAGGAGGATTTATTTTTTAAGTTATTTTCATCATGTTAGTCATTCTGTCATAAATGTTACAGTTTCAAACTAAATATTTAGATAACAAGCTAAGTAGTTAGCATCAGCCTAAATATGTAGCTAAAATCTACATGTTTAGTTGGCAATAAACTAAGTTTTTAGTTAGTAAGCCAACTCTTTACCTCCAAGTTAAATATTTAGATCAGAGCTAGCTTGGCTAGCTCACAATTTGCAAATTGGATGGATGGATGGATGGATGGATGGATGGATGGATGGATGGTTGGTTGGTTGGTTGGTGAACGATTTGTTTTAAGCTGAAATGTTGAGAAAGAAAGGAGGAAAAATGATCATAAAGAACAACATGAGATGTTATTTTTATTTCATCGATAAGTAGATTTGCCTATTAGCTAAATGGTTAGCTTGCTAACTGAATATTCAGTTTGGAACTGTGACATTTAAGGAAAAACATGATGTAAAATGAGTGCCATTTTTTCCTCTAAACTTGTTCTGGTTCTGATGGGACCAGAACAGGTTAAATGACCCAAATTATTGCTGATCATTTTTAACTTTAAAACAGAACTGATAGCAGTTTGCATCGAGTCTCTCCTAGATGCTGTTTGGTTGTCGTGTGCAGGAAACAGATTCTGGTTTCTGCTTCAGTTGGTCATGCCGGACCGGTTCTGGTTCCACCAGAACCGGCTTGGGATGAGGATCCGGCCGCCGCTGCTGGTCTTTGCTCTGGGGTTTGTCTCTGGGGTCATCGGGGTCATCCTGCTGCAGGAGGAGCGGCGTCCTGCTAATGGACAGTAATGGACATGTCCTGTTGGATGGCGTCTCTGAGGACACCTCCTGTCAGCGCTGAGATGCGCTCCATCATCCGAGTTCATGTAGCTGCCTGGCCAGGGCCCAGTGGATTCTGGGAAAATGAGTCAGACGTGGCAGAGCGGAGGACTGCCGTTATTAAAATGTTCTGACCAGAGAACCTGGACCAGAACCTGGATCAGAACCAGAACCTTCCGGTAAAACCATAGCAGCAGAACGCTTTGTATGAAGTACAAAGATATACTTTAAAGTTTTTGGCCACTTTATTAGGTACACATTGCCTGCTCTGACACCGGCTTTCCCCTTCATAGCTGCCATTTAATCATTTATTCTGGAAAAACTCTTTGTGGAACTTTATTAAAATGTTTAATCCAACTTATCTCAAGGTCTATAATTGCTAAATTGCATTTAATTGACAAAATTAGCTACATTTTCAATTCAAACCCCATTTCATCTGCTAAATAATTGAATAAAATATTAATATGAACTCAAACTTCATTTATAGTTTTTAATCTTCAGGTTCTTCAACCGTCAGATTGGAGCAAAGTTCATCTTTCCAGAGTTTCTCTGATCGTTCGTGGAGCTTCTGTAGAAATGTGGATGCTAACATTAGCATTAGCTGCTACATTTTAGCATTGAAATGCTATTTTAACTTTGCTGCTAGGCTAACTCCTTTTAGCACAACTTGAACACAACAATAGTCTTTTCTAGTGTCCAATCATTTCGTTTAGAAACAGAAATAAACCCAGTGGGACCAGAGAAGCAGCTTGTTGTTAGCGGATGTCGGTGTGCGTCAGATTTACTGTTGTACCAGAAACATGTGAATACAAAGTTCTGGTCAGATCTCTTGTATGTAAAAATTGTGATTAATTGTGTTAAAATTTGTGATTAATTAATCCAAATGAAGGCGTTACGGTCAGCAACAGAACCTGTACTTCCAAAGGGGAGGATCATGAAGTAAATGAGTTCTGAGATTTATTTTATGGACTCAGAGTGAGTCAGTAAACACCAGAGATGTGTTGTTCATAATAACCTCTCATTCTTGTAGTTGGGAGGAAATAAAGCGTCTTTCTGTGATTTGGGGATTAAATCTCCGGTTAGCTGGAGCAGCTGCCACTGTTTGCTGTGTTTCTCTGATGGAAACGAGACGTGTTGCTAATGACATCTGCTAATGAACGCGAGCGGCCCGCTGTCCTCTGGACCGCAGCTGTTTTGTCCGCCATGACTTCTTATTGATTTTCTGGCACATGCTGTTTTTTCTGAATGCTGTAATTTGTCAGACTTATGACGCGATGCAGCTCTGATGATGCATTCAGTTTGCCATGAAGCAGGTGGCTGAACCTTTCTGTGCTTCCATCTACCAGATCATTATTTTCTGAATCAAGCGCCGCCTCCCAGAGGATTTCACATGTCAGAGATAAACCTGGAGTTCTCCTATTGTGGCTGATTCAGTGGAAAATTTCCATTGTGACTTTACTGAGGCGAATTCGTCTCATGCAGAGTGCGTCTGATTGTCAGTGCATGCGTGTTAATGCGATTTATCGTGGGATTTTACTGCTTAAATGGTCCATATCTGCTCCGGTCCCAGAAGTCGCCATTTCTCTGGCTGGCTGCCGGGTTGCCAGTTGTGCACGGAGCAGGTAAACAGCATGGGAAAGCGTTCAGCTAGCCCACGCAATCATGCTCTGATGTGATGGTGTTTCATCAGCTGTCTGGGTTTAGAGCGCGGCGCCTCGGGCTTTCATCAGGACTCGGATTTAAATGAACACAAACTCCAGTGACTCTGCTGGATAAAAACGTCTTCATAAAGAATAATTCATTCAAACTAATCTAAAGTGATTCCTGTGGGTCCTGTGGCTTTCTGCCCAAGGTGACTTATCACACGGGGAGCCATGCTAAAAATGTAAAAAATGATTCATGCTGTAAGAAAATCTTTCAGCTGATGACCAGGCCTGTTGCAATAAATCAGTTAATTACATTTAAAACAAGATCAATAACTTCTGTTTTTCTCTTTCTACCAAAAACTGGACGATAAAAGTTTTCTGTTTTTGTCTCAACTAGTCATTTTTGAAAGAGACTTCATAATTCATTTTATTTGTTGTTTCTGCTTTTTGTTTATTTATTTTGGATATTTAAAATGTCTTCCAGCTCCAGAGTTAAATGTTTATTAGAATTTAACATTTATTGACCTTATCATCAGGTAAAATTTATGATGCCAGAACTACTAATGACATTGAAGTTGGTGTCTGATTTGTAGCAGAAAAATATATCAAAATTAAATTTCTTTAAATTTAAATTTCGTTTTGTTTCTTTGAGAGTTTCTAGTTGAGTTTTGCACACATTCAGACTGATTTGACCAGAAGTTGGTTATTCCTAACTAAAAACTGAAGTTTGTGTCTGTTCAATCTGGCTGTGAAAACAAAAACTGGCTGTTTCAGCTTCTTCTATTTTCATCTCCAACCTGGATTACAGAAACTGAAGGCTGTAAAATCAGATTATTTTTAGTTTTGAATGTTCCTGATGAGTTGGGTGATAAGAATTGGGGTTTGAGGTCGGGTCTCCTCAGAGGTTCTGTTTGGTTCTGTTCATTACAGAACCTGCGGTGTTGGTGAGGTCATTTTGACTGCTGCAGGCTTTTGTTTGCAATAGCAGAAGAAAGTGTTGAACCTGATTGTAAAGTTAGACGGCCTGATTGGCTCAGAGGTCTGATTCAGTCGATCAGCAGGTCTGTGAGTGACGGAGCTGAATCTCTCCAATCATCCATTAGCACGTTTAGCCTGCCGTCATGCACCTGTCCAGGTAACAGAGGAAAGCAGACAGGATGTGAGACTGGTTCTGGGTTTTCAGTCAGCAGAACGACAGGCAGTTTAAATGTCTCCTTGTTGTTGGTGACGTATCGTCTCTGAAACAGGAAGAACATCTTCTGATCGTTTCTCTCTGAAGGCGCTGATAAAGTGAAACATCCTGTTTGAGTCAGAAGACCAGTCAGACGTTTTATTCTCTTCTACTGGGAGCTGAACTGGGCCTGCAGGTCTTGGTCAGTGGGAGGAAACCAAACGCTGAGCTGGTCACAAACTCTTTGATTGATCTCTGACCTCTGGTCCTCCAAACCTCGGTCTGAGTTCGGTTCAAGTGAACTCTGGTTTGGGTTGAATGTGAACCAGAGGCCGCTCCAAAAGCAGGAAGTGGACTACAGCGCAGGGAATTCTGGGAAAAAACAACCAAAACAAGAGCTTGTTAGCTTCAGTCTCAATATTTAGTTGGTTTAGTTAGCTAAACTGTTTAGATAAATATTTTGCTATTTAACTAACATTTTTGAATGAATGAATAACATGAAGAACATGTGACCTTTGATGGGGTAGTATGATGTAAAATTGAGTTGTTTTTTTAATTTTCCATCATGTTTCCCTCATCAGAAACAAACCTGGAGTGTTGCTTTGATTCCTTCATGTTTGAGAAATCCTTTTGTTTCCATGGCAACCATTCAACTGCTAAACGTCTGGATGGACCTAGCCCTGCCTTCAAGGCCCAGCTCTTCCTATCAGCTGCGGTTTCCAAGCTTCGGATTTTTCATCTCAAAGAGCAGCTCCTCCCCTCTCAGCTCCTTCAGACTAGCCAGCAGCAATTAGCAAGCATCTGCTGAGCTCATTATAGGAGCTGCTGCTCAGAGCAATGCTGGTAGAAATGTAGTCAAAGGGTTAATAGGAGCCATGGTGGGGTGACTTCCTGGAGGCGGGGCCTCAGAAAGAGCAGGAGCTGCTTAAAGAGACAGAGGCCCAATTTGAAGAAGTTGAATCAGGAAGTCAAGTTTCTTTTAAATCATATTTGATATTTATGGCATTTTTAACAACTGAATTTAACATTGATTGTGCTATAAAATGGAAAACAGAATAAAAATCAACCTCCAGTTTTTTCTCCTGACAGGCTAAATAACCAAAATTATTGCTGTGAATTTTTTAGCCCATAAACTAGTTTGAAAGGCTAATAGCATCATTCTATCAGGTAGTGACAGTAATAGTAGCAGTTCTCCAATGCTGGTAATTTTTGGCTCTTAAGCAGTTCCATAACGATCCTCTGCTCTGATTGGAGGAACTCCATCATACTTTAAATGCCTGTAAAGGAAAAATCTCAGTTAGATATCCATGTTTTTAGCCTCTGATCAGATTTATTGTGAAAACACTGCAGAAGGTCTGTCTGCTCGTTGAGCGGTGTAATCCGGGCCACTCGGCGCCTTCAGCAGAACCGACTGTTTCATCCCAAAGTCACCTTGTTCCTCAGACTGACTGGATGGGTTTGGAGCTCGTGTGATTCTCCAGAGCGATAGCAGAGATTGCTAATCCGTCAGACTGATTTGGTGACAGGCGGAAGTGCTAATCCTGCGGTTTCATTCAGTGCCAGTGAAAACCGCCTGACGCCCCGCCGTGGGCCCAACGGGGAAAAATACAACTTATTTCCAGGAAAATCATCAGAAAGCTTCAGGTTTGGACCCAAATACCCACAGATTGGCTCTGACTGATGGACGGGACCCAGTCTATTATTAACCTTCATCACATTCAGCAAAACAGGAAAGGGTTTTCTTTTCATAAAGGAAAACCTTCATAAAGAAAACGTTCAGCCAGATCAGCAAGAAGAGCTTAAAACATTTGGAGGCAGCGCCTCGCTCAGCATGGAGCAGAAAACTGAAATATTTCTAAGAATCAAATGTGGCGGCTAGAAATGGACAGACTGAATATGAATCCTCCTGATCCTCTGCAGAATAAAATGCTGAGTGCAAGTGAAGCTGCCGCAGCTCGTTTCTCTCCCCACAGAACCCAACCGAACAGAACCGGAGAACAGGCTGCAGCACCAAACTCACGAGTCCAAACATCTATCTGATAAAGGAGAACCACTCAGCCTGTGATCTCAGTCCCAATTATTATAAAATAATTTCCTAAATGTTGAGTGGAGAAAAGGTTTGAGTCCAGAACCGACAGAGGAGAATAACAGAACCCAGTTACATAAAAATATAAAATGCAGTTTATTTTACTGTTTGAAGCCAAACCATTCAGGACCCTAGAATGATTTCATCCATTCAGTTGAATCCTTTGTGCTTTTACAGGAAGGTTATTATGAGCGTTTTGAATCAGAAGTCATTTTTAGAAGTTGATTCTGTTTTGAATTTCAGAAGCTAATTAGCAGCTGATTCTGAAAGTCCAGCTTTGTTCTGCTCTGCTTTCATGTGGATGAATAATTTCATTCTGAATGAATGGGCTCCACGTCACCACAATAATAAAAATTATTTTCAGCTCGTCTTGACATAAACAGCTGGTCCAAACTCATAAAATCTGAATTCTTCACTTTCAATAAAAATTAAAGTTTATTAGATATTAATTTCTGCAGGTTTCCCCTCAGATTTCCACCATTTATCTGAGGTAATAATTAGATTTGGAGATTGGAAGGGCTAATCCTTAACTCCCAACACTCATTCTTTGTCATATTCTCTTTCAGTCAGTATTTGGACTGGACCGCTCCAAAACGTCAGTACTTCCATTCAGCAGAAACAGCTCTGCTTATCCACCTCCTCTTTAAATGTGTGTAACCTAAAGTGTTGTGGCTAACTATGCAGAGATTAAACCAATCAGAAATACAGTACAGACCAAAAGTTTGGACACACCTTTTAATTCAATGAGTTTCCTTTATTTTCATGACTATTGACATTGTAGATTCACACTGAAGGCATCAAAACTATGAATAACATGTAACAATAACAAAACTAAACAAAAAAGTGTAAAACTGAAAATAGCCCTTATATTCTAGTTTCTTCAGAGTAGCAACCTTTTGCTGTGATTACTGCTTTGCACACACTCTGCATTTTCTTGATGAGCTTCAACAGGTCGTCACCTGAAATGGTTTTCACTTCATAGGTCAACCTGCCCTGTCAGGTTAATAAGTGGGATTTATTGCCTTATAAATAGTCATGAAAATAAAGAAAACCCATTGAATTAGAAGGTGTGTCCAAACCTTTGGTCTGTACTGTATGTCAATGGTAAACAAACCCAAACCTAGCTACTTTGTTACCCATGGTTGTAAAAACAATACCTTGTTGCCACGGTTACACATCTAAACATCTGCCAGTAAGAAAGACAGCGTCAAGAGGGAAAAATCTAACAACATAGTTAGCTGATCTAGCATAGCTGAGCTAACAGCATTATGCTAGCATCATAAAGTGATTTTTTGGCCTTGTGTTTCCAGACCAAAGCTAATATTTCTAAGCTAGTGCTACATTCGTTTCATTTTAGAGGTTCTGCTCCTGTTTCCAGATGAAAGCGTCCTCCATCACTAATGTGGAGCTCTGGTTCACATCTGACTCTCTTCAAATGGAGCAGAACTACGGATCAATAATCAGATCAATATGGATTCCACATAACAGCAACAGGCTGCTATTAGCACAGAGCAAACGCCTCCCAGCAGCTCAGAGGCATAAAAACCAAAGACGGAACAGGAAGGAAACCCTGCTATCAGAGAGGAGACGGTTCTGGTTCTGGTTTCATAGTGTGCTTTTGAAGTGAAGCAACATGGCCGCTGCGGCCCTTTTGGGAGATTTTATTATTGGTGTCAGGGTTTGAGTGAAGCCGGAGATAATCCTGACCTTTGACCCCCTGCCGAGAGTTTAGCTCTATAATAAAGCTGATTTGCTTCAGATTACACAGAAGTAGTTTTATTATTTAAACGTGGCGGGAACAAAGCGCCGTGACCGGCCGGGCCGGGGAACCGGTACCATGAAAAATGGATGAGTTCCTGAGACTAAAATTAGACAGAAACTGAAGCTGGTGAGTGACCTTCAGGTAGCAACAGGCAGGAGGAGAACCGCCAGAACCAACCGGGTCCTGGAACGGGTCAGAACGTCGCTCCAATCCTCCAGCACCAGACATTCATATTCCCTGAATAAAACAAATAAAACGACTCATTGATGAATATAAACTCTGACCATGAATCGGTGGTGCGTCTCCCGCAGGGCGCCATTTTAAATCTAGACTAACAGCAATAATTATTCATGTTCATGTTTTCACTCATTTCTCTAATCGTGTCACAAATTTTGTTAGCAAGCTAACTGTTAAGCTCTAAACTACATATTTAGCTTTGAACTAGATAAATGTAAACTAAATAGCAGTTTAGTTTACAAACTAGT
Organism: Xiphophorus couchianus; assembly: GCF_001444195.1. Classification (NCBI taxonomy): domain Eukaryota; kingdom Metazoa; phylum Chordata; class Actinopteri; order Cyprinodontiformes; family Poeciliidae; genus Xiphophorus; species Xiphophorus couchianus. Next base: position 23,612,834 of record NC_040246.1, read on the forward strand.
TTAGTTTGTCAACTAAATACTTACGGACTAAGTATTTAGTTATAGATATTTAGCTTACAAACTAATATTGTAAGGTGACTATGCATCACAATATTTAGCTTTCAAACTAAATATTTAGTAAGCTAAGAGCTAAGTACTTAGCTAATTTAGCTTCAAATTAAGTTAATTTTCATCTGCTCTGCACTTCCTGTTGCAGATGAAAAAATGGCGACATCCGTAGGTGAAAATTATAACAAAGATATAAAATGTTTGAAGTAATTCTGAGTTTTTGCGAATCAAAAATATAAATCAAAAAACTTTTAGGTTAAACATATTTAAGTCAACATGTTCAGCTAGTTGTGGATTTTCCTCAGATTAACCTATCAAGACCCTGCAGAGCAGTGACATCATTATTCTGGCATTTAGCAAACTGTAATAATGTTGATAAAATTAACGAACCTAAAACAGGTAAATACTGAGTTCTCCAGGGTGTAAAAAGCCTTTTTTTAAATTTTATTTTATTTTATTTAACCGAAACGCATTTAATTGTGCAACACCTTGTTGAAACAATAATTACTGAGATCATAAATTTTAACACGTTTTGTTGAATATTTTCTTTTACTTTAATAAAGTTACAAACGTTTTGGATCTTTGAATATTTTTCATAAGCGCGTCAGAAGAGGAAGTTCTGGTTTCAGCCTCTTGGTGGCGTTCAGTTTGTCATTTACTGCTGAGATCGACTGAAAACCTTCCGCGATCCACCGGTCAACCGCGATGGACGCATTGAGCACCTCTGCGCTAGATTGTTCCTCTTTAGATCCAAAGATAATAACTGCAGTTTGGGTTTTAAGCCAATTTATTTTTCATAATTTCAATTTGCTCGATTCTGTGGTTTATGGAAATGCAGCAACTTTTTGTCATCCAGACAAAGACATTCATAGCAACCTCCTTGACCAATAAGTCATGCTGGGCTTGATGGGGGCTGTTACTGGGGGTTTGGTGACAGGGTGCCGCGGCCTCAGAGGCAGCAGGAGCAGCGAAGCAGAAAGCAGCTCTTTAATTGGCCGACAGGAAGCAGACGCTCTAAATAACCAGCAGGAACATGAATCGAGATCCTGCTGCCAGAAAACTGAAGACATTTGGAGGAGGAGAGGGAGATGAGGTCCTCCATACTGCAGGTTTTTGGGTTCTGCTCGGTTTCATCATGTCTCGTTCTCTGTTAGGATGGAGTCCCAACTGCTGGACCCAGCAGAACTCTGAGGTTCTGGATGTTTTCTAGTGAGTCTAAATATACGGTTCGGCTCAGAGAGACGGTTCGGGATGCACGCCGCGGCGGCCACTTGGGGCCGGCGAAGGACGGTCATCAATCTGTGATTCCTCCAAAAGCTGCTTCATGGTGAAGTGGTCGGAGCTGGATCCTCCACTGGATCCACTGGGATCCTCTTTCTTTTGGATCTGATCCCGTCTATGGCAGAAACCCGTAAATAGCAGATAAAACAAATTGGCTTCATTTCCCTGATGACTGAAGAAACGAGGTCTGAAGCCAGAAACATCCAGAAGGTCCAAACTGAAGTTCCAGTCAGAAATGAATAACTTTGTCAACACTTTGTGAACAAATAAGCTATTTCCCCTGAGGATCAGTAAATTATATTCTGTTCAATTGTACATGTGAACATCCTCTTACTGGCTAATATGCCAGTAAGAGGATGTGGACTATCAAAATAAAAGCTGGCTCTTGAGGGTTTGTGTATGAACTCCAGCTCGGTTGCTGTAAACGCCTCGGTTGCCTTTAAACGTCTCGGTTGCCTTTAAACGTCTCGGTTGCCTTTAAACGCCTCGGTTGCCTTTAAACGTCTCGGTTGCTGTAAATGTCTCGGTTGCTGTAAACGCCTCGGTTGCCTTTAAACGTCTCGGTTGCCTTTAAACGTCTCGGTTGCCTTTAAACGCCTCGGTTGCCTTTAAACGTCTCGGTTGCTGTAAATGTCTCGGTTGCTGTAAACACCTCGGTTGCCTTTAAACACCTCGGTTGCCTTTAAACACCTCGGTTGCCTTTAAACACCTCGGTTGCCTTTAAACGTCTCGGTTGCCTTTAAACGTCTCGGTTGCCTTTAAACGCCTCGGTTGCCTTTAAACGTCTCGGTTGCCTTTAAACGTCTCGGTTGCTGTAAACGTCTCGGTTGCTGTAAATGTCTCGGTTGCTGTAAACGCCTAGGTTGCCTTTAAACACCTCGGTTGCCTTTAAATGCCTCGGTTGCCTTTAAACGCCTCGGTTGCCTTTAAACGTCTCGGTTGCTGTAAATGTCTCGGTTGCTGTAAACGCCTAGGTTGCCTTTAAACACCTCGGTTGCCTTTAAACGTCTTGGTTGCTGTAAACGTCTCGGTTGCTGTAAACGTCTCGATTGCTGTAAACGTCTCGGTTGCCTTTAAACGCCTCGGTTGCCTTTAAACGTCTCGGTTGCCTTTAAACGTCTCGGTTGCTGTAAACGTCTCGGTTGCTGTAAACGTCTCGGTTGCTGTAAACTCCTCGGTTGCTGTAAACGTCTCGGTTGCTGTAAACGTCTCGATTGCTGTAAACGTCTCGGTTGCTGTAAACGTCTCGGTTGCTGTAAACTCCTCGGTTGCTGTAAACGTCTCGGTTGCTGTAAACGTCTCGATTGCTGTAAACGTCTCGGTTGCCTTTAAACGTCTCGGTTGCCTTTAAACGTCTCGGTTGCCTTTAAACGCCTCGGTTGCCTTTAAACGTCTCGGTTGCCTTTAAACGTCTCGGTTGCTGTAAACGTCTCGGTTGCTGTAAACGTCTCGATTGCTGTAAACGTCTCGGTTGCCTTTAAACGTCTCGGTTGCCTTTAAACGTCTCGGTTGCCTTTAAACGTCTCGGTTGCCTTTAAACGTCTCGGTTGCTGTAAACGTCTCGGTTGCTGTAAACTCCTCGGTTGCTGTAAACGTCTCGGTTGCTGTAAACGTCTCGATTGCTGTAAACGTCTCGGTTGCCTTTAAACGTCTCGGTTGCCTTTAAACGTCTCGGTTGCTGTAAACTCCTCGGTTGCCTTTAAACGTCTCGGTTGCTGTAAACTCCTCGGTTGCTGTAAACTCCTCGGTTGCCTTTAAACGTCTCGGTTGCTGTAAACGTCTCGATTGCTGTAAACGTCTCGATTGCTGTAAACGTCTCGGTTGCCTTTAAACGTCTCGGTTGCCTTTAAACGTCTCGGTTGCCTTTAAACGTCTCGGTTGCCTTTAAACGTCTCGGTTGCTGTAAACGTCTCGGTTGCTGTAAACTCCTCGGTTGCTGTAAACGTCTCGGTTGCTGTAAACGTCTCGATTGCTGTAAACGTCTCGGTTGCCTTTAAACGTCTCGGTTGCCTTTAAACGTCTCGGTTGCCTTTAAACGTCTCGGTTGCCTTTAAACGTCTCGGTTGCTGTAAACTCCTCGGTTGCTGTAAACTCCTCGGTTGCCTTTAAACGTCTCGGTTGCTGTAAACGTCTCGATTGCTGTAAACTCCTCGGTTGCTGTAAACTCCTCGGTTGCCTTTAAACGTCTCGGTTGCCTTTAAACGTCTCGGTTGCCTTTAAACGTCTCGGTTGCTGTAAACTCCTCGGTTGCTGTAAACGTCTCGGTTGCTGTAAACTCCTCGGTTGCTGTAAACGTCTCGGTTGCTATAAACGTCTCGGTTGCCTTTAAACGTCTCATCCTTTGTCTTAATTGAGTTTCTGTAAAAATGGAAGCGTCTGAATAAGATGGAGGGAATGTAAGCGGGTCAGACGGACCCGTTTCTGCTCCACCAGGCTGGACAAAGCACTGCTGCTAGTTTGGTAATGTGTAACTTTGCTGCGTTGCTGGTTTGTGTTTTTGGTCAAACGGGTCTGAGCGTCAGACCTGGAGGATCATGGAGGTTCTGTTAATGTTCTGCTGAACATTATTGGTTCTGGTTCTGCTGATTCTTCAGAACCAAAATGTTCTGGGATTTTCCTGAGCACAAACCATCTTCTGGTTTCTCAGAAGCAGATTGTTTTTCTGTCTGACTTATTTGGAGGCAACCGTTGCCGGCAACAGCAACCAGCCTGGTTAGACCTGAGCTGCTCCTGCTGGTTTCTTTTGAGGGATTCTGTTCTGTTCTGTTCTGTTGCTGGTCATCAGCGAAGCAACTTTAGAGGAAAAGTGACGGCTGAGCCAGCAGCAGACTGGATGGTTGAGGCATCAAGCAAAGTGCTGATGTTCAGACGGATCAAAGCCTCGTCAGTTTCAAGGTTACGCTCTCCGACGTCCCTGGGACGGATCTTCAGTCCAAGGACAAGTTTTCCCGTCTTTGGAGAGTCAGCAGATCCTTTGAAGTGACTCAGCAGCCGTCAGATCGGCTTCAGTCTCAGAATCCACCAAAACGCTTCTTATCTGCTGCTGCCGTGAAAATAAAAATGTTTCCAACGTCTGACATGTAAGACCACATCTGAAGAGTTAAACAGTCAGAAATGAGCAGCAGTAGTTTATTTAGCCTGTCATTGGAGAGCAATGGGAATTAATCATTTATAAACTAAACATTTAGCTAATATAAATGAACTTGCTAACAGAAGTGGATAACCAAAAACAGATGTTACTTTGTGTGAGAGGAGAGGTCAGCAGAGCTGTAACTATGATGGAGGCAGTAAAGAGGGTCATTAGCATCATCGCCGTAATCTTACTGTCACATGAATATTTGGGTCAGTAGTAAATCCTGCAAGATATTCACTGCCAGTAGTTTGCAAAATGAGCTGTTGTCGTTTAATTAGCAGCAACCAGAAATGAGATTCTCTCTGCAGAGCCGACTGCCTCAGCTCACATCAGGAGGTTTTTCTTTAAATAGAGGATTTCAGAGGGAGCCGGGTAAATCTGCTGGCAGGTCCAAGTCCACCTGGCTGCAGCAAACAGGAAGAGACGGACCGCTGTCAGTCTCTTACCTTATTTGGAAATGGGGCCATTGCACTCCAGAAGTGAGGGGGGCGCTATTTCCTATATTATCCGCGGTCTCTCGTTTTTATTTTCTTTTGAAATCTGTGATATGTTTTTATCTTTAGGAAGGATTTTCACTCTCAGCATGAATTTGAACTTCTCTCTTCTATTTACTTCAGTGCAGCTCACAGTTTTTAACAGATTCTGTAGTTTCCTGTGAACTTCTAAATCTGCTCCTTAGTCGCATCTTTTCGGGCCTGATACTGCCTCTAGTGGTGTGGGGTGGTAACACAACTAATATAATTACATTACTAAATCAGAATACCACAAAGTCTTATATTTCAGCAGAGAGCATCCATCCTCTTTATTCATCAGTTTGAGCCTCTGAGCTGAAGGCGTTACTCTGGGAACTAAGAACATCTATTAGAAATCATTTATTGACAGTGCAATAATTATTCTTAGCCAAACTAAATGATAACATTTACTTGTAGCCTGCTAAGAGTTTTACTCTATGCATAAATTGTTGATAATGTGATTCTATGAATATGATTTATTTATTTTATCGTTTTGGAGTTGAAGGAAAATTTCCATGTTGATAGACTAAATAGTTTAACCATATTTTTTCCTATATAATTATAATTATTCATCCGGTGAGGCGGGAGGAGGAGCAGAGCCAGGAGGGAAAGCCAGGTGGACCGATACCAGACGGACAAACGGGTCCAACCGACCCGGTTCTGTTCTGATTCGCTTCCTCGGAGGAGCTGAAACAAACCCGTTACGTGATCCTCCTCCTGGATTGTTTTTTTTGTTGTTGTTTTTTTTTTTTCATTAATTTGATTGGCACACAGCGGACGGGAGTCGGGGTTTGTGGTTGCCGTGGCAACGGCCTGCTCTTTGTTAAAAGGCTACGTTGCTGGCATCTCATGTGTCTGCGCTGCGATCGATAATAAACCCAACCAGAACCAGCAGAACCTCCACACCACTCAGCTTGCAGAGAGGAGGAAGAGGATGATGAAGATGATGATGTGGCAACAGGAGGAAGGAGAGATTAGATGGAGATAGGAGGAGGAAGAGGAGCGCTGCTCCTTCTGCCTCATCCAGGATCTTTTCTCTGTCACTCACTGATATCAAAGTAAGGTGTGTGTGTGTGTGTGTGTGTGTGTTTCTCTCTGTCTCCGTCTCTCCCCCTCTCTCCTCACTCTCTCTTCCTCTCTCTCTCTCTCTTTCTGTCTCTCTCTCTCTCTGTTCGGCTTCTCCTCCATCAGGATTCCGGTTCGGTTCCGTTCTCCTCGCGGCTCTAATTGGTACCGATGTCCGCCAGCTGAATGCAGATTTTGCGGCTGTTGAGGCGGTTCTGATCAGCCCAACAACCTGTGGCTGCTCGGAGGTTTTCCGGCTCCCGAACCGAACCCGAATCCCGAACCCGGCTCCTCCTCACATCTGGTTTAAGAGCCGCAAATTGACAATAAGCTTCCAGCTTTAAGGACTGAAGCTCCTGTTAATCTGCGCGCGCAGCTCGTCATGACGCGCCGATCAGTTGAAATGAGTTTATTATGGGATGGAGACCTGTTGCTGAATCATGAATCATGCTGAAGGAGAGCAGCTGGTGGCCGTTTCCATCCTGCAACTTCATAGGCAAAGATGAACAGCAGTAATTTGAATATTATTAATTGGGTTAATTTTTCAGTCATATTTCCATCGTTGTTCATTCATCTAGAATGTAAATATTTAGCTCAAATTTAAATTTTAAGAAATCCGCTCCAAACTAAAAATTTTATTTAAAAAAGTATTTAGCTAAATATTTTTTGTTTGAAGGTATACAAAATATTGCTAAATTAATTATTTAGCAATCTAAGTATTTCTTTTAAACTAAAGTTGGTAAAAAATATTTAGTTAGCTAAAAAAAATGTACTTTATTTAGCAATCTAAATATTTGTGTTTGAAACTAATAATTAACAAGTGAAGTATTTAGCTGCAATATATGTAATATTTAGTTCTGAACTAGCTGGTATGCAAATATTTAGCTACCTCAGCGCTAATTGTTTAGCTAATATGCTAATTCACTAACAGATGAATGGATGTTGAGTTTCAAAATAAAAGCCGGTAATAATCTAGTGTGTGATCCATTGGGAAACGTCTGTATTGATCTTTAAACAGCTGAACTGTAGGGAGAACAACCACATGTTGGGTCACTTATCAGGTGATCACGTGATCCAGCGATATGGTTCTGAAACACTGACTTCTTTTAAATCTCAACTGAAAACCCACCTGTTTAGGATTGTATTTGAAATGTAATCAATTACAAATTTATTGATGTAACTTGACTTAATGATTGATTCTATATTGCATTGTGATTCTGTGTTTGTTATGCTGTAAAGCACTTTGAAATGTCTTGCTGCTGAAATGTGCTATACAAATAAAATTTGATTGATTGATTGATTGATAAGGGCGATAGGGCGCCATCTTGTGGGGGGCGCTATAGCAGACAATCCTAAAGACTGCTAATTACTTTTAAAAACACCTAAATATTTAAATAACCATTAAAAACTGCTTTTTGTATTTACTCAGGTTATCTTTGTCTCATATTGGGATTTATTTTATCTATAAAACAAGTAAATATGACAGGAAAGAATCTTTAAGGGGTTGAATACTTTTTCACAGCATTTTTTTATAGCAGAACTGGAGAAAATTACACCGATGTAATTTTTAAAATGTTTCCAGTGATAATTATGGAAACAATGGATGACTTATTTACCCAGAGGTTTGCTGGTAAATCTGCTGCAGGGTTTAATAATAGCAGCAGCTTATTTTAGGTTTGCAACCAAACACACACATTCACACACACACACACACGCACATCGAGTTATCCTGCAAAGGGCGTTTAGCCTGGCTGCAGCTAGCAGAGGAACATTTTAATCTCATGAAACATTTCACTCCTTCACTCTCTGCCTCAGTTTCTGCTCTGCAGGCAAAGAGAAAGACGCTGAAAATGGAGGAATGTGTTCAGACTAGGGTTAGAAGAGTTTGGGTTTTTTATTATTATACTTTTATTTCATTAAGATTTTTGTCTAATTCAGTTGGAATTAACACATTTTTAGTGTTTTCTTGTTTTATTTAGTTAAATATTGCATCAGTTTAGTTTAGATTTGATCAGTTTTTCATATTCAGGAAGGTCAGAGTATTGTTTTGTGATTATGTGAACATTGACTGGGTAATGAAAACCCAACAGAAGGAAAATGTATTTAATTTTTGTCCAACAGCCGATCGACTCTGGAGTTTTATCCAAAGATTTTCTGTCGCCACTTTGCAGACTAACGTACGTGAAGCGAAATAATTTACCGACATCAAATCACGGTTTATGTGGGGAAAAAATAAATTTCACATCAGTTTGAAAGGCTGATAAAAACGAATCTTACATCTATAATTTCTGTATGTTTTGGTTATATTTATAAATGCAGGATATTGTTCCAGTTACGTTTTTCCACATTAATTACTGTTTTTATTTATTTTAGTGAATGAAAATGATTTCTTACTATCAGTTTTAGTTATTTCATCATGTTTTTGTTATTACAGTAACTTTGATGCAGCTGAACTCTGAACCTTCAGAGCCACATAAAGACGGTTACAAAGTCGGCCTCCTGTCACCTGGAGAACGTTTCCAGGACTGAAGAGAAACTCATCCACTTACATTGATTACAACAACAGTAGCTGAGTTTACTTTAAATGTAAAATTCCAAAATTGAAAGTACAAAAAATAAATTTACTGAGTGGAAAAAATGCAGAAAAAACATGTTTTGGATCAAAAGTTGTTCTGCTGGGACGAGTCGAAACAGTTTTCACATCATGAATATTTTCATGTTTACATCGCTGACATGATTTTAATGACTTTAAGCTTCTTCAGATGTGATTTTAATTTTCCTCATTTAATGGAAATATTTCCAGCGTTTTATCAGCCTGGCGGGTCACCAGGCTTTACTTCATCCCTGCCAGGCAAAGAGTTGTTTAATTGTGAATCGGAGTGTTATACACCACTAACAGTACCAGCTAGGTTTACAGTCTAAATACTTTGAACTGGGAATGCACCAGCTGCACCTGTTAGCATCACACACTATTGTTTCCAAGTCGTGATGAAATGTCGTTCACCTCCATATTTTTGGAACTTCCGACATGTTTTAGCTCAGAAACATGGTGGCCTGCCTCGGCACCGCTAGCAACAGGAGTAGCAGGTTTTCTGGGAGAAACTCTGACTGCAAATGCAAAATAGTTTATTAATTTATTAGAGGAGGACAGACAACGATCTGCAGACTTTTGTTGCTATGGATCAACATATTTCACGTTTATTGATCATTTTCACGATGGAACTGGATAAAGCGTAATGCCTCAGCTGGTGATTGTATGATGTTTTTATGACTTTTTATTTTTATATTTTTAAGAAGGAAGGCTCTTTGAACTGCCTTGTTGCTGAAATGTGTGATACCAGTAACCCTGGCTGATAAGGTCATTGATTGATTGACTGACTGGTTTCCTGCTCTGCTTTGTTGCAGGGCTTGTTGGTGATGTTGCTCTGTTTGCCGTGATGGTGGGTAAGAGAGCCATACGGCGCCTCCTGCTGGCCGGCGGCCTGCTGCTGGTCCTGGCCGGCTCCGCCTCCGGCTGCCCTGCGCGGTGTGAGTGCTCCGCCCAGACCAAGTCGGTCAGCTGCCACCGCAAGCGGCTGGCCAGCATCCCGGAGGGCGTCCCCATCGAGACGCGCGCCCTGGACCTCAGCAAGAACAAGCTGCGCCTCATCAACTTCTACAACTTCTCGTCGTTCCTGCAGCTGGAGGACCTGGACCTCAGCGACAACACCATCAGCGTAGCCGAGCCCGGCTGCTTCCATTCCAACGTGGCGCTGCGCTCACTCAACCTGCGCAGCAACCAGCTCATGCTGGTGGCGAAGGGCGTGCTGGCGGGCTTGACCAACCTCACGCACCTGGACCTGAGTCACAACCGGCTGGTGGTTCTGCTGGACCACGCGTTCCAGGACCTGCACCGGCTGACCTTCCTGGAGGTCAGCAACAACCAGCTGGTGTTCATCTCCCAGCGCGCCTTCACGGGACTGCTGGGCATCCAGAGTCTGACCCTGGAGCGCTCCAACCTCACCGTGGTTCCCACCGACGCTTTGGCCCACTTGCACAACCTGCTGGAGCTGCGCATGCGCTTTCTGAGCATCAGCTTCCTCAAGCCTTTTTCCTTCAAGCGGCTGACTCGCCTGCGCCACCTGGAGGTGGATTCCTGGCCCCTGCTGGAGAGCCTGCCGCCACTGTCGCTGCACGGCCTCAACCTGACCACCCTGTTCATCACCAACACCAACCTGTCTGCCTTTCCTGGAGCGGCGCTGCGCAACCTGCTCTACCTCACGCACCTCAACCTGTCCTACTGCCGCATCCAGCACATCCAGCAGGGGGAGCTGGGGCCTCTGCCGCAGCTGCTGGAGCTCCGCCTCCAGGGGTCGCAGCTGCTCTCCATCGAACCCCTGGCCTTCGCGGGCCTGAAGTCCCTCCAGCTGCTGGATGTGTCCCAGAACCGGCTGGACTCTCTGGAGAGGGCCGTGTTCGCCTCGGCGGACTCCCTGCAGCGGCTCTGCCTGGGCGGCAACCCGCTGGTGTGCGATTGCCGGTTGCTCTGGTTGCTCAGCAGCCACAAGCCGGCTTCGCTGCAGATCCTGGACCTGCAGCCGGAGTGCAGCGCACCGCAGCACCTTTTGGGCAAATCCCTACTGGACCTCAAGGAGCCGCTGGTGTCGAGGTACATGACCTGCACCAAGCCGCGGGTCGGCCCCAACGCCACGCAGCTGCTGATGGCCGACGAGGGCCAGCCGGCGCGGCTGAGCTGCACGGCAGAGGGAGCGCCGCGGCCCTCGGTGGTCTGGATCACGCCGCACAGACGCTACGTCACAGCCAAGAGCAGCGGCCGCGTGGAGGTCCAACCGGACGGCAGCCTGGAGATCAAGGCGGCGGAGCTGCATGACAGCGGCGTGTACCTGTGCATCGCCAGCAACCCGGCGGGCAACGCCAGCCTGTCCGCCTCTCTGGCCGTGAAGAGCCTGGGGACCGGCGACAGGCTCCACTACAGCAACCGCAGCTCCGGCTACCTGACAGAGCCCAATGGCACCTGGGGCAACGGCACGGTGCTGTACAACATGACGGTCCCCATCGACATGAAGACCATCCTGATCTCCGCCGCCATGGGCTGCCTGTCCTTCCTGGGCGTGGTGGTGTTCTGCTTCCTGCTGCTGTTCGCCTGGAGCCGGGGCAAAGGGCGACACAAGAACAACTTCGACATCGAGTACGTCCCCCGGAAGTCCAACGGCGGCGGCGCGGATGTGGCAGAGACCAGCGGCCCGCGGCGCGTCAACATGAAGATGATCTGATGGACGCTACGGCTTCAGCCAGAAAACAAAATGTCTGTTTGTTTTTTTAATGACAAAGTGGATTTGTGACAAACGAAAGTGATGTACTGTTTAGTGGCTGTGGGTCTGACGGTGGTCTAGTGATCAGTGGACTTGTGATATATGATGTTCATAATGTACACTCAATATAAATCTATAACCGACATATCAATATGGGACTGACATCGTGCTGCGAGTGACTCAGTGACGCGATGAGTAACAACGTGGCATCAAGGTGAAGGAGGGACAGACTGCAGCGTCACGACCGAACCGTCCCATCTCAGCTGCAGCCTGAAAGACGTGTGTGTGTGGGCGTGTGTGTGTGTGTGTGTTTCTTTGTGCATGTGCACGCATTGCCTTTCTCGTGTGGTGGAGCAACTAAGCGTTGAGGTCCAAAGTGTTTTTCTTTCTTTCTGGGTTTTTCTACCAGAAGCAGGTGTTTGTATGCAAACGCGAAAATGAATCTACTGACCAAATGCTGCAGAAACTGTAACATAGATCAGCCCCTTGTAGAAAAACTTCTGGTTTTCTAGACTTGAAAGGCGTTTCAGGAAAACGGGTCTGCTGCTCCACTGCACAGAAACAGAGAAACAGAAAGTCGTGTCGAATTTTATATCATAATAAATCAAAGGCAGACAAAAAGAGTCGGTGGCAAAGATTTATGGCCGCTGGGCAACTGGACCCTCTGCAGGTTGATCAGACCGTTTAACCTTGGCCAGGGGGCAGTAAGGAGGTCTGGGGGGCAGTAAGGAGGTCTGGGGTCAGTAAGGAGGTCTGGGGGTCAGGGGTCAGTAAAGGGTCAGGGGTCAGTAAGGGGGTCTGGGGGCAGTAAAGGGTCAGGGGTCAGTAAGGAGGTCTGGGGGGCAGTAAAGGGTCTGGGTCTTTCATAAATGGCCGTTTTGAATGTTGTAGTTTCTCGTTCTCCTTTAGTTTGTTCTGATTTTTGTTGATGATGTTTTAAATGTTTACGATGGGGAAAATAAATAATTAACCCTGAAGGGCAACTATTTGTAAATGGGGGCCAGGAGGGGCAAAGTGGGGGGTGGAGGGGTATTTGTGTGATCCTGTTGTGATAAAATGTTCCAGGTTGTATAATTGTTTTCATATGACAAATTTATGGGTATATTTTCAAAAGGAAATAAATTCAACCCCAAAGTCTGGAATTACTGTTATTATTTATTAAGGATTTAATAATAACAGCTAGTGATGCTGAATGTAGACCACCCCACGGTGACCTCTGACCTCTAAACTGCTGCTTCTTTCCTCTTTCTGAGTGTAGACACATTAAAGTTGAAGCCAGCTGAATGGCAGTGGCAGGCTGAGTTGAAGCAGGTCTGTTGACAGAGGGAAACGTCTTGGTGTGTCTGCAGGAGAAAACGCAGCGTTGTGTGAGCAGACCGCCTCACCACAGACCGCCTCACCGTCTGCAGACCGGTGAGTCTGAATGAATCAGTCACTCAGTTGCATGAAATGTAATAAGAACCATCGGCGGATTCGGAGTCGGCTCCAGTTTCTCTCACATCGAGTCGCTGTCAGGAACAAAACTCTGTTTGTTCCTGACAGCGAACAAACAGAGTTTTAGATGCTGGTTTTAAACCAGCATCTAAAACCAGATGCTGGTTTTAGCATCTAAGATAAGATGAGATTTATTGTCATTGTCATCAACAGATTACAACGAGATTGAGATTTGCTCGACTCGAGTTAAGATGCAGGTTATGTGTATATACATAATATACAAAGATAAAGAAATAAATAGTACAAAAAAATCTAAGGAGAAAAAAATCTAAACACAACAGCTCAGTTTTTCAGTGTCTGATAAACAGCCAGGTTGGATTTAAACTAAAAGTTTTCCTGAACTTTAAAAATGCATCTGGATGGTCGGACTGCAGTCTGTGACCTGAGGCTATTTCTTAAGTCTAGTCACAGATTAACAGCAATAGTTTAACTTAATAGAGAGAATAATCAGAATTTACGTCACATTTTCAAATTTCAATGAAGAAATGAAAAGTGAGCAAAATGAAAAGCGATTTTTGAAACTTTCCAGCATGTCGATGCATCGACTGCAGCTGTTTTAGCTTCCAGATGTCTTTCATCAATCTGCAGTTTCTGCAGCTTCACTTTAAAATGTTTCTTTTTGGTGGGATTTTCTGATCATTTTGTTCAGAAAACCTGAAATCCTGCAGGCAGCTGTCTGGATGGACTTCATTCAGAAATGTAAAAATGTAGTTTTTACTTTAACTTGTTCTTACTAATCATAATGCAGATTTCTTAATAATGTAAATGTAGTTGTCTAGTCAAAGCTAATTTTTAGTCAGCTGAAGCTAATTGTATGGTACAACAGCTTGCCATAGCTGGGACTCATTTCCAAATCGTTTAAATGTGTGAATAAACGCCTGGCAGGAGCAGCGCCGGCCTTGTTCCACTGGCTCTTCTTGGTCTGGGAGGGATGATGCTGCGGGCTGCAGGTCAGCCTGGAGTCAAGCAGAGGAGGCAGGAGGCAGCGCCTCTACCGGATGAAGAGGTCAGAGGTCACAGAGCTAATTAGACAGAGTGAACGACGGGGCATCTCTGGGATAAAATAAAATAAAAACTGTTCTGCTCTGCATCATGTTTGGTGCTTCAGTTTGAAAAAACAATGAAAACGTTTCATTTACATCCAGAAAGAAAAGAGATGAGAGGAAACGAGAATCAGCTGCAGCTGAACGGTCTCAGCTCAGCGGAGCCACTTTGACCATGTGAATCCGTCCAGGTGAAAGAATCGGCGCCGTTACGTAACGCAGAGGAACTCAGAACCACATGCTGCACATTCACCGCTGCCCTCAGATTAATATTAATGCACTGATTCCTGTTCAGATGTGTTCAGGCGCCGCAGGAAGTCACGCTCAACTTCATGTCCAAAACAACAAGATGGAGTCAACCGAGGGCAGGAACTGAAATAAATTAAAATCGTGACGCCATAGAAACCAAGAACAATTACAGACGAGTTTAAAAACCGATGAGGGCCAACAGCAGGTGGCAGCGTTCACATCAGTCCTGGTTAATCCGCTTTAATCCGACTCCAGTCCATTTGCCTATAAACTCTGGTTCTGTTGATGAGGCGTGAATGCTATCCGACCTCTGACCTCTGGTCCTCCAAACCTCAGTCTGGGTTTGGTTTGAATGTGAACGCCAAGGGGACCGGAGACGCTCCAAAAGCAGGAAGTGGACTACAGCGCAGGGCATTCTGGGTAAATACAACCAAAGCTAACGTGCTAGCCTAGCGCTAGCAGGACCAACAGCTCGTGGTCTTTAGCCTAAAGAGAAATCTTCCAAAGGCTAAAGTCTGACCTTCATTTTGTTTCGTTTGGTGAAGGAATGTTTTGATCTGAACTGAACTGAGTCTTTTCATAGTTCAGTTTATTGCTATCGCTAATGCTATCAGCCTGTTTATAGAACTAAATCAGCTGATATTACACAGTTCAATTGCTGCATGGTGTAACTTTTAGAAATGTTTGCTTCTTTGGAAACATACATAATGTAATATTAATGTTTGATGAAAATATTCATTTTTATCAAATATTAATGAATTATTGACTGAAAACCAACTCCTATACTATGCTGAAAAGTTACCTGTAAGAGAAGTTGGTCATATTTGAAGTGGAAATAAAGCCGCTTTGTGAGTTTTGGTGTTTTAGAAGCGTGAAGCAGGCTGCTGCTGCAGGCTGCTGCAGCTCTGGACTTTCTGGGCTGCTGCAGCCACTCCGTCTCTCTGCCGCCTGCTGCTCTGCAGGAGCCGTGATGCTAATGCAGACGAGCTCTGACTCTGTAACCTCTCAGCAGAAACGCTCAGCCTGCCAATTGGCTCTTTCTACTTAAAATCCCCAATTAGCTGCATTAATAATTCATGAGGCGTTTGCAACCCGATGGATCGTCTTTAAACGATTTATTAAGACCTGAATATTTGACACTGGTTTAATAAAGCCTGTTGGTTTCAGGTTTTCACTGCACAGACATTTTGAAGTTATTGTTTTCTCATTCCTGCAGAAAGTCCACTTTCACTTTTTCAGTTTTTATTCAGTCTTTACAAATAAATCCAAAGACAAACAATTTTTGTAACAAAAGTAAAAAATGTTCTCATGTTACAAAATACACAAGAAGGCAAAAGAAAAATATATTTTTCCTTATGTCAACACATCAATCATTTTCAATTATTTGAAAGATGACTGTGGATTTTCCATATTAGTATTTTATCTTTATTTTTATACCTAATGGGTTCTTCAAAATATAATCTATAACTAAATTGCCAACTTTTTCTTACCGTTGTTTCAACAACTTCATGTTTTTAAATGTTAAAATGTTTCTTGCTCTCCAAATAGCATCTTTTATGCAATTAACTATCCGCCAGAGAAAGTCATTTTTCTCCCAGTCATCTTTCATTAATCCATTAACAATCATTTCATAAGATAAATCTTCATATAGCCAAGGCAACGTTAAAGTCCATACTTTTTGTGCAAGCCAGCATCTCCAGAATAAATGTAGGATGTTTCGTCATCCCCCATCGGGCCCTCGGGCTCCGTGTCCGATTCCTCCTGCACAGGAAGCCTCTTATAGGGAGGAAATGTTTGATGATCCATTTGCCAAACCAGGTCCTTGTGTACGTTCAACAAATATACACGCTTAGATTCGGTTCCATCGGGTCACAATCTGCAGCATTTGAGCCACAAACTGACGGTTTCCTCCAGGATCTTCTGGATTTGTGGTTCTGACAACAAGTCATCCTGGTTCTGATGCAGCAATGCAACCCAGACCATCACACTGCCACCGCCGTGTCTGAACCCTGGTGCTGGTTTACAGCAGAAACATCAGGTCTAAAACGATCCATGTTTACCCAAAAGCCCCGAAGCTTCAGAGTTTATAAATAATATCCAAAGTCATGATGGTAAAAAAAATCTGATCAAAACAAATCAGTAAATTTTCTCTCTAAAAACCTGAAAAGTTTCTGTTAAATCCTGAGAAATGAAGATACAGCATTTATATTATAGTAAATGTATTTTAACAAAGTCTGATGTTAGTCAGCGTTAAATGTTCATCGTTATCATGTCTGTGGAGTCCGTTCCTGATCAGCTGCTGAAAGCTGTGAAACGTTTCATGATGTGAATCTTTGCTGCCATTTTAACGTTTCCGTTCTTCTCGCCATAAATTGGGCTGAAAGGTGAAACAGCCTCAGAGGCAGAATCTCCTCCCACTCGTTTCCAGAGGTGAAGACGCACGCAGCGTTAGACGGATCATGGATCAAATGGAAATAGAAACACAGCAGTTTAAAATAACCGCCATGTGGCAGCGACTGGGAGCTTCTGTCACTTTATGAAATAAATGATGAGGCTGAAAATGACTGAGGAAGAGTTTGGCAGGCAGAGAAAATAAATCCAGTCAGGATGTGTTTCTCCTTTCTGGATCTTTACTCCGGATTAAATGGAAATAAAGCTGTAAACAATGAAAACATGAAGATATTACAACATTTCTCCTGATCAGCTGAGCTATGCTATAAAATAAATATAAACTGCAAAATAAAATTAGTTCACCTACACTGAGACACCATGAGTTTATGATGGTAATCCAAGTGACGATAATATGAGCTAATTTAAGTTAAACTGAAACACAATAAACTTTGGAAAACTAAACGATGATACATTAAGGTATAAGCTAAGCTAAATTAAGCAAAAAAAAGCTATGGTAAATACAATATACCTAGCAATGCTAAGCTTAAATATGCTAAAGTGTTAGCCAAGCTAAGCCAAGTTAAGGAGAGATAAATTAAAGTGAAATACAACAAACCTCAGAAGGCTAACGATATGCTACGATATGCTATATATATAGCGTATATAAGCTAAAATATGATAATCTGGGCTAATTTCAGCTAAACTAAGATAATCTGGAATATGATAAACCTTGGAAAGCTAAGCTATGCTAAACTAAGGATTAAGCAAAGATAAAATGAGTTAGTTTCAGATAAACTCAGATAAAAAAACATTCAGGCATTAAGGCTAAGCCATATGCTAATAAATGAGCTAAGCTAAACTGAACAAAGATAAAATTAGCTAATTTAAGCTCGATAAAGTGAGCTAAACTACGAAAAGGTCAGGGGTCAGGGAGATCAAATAAATTGAGATTATTTGTCATCAAGTTTGAATTTAAAAAGATGAACAGAAAAATGTGTAAACGTCAGAATCTGAAGAGGGAAAGTCGCAGGTTTCTCCAAAACCAGCAATAACCTGCTGAGTTTTACTCCAGTTCTAAAATCTTCCATAGTTAAAGTAACTGAACTGACCTGAACATGAAGCGGCCATGTTGGATTGGAAATTCAGTGAAAACCTTATAGTTAGCTTGAATTGCTAACAGCAGTTAACCGGTCGGCTTACCATTCGCATTCAAACCAAACCCAGACCGAGGTCTTTAGGACCAGAGGTCAGAGGTCGGTCAGCGTTCACACCTCACCAACTGAACTGGACTTTGACTAGACAGGTGGGTTGGAGTCGGGCTGAAGTGGACTGGACTGGTGGAGAGCTAGCTTAGATTATAACATTGACCTGCTCATCAAACGTTACACTGCTGCCAGAAAATCACTTCCAGGTTCCTCTGAAAGATTTCTTATGAATCTAAGAAGGGATCAAACTCCAGACTGACACCAAAACGTTGTGGGAGCACCATGAAGGGCAGCAGCACGAAGCATGCCGTGTTTTAGCTTACAGCGTGATTACATGTCTGAAGAGACAAAGGAGTAAGGAAGTGGAGAAACTCTGAAGAAGAAATCCTTCAGTCTGCCTGACCTCAGAGAGTTTTCTTCAGAGCAGAGTGCGTACGGTATTTATAGCAGTGGGTTGGAGAGGAAAGCCTCAGATTTGTGTCCAAACGGGGAGTGAGAAGAGTCTGGCTGTGAAAACATAAAGTGCTGTTTGCAGTGAAGGACGGCGGCTCTTAGAGTGAAACCACATCAGCAGCGCGGCCGGAGGCTGAACGCTGCGATGCTCACTGACCTTGGAAAGTTGATCTGGTTTTGTTTTGGCGTCGGCCCATTTATCGCCTGGCTGGTTGGGCTGCGGAGCGGCGATGAAGCTCTCGGTTGGTCTGGGGCTGCAGGCGATGGAGCAGGAATCAGGAGATATGAGAGGAAATGTGGTGTGGATGTTGTTATGTGAGCTGAATGTGATTTTGCTCTAACTGGAGGGGAGCCTGTGGTCACAGACTCAGATTCTGCTTATGAAATGTCACAAAAACGTCACAGTGTGTAAAATCCTCACAAACCTTTTACCTGTTTGCTCTCCCTGTGGAGGTATCGGAAGTTAATCAGAACAACGACGTTCATCAGTTTCTGTCAGACGACCTGACAGTGCAGAATAAATCAGCAGGATGTGAGAGAGCATTCTGCGGGTCGGTACTGACCGACCTGTTTCTGTTTCCTGACAGTCACTGGTCACGTTTTTCTTCCAGAACCTCATCCTGTCTGGGTTTGATCTGACATTATCAGAAACATTTCCATCTTCCAACATCTTCGTGGCTGAATCAGAAAATGTCTTGAGTTTGAACCGAGACTTCCAGAACTCGTCCTGCTGTTACCTGTTGGTCCAAACTCAGGTTGGGTCAATAATAACGGCCGCTGGGTAAACCAGAGGATCGATCATCTGCTGATCGATCTGCTGCAGCTGATCTAACCGTCCCGCTGGGAGAAGCGCTGTGCACCAGGAGGGAAGGACCGGACCCGGAGGACTGACGACCCGAACGCAGCAGCCGACCCGTTTCTGGGTTCTGGTGAGATCCTGCTGCTGAAGGAAGAAGATGAGCTGATGAGGACAGACAACCTGGGCTCAGACACCAGGTGAGATTACCGCAACAACTGGAGCAGAACCAGGTGAGCAGCCGGGCCGAGAGTTACCCTAACCCTTAGCCTTTAACCCCTAACCCTTAACCCTAATAGGTGTCATCGTGTTACATAATCTGAGAAATCCAGACTCACAATCACTGATGAGCCTAAAGCTAGCGGCAGGTAGACAGGTGAGAGGACAGCAGTCTCCACCCACTTGTCACATGATCAACGTTTGTTTCCTCCTGCCTGCTGTTATAGAGCAGCTTTTATCCGAACTGGAGAAAACATGAAGCCGACATTGAAAGGCTGTGTAAACAGGTCAGTTCACCCCGCTGCTTCCCAGAAGGACGGATTTACGGGTAGCACAGATAAACCTGTTGGAACCTTTTGTTCATGTTTCTGGTGCGTCGGTAAACCTGACGTACCGTCACTAACAGCATACATGCTTTTAAACTGAACTGCACCATCAGGCGAACCCGTCCAGTTCTGTGGCAGTTAAACCCATTTATTTAGATTTTTAGTTCTTTATGGGCCGGGAACTGATTCTAAAAGTGACATCATCATGACTCCCGGTGCACCGCGTTGCCTCGACCAGCAGAGGCCGCTGCGCCGCCTGGACGCTGACGTCATGTGACGTACGAGGAAAAGTGAAAACAGCACAACAAACCAGCAGGCAGCTAGCCACCGTTAAACTGGAGGTTATCAGGAGGGGCAGGACCCAGCTGCAGTTCGGCGGTTCTGTTCGGAAAGGACAGGAAAGGTGAGTCAGAACCATGTGATCCGCTTCCTGTTGGCTTGTTGCTATAACTCTCATTTTGACCGTTTTTACGCTCATCAGTACGCAGGTCACGTGTTTAGGATCCATTTAAATTAAAGCTAATTTAAAGGATTAAATCCAAAATGTTCCGCCTCAGCGGACTCATAGTTTCCATCTATAATCTGTGATTTTAATCTGTCGGGATGATGCAGATTATGTCAGCACAGGAACCGAACTGTGTAGAAACGACTCCGTCTGCTGTTTGTTCGGCTGAATCAGCAGCAGAACCGGGAAGTTCTGCTTTTCTTCATGGTCTCTGGTTCCGGCTCAGCTGACTGCAGGGAGTTCTCTCTGCTCACTTTCACTTCCTCTGGGAGCTGTTTCATTTCTGTCCCCATCCCAGACCTTCCTCTGACGTCACCAACACCTCCATGAAGCTCCGCCTCCTTGACTCCTCCCACATCGTCTGTCCAACATTCTGAGCGTCTCCTCCTTCTGCAGGACTTCCGTCTGGAGGCAAAGATTTTACTGGTTGGGACAAATATGGACAGATCTGATAGATGGTGGGACAGATATCTGTCCCACCATCAGTTTGTCCATCTTTATGTCCATCCATGTTGAAGTCTGAACTCTGACACCTGTCCCAGAGGACGGAGACGTTTGGTCATGTGGACATGTCTTCTGAGTCCAACTGATTTTATAATCTTCATTTTCTGTTAACGCTGTAGCTAAATTAGAGGGAGACGTCTCCGGTCAAATGTCCTCCGGCTGTCCCCCCCAGTCCCCGGCCGTAGCGAAGACAGAGGTAGCGGTGGAGGGAGCGTGCCCCCTGCTGGCCGCCACCTTCGCCTACTGGGACAACATCCTGGGGCCTCGCGTGCGCCACATGTGGGCGCCGCGCGGCGAGCAGCCGATGTCGCTGAGCGACGGCGAGGTCACCTTCCTGGCCAACCACACGCTGAACGGAGAGATCCTGCGCAACGCCGAGTGCGGCGCCGTGGACGTCAAGTTCTTCGTCTTGGCAGAGAAAGGTGTCATCATCGTGTCTCTGATCTTCGACGGCGAGCTGAAGGGCGACAAGAACACGTGCGCCCTGTCCGTCATCCTGCCGCAGACCGAGCTGGCCTTCTACCTGCCGCTGCACGCCGCCTGCGTGGAACGGCTCACACACGGCATCCGCAAAGGACGCATCTGGATGCAGAAGGTTTGGGGAGAACTTTAGCGTTAGCTGTCTGTAAACACTGTGTTGCCTTAGCGCTTTAGCGTTAGCTGTCTGTAAACACTGTGTTGCTTTAGCGCTTTAGCGTTAGCTGTCTGTAAACACTGTGTTGCTTTAGCATTAGTTGTCTGTCAACACTGTGTTGCTTTAGCATTAGTTGTCTGTCAACACTGTGTTGCTTTAGCGCTTTAGCGTTAGCTGTCTGTAAACACTGTGTTGCTTTAGCGTTAGCTGTCTGTAAACACTGTGTTGCTTTAGCGTTAGCTGTCTGTAAACACTGTGTTGCTTTAGCGTTAGCTGTCTGTAAACACTGTGTTGCCTTAGCGCTTTAGCGTTAGCTGTCTGTAAACACTGTGTTGCTTTAGCGCTTTAGCGTTAGCTGTCTGTAAACACTGTGTTGCTTTAGCATTAGTTGTCTGTCAACACTGTGTTGCTTTAGGATTAGTTGTCTGTCAACACTGTGTTGCTTTAGCGCTTTAGCGTTAGCTGTCTGTAAACACTGTGTTGCTTTAGCGTTAGCTGTCTGTAAACACTGTGTTGCTTTAGCGTTAGCTGTCTGTAAACACTGTGTTGCTTTAGCGTTAGCTGTCTGTAAACACTGTGTTGCTTTAGCGTTAGTTGTCTGTCAACACTGTGTTGCTTTAGCGCTTTAGCGTTAGCTGTCTGTAAACACTGTGTTGCTTTAGCGCTTTAGCGTTAGCTGTCTGTAAACACTGTGTTGCTTTAGTGCTTTAGCGTTAGCTGTCTGTAAACACTGTGTTGCTTTAGCGCTTTAGCATTAGCTGGCAGTAAACACTGTGTTGCTTTAGCGCTTTAGCGTTAGCTGTCTGTAAACACTGTGTTGCTTTAGCGCTTTAGCAATAGCTGTCTGTAAACACTGTGTTGCTTTAGCGCTTTAGCAATAGCTGTCTGTAAACACTGTGTTGCTTTAGCACTTTAGCAATAGCTGTCTGTAAACACTGTGTTGCTTTAGTGCTTTAGCATTAGCTGGCAGTAAACACTGTGTTGCTTTAGTGCTTTAGCGTTAGCTGTCTGTAAACACTGTGTTGCTTTAGCAATAGCTGTCTGTAAACACTGTGTTGCTTTAGCACTTTAGCAATAGCTGTCTGTAAACACTGTGTTGCTTTAGTGCTTTAGCATTAGCTGGCAGTAAACACTGTGTTGCTTTAGTGCTTTAGCGTTAGCTGTCTGTAAACACTGTGTTGCTTTAGCAATAGCTGTCTGTAAACACTGTGTTGCTTTAGCGCTTTAGCAATAGCTGTCTGTAAACACTGTGTTGCTTTAGTGCTTTAGCGTTAGCTGTCTGTAAACACTGTGTTGCTTTAGTGCTTTAGCATTAGCTGGCAGTAAACACTGTGTTGCTTTAGTGCTTTAGCGTTAGCTGTCTGTAAACACTGTGTTGCTTTAGCAATAGCTGTCTGTAAACACTGTGTTGCTTTAGCACTTTAGCAATAGCTGTCTGTAAACACTGTGTTGCTTTAGTGCTTTAGCATTAGCTGGCAGTAAACACTGTGTTGCTTTAGTGCTTTAGCGTTAGCTGTCTGTAAACACTGTGTTGCTTTAGCAATAGCTGTCTGTAAACACTGTGTTGCTTTAGCGCTTTAGCAATAGCTGTCTGTAAACACTGTGTTGCTTTAGCGCTTTAGCAATAGCTGTCTGTAAACACTGTGTTGCTTTAGCGCTTTAGCAATAGCTGTCTGTAAACACTGTGTTGCTTTAGTGCTTTAGCATTAGCTGGCAGTAAACACTGTGTTGCTTTAGTGCTTTAGCGTTAGCTGTCTGTAAACACTGTGTTGCTTTAGCAATAGCTGTCTGTAAACACTGTGTTGCTTTAGCGCTTTAGCAATAGCTGTCTGTAAACACTGTGTTGCTTTAGCGCTTTAGCAATAGCTGTCTGTAAACACTGTGTTGCTTTAGTGCTTTAGCGTTAGCTGTCTGTAAACACTGTGTTGCTTTAGCGCTTTAGCAATAGCTGTCTGTAAACACTGTGTTGCTTTAGCGCTTTAGCGTTAGCTGTCTGTAAACACTGTGTTGCTTTAGCGCTTTAGCGTTAGCTGGCAGTAAACACTGTGTTGCTTTAGCGCTTTAGCATTAGCTGGCAGTAAACACTGTGTTGCTTTGCGTTAGCTTCTGCTCAGTAACGTGTTTCTCGTCTCTGAGTCGATGTTAAGTTTTTCTCCATTGTCCATAAACCTGGTCAGAACCTGATCAGAACCGGGTTGCTGTGTGAAGCTCATGGTTTCTTGCTCCCTGTAACTTTCAGGGCTACAACATCATCTCAGTGCTGAGCCTGGAGGTCGCCCCCATCATGGAGCTGCTGGCCTCCATGAAGTCTCACTGCGTGCCTGAAGAAATAGACGTAAGCTGAGATCTGGTGCTTGGTTTTATTTTCTAGCATTTAAATCAGGTTTTCTCTGATCTGGACGGTTTGTTTCCTGCGGAGCAGATCAGAGACACCGTGCTAAATGATGACGACATCGGGGACAGCTGCCATGAGGGCTTCCTCCACAAGTAAGCCTAATGGAGACAGATGACAAACAATGGTCGTTTAACACCCGTCAGCCACCTGATGATGAGTGATGGCGCTCTCCCAGCTCAGCTTCTCCCCAGAGAAACTGAGACGGAGGAATTGCCCGCCAGTGAGCAGGAGCCCAGCTTTAGAGCCTTAAATGGGCACAGCTGAGAGGATTTGTGGGCTTGGCCTTCTGTGATGATTTAAAAAGTCATTTCAAAGTGTCTTTTAGCTCCAGACTGGGATTAACAGCAGGACAAGACCAAATATGTGACCATAGAAAACCAGCCTGAGATGACTTGTTCATCTGCTCCACACATCCAGATCCCCAGACTCATTGACTGCAGTTAGCACTGTAGAATGGCTCATTTGATTAGCAGAGCTACTTGGATACTAACTGGCTCTAATTTCCAAGCATCTGTCTTCCAGAGCCATCAGCTCCCATCTGCAGACGTGCGGCTGCTCCGTCGTGGTCGGAAGCAACCCAGAGAAAGTAAACAAGGTGAGTTTACTGGAACCAACCGCGTGTAAACGCATCACCGGGCTCACCCCTGCTAACCTGCTAATGCGCTAACAGCACATCTAATTTAAATAGTGTGGCACCTTACTGTTAGCTTCTGCTAAACACCATTTTAGAATAGCACTAGCCTTTACTAAATACCATGTTAGCGTAGCGCTATGGCATTAGCTTTTGTGAAATGCTATAGCACCATGCGCTGCAGTGTTAGCTTCTGCTAACGGTGTGGAACGCTGTTCTGCTGATGCTAGCACATATCCTAGCAGCCGAGCCAAACTGGACCCAACTGGTTCTGGATGGACCTGGAGACTTAAAAACCTCTGAGTGGATATTCCTCCAGTTTTCTGAGGTTCTGCTCATGTGTCACCAGATCGTCCGGACGCTCTGCCTGTTCCTGACTCCAGCTGAGAGGAAGTGTTCCCGCCTCTGCCGGGCCAGCTCCTCCTTCAAGTACGACACGGGTCTGTTCGTCCAGGGACTCCTGAAGGTATCTGCCGGCGCCGCGCGGTTCTGCAGGCCCGCTTTGACCCGCTGTCTGACGCTGCCGCTGTCTGCTTCCAGGACTCCACGGGCAGCTTCGTGCTGCCGTTCCGCCAGGTGCTGTACGCGCCGTACCCGACCACGCACATCGACGTGGACATCAACACCGTGAAGCAGATGCCACCGTGCCACGAACACACCTTCAACCAGCGGCGCTACATGCGCTCTGAGCTCAACACGCTGTGGAAGACCGACAGCGAGGACGACATCCCGCCGGAAACCGTGATCCACACAGACGAAACCTTCACCCCGGACCTGTAAGCTCTCCCTAAGCCCCACCCCAAACTCTTAAATCCCACCCCAATCTGTAAGCCCCGCCCCCGGGTGTTTATTTGATAGGTAACCAATGAGATGTTCGTCCTTCATTTCCCAGGAACATCTTCCAGGATGTCCTGCATACCGACACGTTGGTCAGATCCTTCATAGACGAGGTGAGACGTTTTTATTGAGGGAGTTATGAAACATGAAACTGCTGCTGCAAGTTACTCAGCAGGCTGTTGCTAGGTAACCACAAACCAGGCTATTCCTTGGTAACCAAAGAGTGAGTTAGTTGGCTGATTCCACCAACCTGGCTTGGCTGAGAGGTTGAGCAGTTCTTTCCTCTGCCTACATCACCCAGAATGCTGTGCGGTTCTGGATCAGAGTTCACTAAATATTATCTATTGATTCTGATCACATCCGTCCATGTTCTTCCTGCCTTATCCCATTGGAGTCATTGGGGTGCTGGTCTCCAGCTGTCAACAGGTGAGAGGCGGGGTCACCTGGTCAGGTCACCAGTCCATCGCCAGGGCAACACAGAGACACACAGGACAAACAACCACACTCACACCTAGGGAGAATTTAGAGAGACCAGTTAACCTGACAGTCATGCTTTTGGACTGTGGGAGGAAGAACCCACGCATGCACGGGGGGAACATGCTAACTCCATGCAGAAAGACCCCAGGCCGGGAATCGAACCCAGGACCTTTTTGCTGCCAGGCAACAGTGTTACCAACTGCTCCACTGTCACAATAGACATAATCACATGTCTATTGTGACATGCAGTATATTATTGTTTTTTTCTCCCCTCCAGGGGGTCTTTTGTCGGCTCTAGTGTCCGTTAAATGACAGTAGGCTGACAGGAAAGGAGAGGGGGGAAAACATCTGGGAATCGAACCCGCGACGGCCGCGTCGAGGACTCAAGGCCTCCAAATGTGGGTCACGGTATCCGCTATGCCACCACGGCACGCCCCATATATTATTATTAAATGATTGAAATTAACTATAGTTGATAAAAAATAGTTTTAATCTGCAGGAGTCAGAAACCATGTTGACTCCAGAAAACCAATTAACCTGGTAGTTAGCTAAGTGGGAGTTAGCTAGGTGGGAGTTAGCTAGGTGGTAGTTAGCTAAGTGGTAATTAGCTAAAACGGTAGATAGTGAAGTGGTAGTTAGCTAAGTGGTAATTAGCTAGCCCGGTGGTGACCTAAGCTATGTGGCTAGCTATGTAGTAGTTAGCTAACTGGTAGTTAGCTAAGTGGGAGTTAGCTAGGTGGTAGTTAGCTAAGTGGTAGTTAGCTAGCTTAGTCATCCAGCGGCCTGCTGTGTTTTGAAGTTAAAAAAATACTTAAAGTTGGCAGGAAATTGTAAAACACCACCAGGTAATTATGTGTTATTGGAAGACATTATTAATAATACCTAGACACCAACTATAAAGTCTTAAAAAAGGAAAAAAAACTTGAAATACATAAAGTAGTGCCTAGACTGGTGGCTGCCAGGCTGATAATCCACTGGGAGAAACCAGACAGGAAAAACATCCAGGGGCCTCAGAGCTTTTCTGATTGACCAAGATCAACCAGTTAAAACTGGGAAAACTGGACAGGTTGGGGCTGGTGCCTGTTCTAATCGCCATGGCAACACCGGCCTGACCTGTTGTGAAGGGCAGGAAGCAGAAGCTGCTGCCAAACGAACAGAAACAGTTTGATGTGTTGAACTGAATAATTGAGGCTGCTGCCTCTTTCCTCCAGGTGTTCCTGCTGAAGCCCGGCCTGGCCCTCAGGAGCTCCTACCTGGCCCAGTTCCTGCTGCTGCTGCACCGCAAGGCGCTCACGCTGCTCAAGTACATCGAGGACGAGACGTAAGAGGCCGCACGGCGGGGGCAGCGTCATGCTGCGGACACGTCTGAAACCTGGCAGGACGATGACCTGTGACCCTGGTGGGGTTTATCCCCTCTGTCTGACCGGGGGTCCGTAGTGCGGCTCGTGGGCCATTTGTGGCCCTTAGGCTGATGTTTTTGCGGCCCGATCCAGATTTGTTCCCCAGCACCAGAAGTTGTAAATAAAAACCTTTTGGTTTTAAATCAGGACAAACTGATCAGAAACAAACATGAATCTGTTACCAGTAGAAATTATTGATCTTTAGTTATTGAATATGTATTAGGCTGATCAAACCGAGCTGACCTCTGTTCACAGGCAGAAAGGGAAGAAGCCGTTCCGGGCCCTCCGGAACCTGAAGGCGGACCTGGACCTGAAGGCCGAGGGGGACCTGAACATCGTCATGGCGATGGCCGAGAAGCTGAGGGCAGGGCTTCACTCCTTCGTGTTTGGGAAGCCGTTCTACACCAGCGTGCAGGAGAGGGACGTGCTCATGAGCTTCTGACCCCACCAGGTCTAACCGGGTCTAACCGGGTCGGACCGGGTTCTGGTCCAGTATTCAGACGGCTGGTTCTGACTGAAGTTGGTAGCTTCCTTCGTCTCCAGGAACCAGAATTCGGTCTGATGTTAACTTGGATTTAAGCTGATATTTATTTTAAATGTGCTGAAGTTGGGAGACAACTGGAGCTTTTTAATATTTTATAATCATGAATAATTTAAATTATGACGAGTTATTAAACTTCGGCTCAACTGTGAGCCAAACATTTAAAGTTTATAGACGATAAATTAGCAAAGCTGCTGAGATGAAAAGCTTCACATTCTGTTCTGCCGTTCTCTGATTGGCTGTCAGGGATCTCTGCCGTTCTCTGATTGGCTGTCAGGGATCTCTGCCGTTCTCTGATTGGCTGTCAGGACCTGAGCTGTTTCATGTTTAATCTTATTTTGTCGATGTTTTTCTCAGCTGTTTGTTTTCTGTCCATCAGCAAGAAACGTTTCAGGAATAAAGGTTAAATAAAACATCAGAACTGTTTACTTCCTTTGTAGCTGAACTGAATCCAACCAACCAGTCATCCATCCGTCTTTCAGTCATTTAATTTTTGAACTTTTCTCCAGTTCGGTCCTCACTGATTGTGGTTTCCACACAGAACCAC
The DNA here is from genome assembly GCF_001444195.1 of Xiphophorus couchianus. Taxonomy (NCBI): domain Eukaryota; kingdom Metazoa; phylum Chordata; class Actinopteri; order Cyprinodontiformes; family Poeciliidae; genus Xiphophorus; species Xiphophorus couchianus. The sequence goes on from NC_040246.1 coordinate 23,640,832, forward strand.
CAGCTCTGAATGTAGAATCCCAATTAGAAGTTAAAACATGAAACTCATCAGTATTGAAACTGCAGTTTTCCATCCCAGCGTCCCCGAAGAGCCGCGCTAAAAGCGCCTCACCTTCCACAACAGCCTGAGTATATTTACATTTCCTCTGAGATCCTTCAGTGCTGCATATTTAAACTAAGACAAGCTGCTAATTATGTAGAAAGTCTGCAGCAGCGACGTCCTTCAGGACTTCAGCAGACAGAAAGCTGCTAATGCTGTTAGCGCTGCTCAGAGCCGGACGTCCGTCAGGGAGCAGGCGGGTCTGAAGGACAACTTAACTGCTTACAGGTTTAACAAACACCCAGGTGGGTTAGCAAATAAACAGCAGCTCTAAGTCCTTCTGCTGATGGACCAAAGATGGCGCCCAAATGCACTTAGGAGAATTTAAACCTCCTCGGGGGACAGCAGCCTCAGCTTGGTGCAGAGAAAACACTTATTAATTAAAGCACTAAGCTCAGGCTATGATTCAGATTAGTTTAAAAAGTTTCTCTCTAAGGAAAACTAGCAGAGCGTCCTGTTGCTGCAGCGTTCACTCCTCCTGGCCAGCAGGGGGCGACAGAGTACAATCCCTCATTCTCAGCATGCACGCAGCGACAGCAGAGAGAAAAAACTTTGAGCCACTTCAGAGCACAACATCCGTATTTTCAAAATAATTCACTAAAGACAGAAAATACTTGCTATTTAATGAATACAGGAGTATATTGGGATCACTGCTGCCACCACGTGTTTTGGAGGGGAAGTGCTTGTTCCAGAGTCGTGCACCAACTGGCTCCGCCCTGTTACTGGGAAGAAACCTCCAGCAGAACCAGAACCAGCTGCCACACAAAACAACCCAGAAGGCGTGATCCAGAAGAACTTTCTGCTAAAGAAAAGCGAAGCATTAATGGCAGCAGCAGCTTCAGCTCTGAGTCAATTTAAAGGCTGGAAACTCCACCGTCTCCAAGCAGCAGTTTACTTTGCAGGCAGTGAAGAACAACTGCAGATAAAATTATAAAAACCCCCCACAACATCCATAATGCTTTAGCCTTTACCTTTAGCCTTTAGCTGTAGCTTATACTTTAGCTTTTAGCATTAGTCTTGTTTACAAGGCTACAGGGTTAAATCATCTGCAGAAGGAGAGCTTTAGGTAGTTGGCAGCAGTAGGACGGTGTTACAGAACGCTACACCAGCTGTAGCTTCTATTGTGAGAAAAGAACAAAGAGTTGAAATAACAGCAAATACCACAAAACTGGAGAGTAGTAGGAGAATAAAGTTAAGTCTTCCAGCAGCCTGAGCCTGTTGCTGCATGACAGAAGAAATAGTTCAGGTTAATCTAAACCACTAACTAAAAGTAGGCTATAAATTGCTACTAGAGTTGATTTCCCTGCAAAATATTTTTTTTACAATGCACATGTCTCACAAACTTTAAATGTGTGGAATATTAATAAGGCTAATATTTATCATAAGGCTCAACGAAGTCAAACTCTGAAAAATAAAAACCATACTTATAAATTTACTAAACATACAGGCTAATATTCAAGTCAAAACCTTTATAAAAGAGAAGAAATTTCTGGAATAAAGTGAACTTTTCTGGAAATGAATTTCTTCACTTTGTAGATTTAAATAAAAAAAATCTCCCTTGTTTACTCGTTAAATCACGTTTCTTTGAGGTTAAATATCAAAACAACCTTCCTTTAATTCCATCGTCCAAAAACGATCGTGTCGATAGGTAGAAAATCCGAGGTGGGCGTGGACTTAACCAAGATTTTATTTGATTGGTTAGCTTCTGAACGGCTACTTTTTCTTGATTGGTCAGTTGTGTGACAGCTCGGGTAAGAACAGGAAGAAACGCTCAGTGGCGTACAGCCGTGTAAATAGTGAACATAGGATGCTAGGTGTGGATCCCGACAGAAGGGCTGCTGCTGCTGGTTGACTGGAGCCAGGATGAGACCTCCTCCCGTATCGGGAGTTCTACGGTAGGCCGCTCTCAGTAATGGAGCTCGGTGTGTGGGAAGAACGGGAGAAGCCAATAGGCGCGGCCTGCTTCGTTAGCAGGCTAGCGGCTAGCCCTAATGCTAACGATGTTGGAGAGACTTCAAAACTGTGGAGCTGAAACGGAACCGCCAGGTGGTTCTGGACGGGTTCGGTGGGCTTTAGAATCACGTTTCTACTTGTGTCTTCATAAAATGCGCTGCATGCGGTTCGTTTGGGCTTCCTGTTCAGCAGAATAAGGAATTAGTCCAGAATTAGCGCTTTGCATGAAAATGTCAAGTTCATATTTTTGTCTTGTTTACACCCAGTCTAGATATCAGAATTGTTTATATCCCGAACTGTCGGGTTCTGGTTCGGTCAGAGAGGCGGGGTTCGGTCCAGAGATCGCCGAAGTTGGCTTCTGAATCGCGGCTTCAGTAAAGGGCTGTTCCGCATATTTAGGCTGCCTTTAATCAGCTAAAATCTGAAATACTTGGACGGATCAAACCGGGGCAGATAATTCTACACTTCAAAACCCAATTCATGATTCATTTGTCTTTACTCTTTCTCTAAAACGAGTAAAAATGACCATAGTGTTGAAATTGTGCTTTTCATAAATTAAAAAATAATGTTTGATCCAGGCTTGGTTAGTGGTGAATAAACATTGTAATACAGTCAGAGTAGCAGTATTTATATTTGTTTTTACTCAAATAAAAGTTAAAAACTAGCCTGTCCAAGAAATTACTCAAGATTTTTAAAAGTATTTGGTAAAAAAAAAAAGCGACTAAAATAAATTAATACAAACAAATAATGTAATTACATAACAGATTTTAAGCAGAAGAAACACTTTTTCATATATGTTCTCCCAATATAAACTTATGAAACTCATACTTAGTATATACTATAGTGTATATATGTTAGAATAAGTTCCTTTCAGAAATAATATATAGTCTTTACCGTATTCAGAGATTTTACTGAAAATTTTTGATGCTTAATTACAGCATAATGGTCTCCATAAATATAAACATTGCTGCTCTAAAACATTTCCATGTGAAATAAACTTCTTCAGGGCGCCAGAGATCTGATTGCTCTCATTTAGCTGCACACAAACTGCATTTAGTCATACTTTCAATTTACTGGTGTTGTTTTTTAAATGCTCATGAACAAAACAATGTAGAAAATGGTAAAAATGAAGATTTCAACAATGTTGTCAGTTTTTTAAACATCACCAAATTGGAATTTATCAAAATTCTTATGATTTTAATAGATTTTTCACGATAAATGATCCATCTGAAACTGGTAGTTTAAAACCCTGAATTTGATCTGAACTTCCCTTAGAAAAAACATCAGATCCACTTGAATCGGCTGACCGATGAATTACGGTTTGACCATTTTCAGTGTTTTAGATTTTAGTTCATCAGATGTCATCCAGCTTCCTGATGGAGTTGAAATCAGACGCTAACTTCAGCGTACGTTACTGCAGGCGGTAACACAGTTGTTAGTAAAACTGAAACGAGTTTACCTGAGTTGACAGGTCACAGGTGAGTCACCCAGAGCGGCACTTTATTCCATAAAGTTTCAGAAGCTGAACTGGCCTTACAGGAAGCTTTGCAAGGAAATGATTGGGTCACTGACAGAGAAGGCACCAGATTTTTCTAATACTAAATAAAAACATTAATTTCCTCTAGTACAAATAAACACCAACAGGTTACAGCTTTGGTAATAATGTGTTGAAAATTGATTATCAAATCTTGATAAATTTAACATCTAAAATCTGTCAAAGTATTTAAAAAATGTACGTTTTTTTATCTGAAATGCAAAATGTTTCATTTTTGTATAGTTTTGGCTTAATTACTGCTCTGAATAAGTTAATTTTTTCAGCAGATTGCATTTTTGAGTCTGTACACTCCAGTTAGCGATTTATTGATTACTAAATTAATTGATCAATTCAGTGATGAATCTGATGGTCAGAAATGGAAAACCTCTAAGAATGGTTCTTGCTTTACCAGCATATTACCACTCATTCGTTTATTATAGACTCATTAATACTCTCTGAAGCTAAATAAAGCATTGATTTGAATTCATTAATGTTTTTATGGTGTGTCGGAACCGACCCGACCTGATTTAATTCTCCTTTTTCAGCTTTGTCATCACATTGACATCCTGTCTGAAGACACTTTGAGTTTTAAATAGGAAAGTGAAAATATTAACACTTTTACTCATTTATTAAAATCCCATGTTCAAACATTAAGGACTCATAACAATTATTGGTACAGCTAATAATAAAAACATACAAGTAAAGCAGTTTAACTTTCTACCTTCCTTTAAGTGGATATGAGTGTTTTTAGAAACTTCTCACTTGTAGACCTTCCTGTTTCTGTGGGGAAGAAATATGACGTGACACAGCGACCCGTCTCTCTGCAGCAGCATGTTGTCCTCTAAATGAATAGAAATGAAAATAATCCCCAAAGCTCAGAGAATGTCATTAAAAATGTCTCATACTGACACGGAGACGAACGCTGTCCCGCTCACTTTTTTACTCTTGGACAGTTCTGATATGTAACCATAGCAACCAGGTATTGTTTTCACAACCGGGAGCGGCTGAGGAGCTTCACAAATGACACCTGAACTCTGACCCCAAACCTCAGAGGAGTTGAAGTTCCTGCCAACATGAACTGTTTGTCCAAGTAGAACTGGACTCTTACTGGTCAGACTGGAGTCACACTGAGCTTCTGAGCAACAAACACTCTGAAATGAGGAGACTCGTATCCATTAGAAGGCATGGTGGAAGACGTGTGATGCTGGGGGCCTGGCACCCCGACTGGATGGCTCACCATCGGGTTCAGCAGCTCTGCAGCAGATGGCTCAAGATGGATGCCATGGTCACAAAGGAAAATCTGTGTGTAAACTTTGAAATGTTTATGATTCATTCTTTGGTGTCAAATCATGCATAACTGGACCGACCCACTGAAATCATATTTACTGATAATTCTTTTATTTTTCAAGATGGCCACCGTAGTTGTCATGGAAAATAAATTTTTGTACAAAAATCACCAGTTAGATGGATGTTTGGTGTCAAATAACAGTCGGCATATATCGAACTATAAAAAACGTTTAATATTTTCTAGCTCGTTTCCTTTTTCTGGTGGAAGTTTTTAAAAATGGCCGCCATGGTGGAAGAAAATATCAGCAGCCATAGCTGACCTAAAAGTTAGCTTCACTAATACTCTACAAGAGTATTAGCTATGCTAATGCTTAACTACTACATGCATAAAAAATTAGCTGAAGCTAATGCTAACCACTAAGTCTCCTGTCTCTCTTCTTCTCCTTCTCATTCCAGCTGACTCTCTAACAGCAAAGTCCTCAGTGTCTGATTCTGCTGCATTTTGTCACTTTAAAGTTGAATGAACAGGATGACCAAAGAGGAAACATTTGATGAGACATAAAGTTATGAAAATGGGGAAGAGTTTATGCAATAAATGGTTGAAAAGGTTAAAAAACGACAGCCATCTTGAAATTCAAGTGGCTAATGGGAAATACGAAGAAAAGTACAACCTGAGGAGCTAGCATGCTAACTTTTATGCTTGTATCCATGACTGAAACTCATTCTTACAGTGATAAGCTGCTTTAGGACTCAGTCGTTTCCATAGAAACCCAGTCCAGGGGGTCAGCAGGTGAAACAACAGGAATCTGACCTTAAGTGAGGAGCTCCTTTGTTTGTGCAGCAGCTGTTATGTGGTGCTGCTGATGTTGATCCTAAAAGCTGAAAACCTTCTCCTTTTTTTTCCCTCCCCACTTGGATCATGTTAGGTGTTTAGAAATCAGATCTACAGGTAGAAACAGGACTTCGTTGTTCCTCTTATAGCTTTAGCATCAGCCCTGCTTGCTGTTTTTAAGAGAAGAAAGCTCATCTGGTGCATGTTTGCTTTGATTTGTAGTTTTCTGCCGCTGCCTGAGAGCCTGTAGCCATGGATGAACAAGGCTCCAACAACACCTCCTTCCTCAACTACGAGGATCTGGAGACCTACCTGAACCGGCACAACTCCAAGTTCATCTGGCTGCTCGTTGGTAAGAGACTCACTGCAACCTTTATGGAAAAATATTACACCTTTAAAATGCTCCTTTAAAGGTGCAAAAGCATTCACAGCTATTTAGTTACACTGGACAGCGAGCCGGCGTTAGCGGAGCGGCCGGCGCGTTGGCGGGCCGGCGCGTTAGTTGCTGTTGGCGGAGAGGCCGGCGCGTTAGCGGAGAGGCCGGGGCGTTAGCCGGCGCGTTAGCCGCAGTTAGCGGAGCGGTTGGCACGTTAGCCGGCCCGTCCGTTAGCCGCTGTTAGCGGAGCGGCCGGCACGTTAGCCGGCACGTTAGCCGGCCCGTTAGCCGGCGCGTTAGCCGCTGTTAGCAGAGCGGCTGGCACGTTAGCCGGCCCGTTAGCCGGCGCGTTAGCCGCTGTTAGCGGAGCGGTTGGCACGTTAGCCGGCCCGCCCGTTAGCCGCTGTTAGCGGAGCGGCCGGCACGTTAGCCGGCCCGTTAGCCGGCGCGTTAGCCGCTGTTAGCAGAGCGGCTGGCACGTTAGCCGCTGTTAGCAGAGCGGCTGGCACGTTAGCAGTGAGCCAGTGTTAGCGAAGCACCTGGTGTGTTAGTGGAGCAGTCGGCACGTTAGTCGCTGGCCGGTGGTGAGGTGTGCAGTGTGACTGATGTTGTGTTTTTCTTGTTTCAGCCACCATTCTGTCCTGTGGATGGATCATCTATTTAACTTATTACAACTCTCGCAACATCGGCCTCTTCCTCACCCTCATCATCAACCGGCTTTACAAGGGAGGCTACATTCACATCGGTATGTTGGACAGGAAGTGACTCCGGCGGAGGAAAGCATAGGCCCAGACCAACTTCCTGATTCTGAGAAGCACTTCCTGTTTGCCGTCACAACATGTTGGGATAGTATGACTTGAGAAGCTGCTGATGTGTTTATGTATTTAAAGGGCCGGCATCATGTAAAATCAACTTGTCTCACATTGTGTTATTCCTTCATCTAAAGCAATCATGCAGTGTTGCTTGGAGAAATCCTTTTATCTCCATGGCAACCATTCAGCTGCATTACCGCCCCCTCTCAGCTCCTTCAGACTAGCCAGCAACTATTAGCAGACAGCTAGTGGAACTGCTGAGCTCATTATATTAGCTGCTCCTCAGAGTAACACTGGTAGAAATGTTAAAGGGTTGATAGAGGAGCCATATTGGGATGACAACCTGGAGGCGGAGCTTCAGACAGAACTTTTAATGAGACAGAGGCCCAATTTCAAGGAGTTAAATTACAAAGTAAAATTTATTTTAATTCATATGTGGTGCATTTTTCTAATAACTGAACGTAACATAGTTACTTGATTGTGCTATGAGATGAAACTATATACCTGGAAAATGAATAACACTGTCCTTTTAAAGCTGCAGTACGTAACTTTTATAATATTTTATATATATATATATATATATATATATATATACATATATGTATATATATATATATATATGTATATATTTTTTTTATAACAGTTTTTTTTGTTATAACAGTTTAACATTTGACAGATAATCTGTGAATAAATTAAACTTCTCTGTCTTCTCCCAGCGCTAACTAGAAACAGCAAATCAGAGCCAGGAGGCGGGTCTTAGTGCTGTCAATGATGCTTGTGAAGCAAATAAATGTTTGGAGGACAAAGAAGCTAATGGAAGCTAAAGCCGGTCCAGAGACCTGTTTTTATTTTATTCATTTTATGTTCTGGGACAGGCAGAGATTGGCTTCCTGCTGCAGTACCGGGTCAGGTGCCGTCGGGTTTCCGGGTTGCCTCGCTGTGTGGTCGTCATGGTAACCTGATGTTTGTCACTCCGCAGGTTCATTCTCCTTCTCAGTGCTGTCGGGGAAAGTCATGTTCAGAGACGTTTACTACATCAACCAGGACATGTCCATCAGGTCACCTGATCTCTGCTGCTCCTCTTTATCTCTCCGTCTCCATGGCGACCACGCCTCCTCCTCATTGGCTGCTCTCTGTGTTGCAGGATCCAGGATGGCTTCCTCATATTTCGCTGGTGGAAAATGTATAACCCAAAACAAAAGCAGCATGGTGAGTTCAGCTGCTGAAATGTTCACACAGAAACTATCATTTAATCACTAAATAAATTACAGTTAGTTAATAATTTCCATTCTGATCAATTTTTGAAGGATGATTTTGTTTACAGAAACATTATAATCAATTTTATTGTTTTGGTTGGAAATGGTTTTTATTTCAATTTTTTTATAACGATAATATTTTGATTTATTTTAGTAACAATAAATTCCCATTAATGATGTTTAAAAAGCCTTAATGGTATCAGGATTATTTTTACTATTTTTCATCACTGTTTGTTTTTATAACGGAGCATCAGAGTCCTCTGGGTGTCCTCGTTGTGTCCTCTGGGTGTCCTCGTTGTGTCCTCATTGTGTCCTCATTATGTCCTCTGGATGTCCTCATTGTGTCCTCAGTGTCGTGTTTTTAAGAAAAATGCGCTGAGTCGAACTGTATCATCGTTATCAGTTTATTCCCGGATCACCAAACATCCAGCCAGACTTCATTGCCACAATCAGCCTCCCCTGGACTACTTAAGCTTGTCGCTTTATGACGTCACCACAGGTGGCCATTTGTAGTCTTACCTATGCATAACATTAACACCACATCTCCCCTCTCTAGAATCAATGGGTAGACTACCATTGATTCAACAGACCTTAGAGGATTATTCTGCCTCTATAGCTGGAAGGTCTGTTTCTACCTAGAGCTAGAAGAAAAAGCTACAATAAATAGAAATATATATTTAAATTTTTAGCATAACATTTACATCAATCATTTTATTTTCCTTAGCTACAAATTCAGTCTATCTGGTTTCACAACCCGTCTCCCAAACCTGGTTCTAGGAGTAGGTGAAAGTTCAGGAAAGCTCTGCTGTGAAGATTCCTCAGAACTCGGTGGAACTTGTTCTGCACCAACATCACCTTCCGGTACTCTGGCTCTGTCGAAGGCTCCATGGTAACCAAATGACGACGATTTCGCCTAATCAATCCATGGGGTCCTTCCACAATGTATGACCGTGGAGTAGAATGACTGGTAACCACTGCTCCGCTTGTGCCTTGATCTTTAATCCACACGCCTTGTCCTGGAGTAAGTTTACTAAGAACTCTTGCTCTGTGGCGTGAATCATATCTCTCTGCATCCTTTATCCTTCTCTCCTTTTCTTTTTGAGCAATGAACTTACTGTCTGGAAGAACTGGCCTCAACAAAGATGGAAGTGTTGGCACAGTCGTGCGAAGCCTTCTTCCCATAAGGAACTCCGCCGGACTGTACCCACTCCAAAGTGGGGTTGCTCGGTAGGCGAGTAAGGCTAGATATGGATCAGCTGCTTTCTTCAACAAGTTCTTTATGGTTTTAACTGCAAGTTCAGCTTCCCCGTTACTTTGTGGATATCTTGGGCTACTTGTAATATGGCTAAACCCATATAACTTAGCAAATGTAGCAAAAGCAGCACAGGAAAACTGAGGACCATTATCTGTGATCATTACTTCTGGAATGCCGTGACGTGCAAACACAGATTTCAGGTGAGGAATCACATCTGCTGATCTTGTGGGACTCAGTTGAGCAATTTCCACAAATCTTGATGCATAATCCACAACCAGAATATAATTTTTCCCTTGCAAAGTAAACAGATCGGCCCCAAGTTTTTGCCATGGTCTGTCCGGATACTGTGATGGCATCAATGGCTCTGTGGGATTTTCTTTCTCTCTGTTGCAGGTGTGGCATTTTAGAACCAGTTCTTTTAGCTGCTGACCCAGTCCAGGCCACCACACTGACTGCTGTGCACGTTCTCTGCATTTCACCACTCCCTGATGTCCCTCATGTAATTTCATGAGCACATCATTTCTCATAGTTGAAGGAATAACAAGTCTTTCTCCTCTTAACAAAAGACCATCATTCACCGTAAGAAATGCCTTTTCAGCCCAATACAGTCTGAGTGCTGGTTCACTGTTGTAGTGTGTAGGCCATCCTTCCTCACACAACTGCATCACACGGGCACATATACTATCCCTCGTCAGCTCCTGTCTCAGCTCCTCAAGGTAGCCAGTGCTTGCAGGCAGGTTTTGGATCACATTATCTACATAAATATTTGAATCTTCAACCAACTTTGCTTCAGTTGTTGATAAATTTTCTATCATAGGGGCACGTGACAGTGTATCAGCTGTCCACAGATGTTTCCCTGGCACATATGAGATGGAATAAGAATATCTCATGAGACGCATTCTAAAACGCTGAATACGTGGTGGAAGATCATCTAACATCTGGGAACCCAAAAGACTCAGAAGTGGTTTATGATCTGTCTCCATTTGGAAATGTTTGCCAACGAGATAGTTACTGAATCTTTCACAAGCCCAAGTAAGACTTAAAGCTTCTTTTTCCACCTGTGCATATCTCTGCTCAGTCTGTGTGAGAGATCGTGACACGTATGCAACAGGTCTCCACTCCTGACCCCACTTTTGGAGCAGCACACTCCCCAGACCATAAGCTGACGCATCTGCTGAAACCTTACATTCTCGGTTAGTATCGTACATGGCTAACACTGGCGGGGATGAAAGCAAATCTTTCAGTTCTTGAAATGCTCTAGCTTGATCAACTCCCCATATCCAACAGTTTTTCTTTGACAAGAGATCCCTCAAAGGCTTGTCTCGCTCTGCCAACTTTGGAATAAACCTCCCCAGCTGGTTAACCATTCCAAGGAAACTTCTTAGTTCACTCACATTTCTTGGTTCTTTCATCTTTCTCACAGCTTCTGTTTTATTTGGATCAGGACTAACTCCATTAACAGAAATAATATGGCCCAAAAATGTTACACTCTGCTTTGAAAGATCACATTTATCAATGTTCAGTGTAATACCGGCTTCTTGAATCTTTCCAAGAACGGTATACAGACGAGCATCATGCTCCTCCTGTGTTCTCCCCCACACCAACACATCATCCATGTGACAAACTACACCCTCTAATCCCTCCGTAACCTCTGTTACCATTCTGTTCTGGAAATGCTCAGGGGCAGAAGCTATACCGAAGGGTAGCCGTTTAAAATAATAACGACCAAAAGGTGTAATAAAAGTTGTATATTTTGCAGTATCTTCAGTTAAAGGGATCTGCCAGAACCCCATATTAGCATCTAATTTACTGAAAATGTTAGCTCCTGCTAACTTACCGAGTGTTTCATCTACAGAGGGAAGAATATACTTCTCTCTGCACACAGACTCATTCAGCTTGGTGAGGTCAACACATATGCGTACAGCCCCTGTCTTTTTAGGAACAACCACCATTCCTGAGCACCAATCAGTTGGCTCCTCAACTCTGCTAATCACCCCCAAACTTTCCATACGGGACAGTTCTTGCTTGACTTTGTCCATCAAAGGAAGTGGAATCCTTCTGGGCGTCTTCAATGAAAATGGTTGAGCTCCTGGTTTCAGTTTGATGGAATAAGGCTGTTTCACTTCTCCCAAACCACTGCATAGCTTAGGATAGCTAGTTTTTAATGTTACAGCAGTTATCTCATTTAATCTAGCTACAAGCTCCAGCTTCTGAATGGCTGGTCTACCCAAAAGTGCAGTTTGCAGGTGTCTCATAATATACACACTTTCTTGTATCTCCTTTTCTCCCTTTTTCATTAACATCTCAGCAACCCCCACAATATCCAGTGCATTTCTCCCTGGTCCTAGCAGCTGCCTGGTAGCTTTTTTCAGAAGGGGGGGACTCTTGTCTCTATAGATGTCTCTGTACATGGCGTATGGCAGGACCGTAACATCAGCACCAGTGTCAATCTTGAATGAGATGTTTCTTTTATTTATTTCAACATCCACCCTCCAAGGCTCATCTCCCTTGGTAATACTGCCTAAAAACAAAGAGTCATCTTTTTCGACAGCATGTACAGTCTTGAGCGTCCTACACACCCTCTTATAATGTCCCTTTTTCCCACATAAATGCCGCGATTAGCTAACAATATCATTCAGGAGAAGTTGTAATAGTAGAGCTGTTCTTTTAGTCGTAACATGGGCTACTTAAAGATTTCTGTTTTACAATCTGTTTCAAGTTGTTTGAGCTGCACAGAGATTTATTGTTTATTGTTGTCCTGATGGAGGCGTGGGTTCGAATCCCACTCCTGACACCATGTCGTGTTTTTAAGAAAAATGCGCTGAGTCGAACTGTATCATCGTTATCAGTTTATTCCCGGATCACCAAACATCCAGCCAGACTTCATTGCCACAATCAGCCTCCCCTGGACTACTTAAGCCTGTCGCTTTATGACGTCACCACAGGTGGCCATTTGTAGTCTTACCTATGCATAACATTAACACCACACTCAGAATGTCCTCAGTTTCTGTTTTCTCGCTGTCAGATCCCAAAGCTGAGACGAGGCTGTTTGTGACGGTGAACGGCTTTGAGTTCCACGTCTACAACCGGACCGACCTTTACGCCCGGCTGCAGGAGACGTTCGGCCTGGAGCCCACGCTGCTCAGCGCCCGGCGGGACGAGGAGCGGGGCCCGGAGCCCCGGAACCACGCCCAGAACCACGCCCTGGACAGGTCCGGACCCGCAAACCTGTCCATAGGCTGACTTCCTTCCTCACTTTCATTCATTTCCTTCCTTCCTTGCTTCCCTTGTTTCCTTATTTACTTCCTTCCCTCTGTTCTTCACTTCCTTTCCTTGCGTCCTTGCCCTCTGATCAGTGTCTCTCCAGTCTCATCAGTAATCTGTGTTAATCCGACTCCCTGCAGTGTAAACGTCCAGACGGAGAGTCCCGAGCCGTCGTCGTCATGGCGATCCCTCATCCCAGTGATCAAGCTGAACATCAGCACTGTGAGCGACCGGCCAGCGGTTCTGTAGCGGCTACAACGGGGCGGTCAACCGGTTTATACTAGTTTAATCTGGTTTATATGGGTTTATAAGTGGTTTAATCTGGTTTAACCTGCTGTAATTTGGTTTTAATCTGGTATAAACTGGTATAAAGGGGTTTAATCTGCTTTAATCTGGTTTAGTTTGGTTTTAACCTGTTTTAATCTGGTTTATATCAGTATAATCTGGTTTTAATATGGGTTCAACCTGGTGTAATCTGGTTTTAACCTGGTATTAAGATGGTTTAACCCAGTTTAGTCTGGTTTTAATCTGGGTTTAACCTAATTTGATCTGGGTTTAACATGGTTTAATCTAGTTTTAATCTGGGTTATTCTGTGTTTAACCCGGTATAATCTGAGTTTAATCTGGTTTAACCTGTTTGAATCTGGGTTTAGTCTGGTTTTAACTTGGTATTAACCTGGTTTAACCCGGTATAATGTGGGTTTAATCTGGTTCCTGTAGGGTCGCCTGGCGTTCGGGAACCACCACCTGCCTCAGACGCTGTGTGTGAACTTCGAGGACGCCTTCCTGACCTACGCCACCAAGCCACCGTCCAGCCACCTGGACCAGTTCATGCACATCGTCAAAGGGTCGCTGGAGAACGTGCGCGTCATGCTGGTTCCCAGTCCGCGCTACCTGGGCCTGCAGAACGACGAGTCAGTCTCTGGAAATGAATAATTCAGCTTCACACAATCTGGGCTGTAGTTGAGCAGATTAGAACTAATCTGGGTTTCTAAGCAGAACTCTCAGATGAAACAGGAACTTTAGGTTTCTAACCCAGATGTGTTTTCTTTCTGTTTTTATTGTGTCAAAGTGTGACCTTTATGTTGACCTTCATCTGTCCTCCAGGCCTCCCAGACTGATGGGCGAGGGCTTTGTGGTGATGCAGTCCAACGACGTGGACATCTACTACTACCAGGATGAACCCGGTACGCTGCTGGAGTCATGGCTCCGTCCTGAGCCTCCACAGATAAACCATCTGATGAACTGCTTTCCATGAGGACAAATACACATTACTGACTTTATTTTCGTCTCTCTCTCTGTGTCCCCGTCTCTCTCTCCGGATGTCCCCCTTGGCAGGCCTGGTCCCCGTGGAGCAGGACGGGTCGGAGGAGGCCGAGACGAGCAGCGAGGACGATAAGCTGCAGGACCTCCCTCCATGTTGGGGTCTGGACATTGTCTGTGGAAAGGGGACGGACTTTAACTACGGGCCGTGGGCGGACCGCCAGAGGTGAGCAAACCCAAAGCACCTCGGCCAAAGAAAAGCTGCAGCTGAAACAATCAAGTCGCAGCAATGGTTATTAAAATGTGAGTTTTAATCTGAAAGGTCTGGGAGTTGAACCCCAGACCTTTCTGTTGCTAGGCAACGGTGCCTAGCAACAGAAAGTGCCGCACTGGACTGGATTCGTTGACATTATGGACTGTAAATGTTTGACTTGAACGTCGTAACATTTAAAGATTGGAGTTTCAGCTTCTTTTTGTTCTGCACTTAGAGCTGATTGAGTAAATTCAGAAATACTTTATTAAGTATTTAACATATAACATTTAACAAACATTAAATAATAACAGTCAGATTTGAAATGAGAACCTGTGGCCTCCAGCTAGCCATCTATTTAGACCAATATTAGATTAATTTTTAGATTATTATGCACAGAGACTCCTAGTATTGCAACCCAGAACAGGGATTAAAACTTGGAACCCAGAAAAACTACCTTAGCAACAACTTTTTAGACTCCTATTCTCCCAACCCAGAACAGGGATTAGACCAGAGGATATTAACTTTTACTGATCTACCAACCCTGAATAGGAGCATCTAGTTCATTTACTTTGGATCAACAAACATTATTAGCTTTTTCTTCTTTTGCTCTTTCCTTTGGTTTGTTATTTTGTTTGCATTTCCTTTTAAATCCTGTAAAGCTCTTTGTATTGCCTTGTTGCTGAAAATGTGCTATATAAATAAAATGACCTTTTACCTTTACCTTTCCAGGGACTGTCTCTGGAAGTTCTTCCTGCCGGCCGACTACCAGGCCATGAAGGTGAGCGAAGTGGCCCAGCCAGGAAAAGCCCGGCAGATCCAAGCCTTCGAGCTTCGCATGAACATCATCGCTGACGCCACCATCGATCTGCTCTTCACCAAAAACAGGGTGACTCTGCTTCCCTCTGATCCCTCTTCCTCCTGCTGTTCTGTCTTTATGCATCAGTTATTGATATCGCTTCATGTTTTATTCTCTTTCAAACTGTCCTCCATGTGAAGGGAATATTAAAACCGACAGGATCGTCCTTTCCTTCCCTCCTTTGACCATTTTCTGTTCGGGTTAGGCTGCTCTCCTTTATTTTTAGTCTGTGATAATGAGACATTTCATTGCTGTTGCTAGGAAACCAATGCCATCCATGTGAACGTAGGCGCCGGCTCCTACCTGGAAGTCAACATCCCCATGACTGTGGGAGAGAATGGTAAGTAGGAGTTTCACAGCAGAAACATCAGTCAACCACGATGTCAGCTTTGATGTCGGCAGACATCTCCATGGCTCCAGGTTAGATTTAAAGAAACAGCAGCACCTCATGCTTTATGCTATTTGCAAAGGTTAGGGGAGGGTTTAGGTTAGCAGGCAGATGAGTCTGGTGGTGATGTAGGAGTAGCAGCTGCTGAGATGTGATGAAATATCAGTAGCAGGCAATGCTACCTAAAAATGATCCTGCCAGAGCTTTTTTATTTTTTTATTTTTTAACCCCTCCAGGGGTCTTTTTGTGGGCTCTAGTGTCCCTTATATGACAGCAGGCTGACAGGAAACGGGGAAGGAGAGGGGGGAAGACATGCGGCAAATGTCGTCGGGTCCGGGAGTCGAACCCGCGACGGCCGCGTCGAGGACTCAAGACCTCCAAATATGGGTCGCGCTAACCGCTACGCCACCACGGCACGCCCCATCCTGCCAGAGCTTTTTACCGTGTGCGGTTCTGACGGGTCACCAGTTGGCTGACATCTGCCGCTCTTCCTGAGCGTCACACTAAGACTGCGGGTTAAACAATTTAATCTAGTCGAAATGTTCCCCACAAGAGTAGAAACTAAGCAAATATTGTTGCTTCTCCTTCTCCCTTCTGGACGCCACCTGAACCTGAGAATCAACATCCTCCTCTTCCCGTGGATCACACGGGTCGGCTTCTCTTCCAAGTCTTTATTATTTAGCATCGTTTGTAAAAAAATAACAAAAGAAAGTGTGCTGGTTTTGTGGACATGATGCGTGTTGGAGAGGTGGTTGGGCTCTTGCAGGTCAGGTGCAGTGATAGTTTTGTCCTGCCCTTGGATCTGTTGGAACCTTTTTTTTTTCTGATGTTAGCCAACTGGTGACCCGTCAGCTTGTCAGTTCGCTAAACCACAAAAAAGCTAATAAGCCGGCGACCCGCCAGAACCGCACACTATAAAAAGCTCAGCCGGGATCTTAGAACTCCACTCATTAATTTTTAGCTTGCAGAAAAACGACCAAGCCGTGAAATAAACAAAAGCAAACTAACCGATAACATTTAGGCTTTGGCGTGCCCTTTGACCCCCACAGACTCGCACTGATACAAGATGTTTTGACACAAAAGATCTTTTTTTTTCTCCACAATTTTGTTAATAGTAAAGAGGGTTGGATAATAAAAATTACAATATCTTTTCTTTTTATTTAAAGGGATCATGATCTAGTTCTGCTAACCAAAGCACTATTACTCTAAAGCTAAAGCTAATGCTTTGGCTAAAGCATTAGCTTTAGCTTCCACGAATGCTAAAACACTATTCTTAGTTTTGCCTTCTTTGGAAGTTTCCTAAACTTGTTAAACTTATAATTATCACATCATGCGTCTTATTGCAGCCCTTGTTAATTGCCATGCTCATATATATACAGACTAACTGGAAGTCAGTTTGCTGAGTAATTCTGCTCATTTTAATATTTGTTTAAATATTTGTAATTATGGCATGTTCTCAGAGCTTCTGTGCTGCATTTTTTTCACTCCCCAGGGAAACAAGAAGTCATGGATAATTAGTTCCTGCTTTCATAGGTAAAAGATAAGTGAGTTTTGGTTATGTAGATTTTTGCAGGAGTTTTTCTGGCTCTGCTGCGTGTTGCAGCTGTAACCTTTGGAGCGAACGCTTTCTGGGTTCTGAATAGAGCTTATTGACAGGAAGCTGTACGCAGAGCAGAGAGGCGAGTATGGACCAGAGGAAGTGTGTTTTGTTGTCGCTATCGGTTGTCAAAGCACAAGCAGAGAGTTAGTCGATAGGCTGCCAGCTGGGACTTTATGCCACAGATCATGTTGAGGTCAAACTCTCAAAGGTCAATCAAACCGAGTTAGCTTCATCAGGCTGAAGATGAGGACTTTTCTCCTTCCCGTCTCCCTGCAGGCTACTCCCCCAACATCAAAGGCCAGCTGCTGCACGTGGACACCACCAGCAGCATGCAGTACCGGACGCTGCTGGAGGCCGAGATGCTGGCGGTAAGTGTCTGCCCCATCACGCTTTTCCCCCGTCACAGGCTGCCCCGTCACGCTGACCTGAGCTTTGTATTTCAGTTCCACGTGATCGCCAGTTACCCCTGCGTGTGGAACATGCCCCAGTCTTGGCAGTGCGAGATCGAGGTCTACAAGGCCACGTACCACTTTATCTACGCCCAGAAGAACTTCTTCACAGGTCAGCAGCGCCAGAGCACGTTTCTGCACGATGACTGAGACCCGGTCCTCAGAGTTTCCTCTGTCCACTCAGATCTGATCAAGGACTGGGCGAGCGACAGTGCGCCAGATATCTACTCCTTTGTGCCGTATTCCTGGAAGTTTAAGATCTTATTCCACCAGTTTGAGATGATTTGGGCGGCGAACCAGCACAACTGGATCGACTGCTCCACCAAGCAGCAGGAGAACGGTGAGCAAGCCGCTCTGCATGAATCGTTCCGTTCTTCAGCAGCTCTCATCACCATAACCCGGACAGACATCAGCAGGAAGTTAAAGTATTAACTTATCAACAAAATCAGCTTCAGCTTCAGAGAATAAATATGTCTCTGTGTGGTGTATGTAAACTTCTGGTTCCAGCAGCTTTAGCTGCAATAACTTTCTGTAGTTGAAGGGTTTATATGCTGATTGATGGTGGAGTGATGTTGAGGTTTTGCCTGTGGGGTTAGCTGATCGATCAGCTGATCGATTGCGTTATTGACCTGCAGTGTACCTGGCGGCCTGCGGCGAGACGCTCAACATCGACTTCACGCTTCCTTTCACCGAGTTCGTCCCCGCTACCTGCCACACCCGCTTCAGCCTGAGGGTGAGTCCGTCTGCTGCCTCTGGTTCTGCTCTGATCCGTCCAGCTCTGAACACGGCCGGCGCCGCCGCGTCTCTCCCGCAGGCCGAGGACACGGACATGCGGCTGTCGCTACCGGAGTGCCACCCCAGCCGCTACCCGCTGCTCACCCTGGCCAAGGACTACCAGAGCGTCAAGCTGCCCGGTGACGGCGCGGCGTCCAGAGACGGCCAAGGAGCCCCGTCCTCCAAAACCAGCAAGCCGCGCTGGAGGAACATCACCAAAGCAGAGTGAGGCATGCTGGGACGGCCAGTATGGCAGGCCAGATTAGCATTTAATCACCTCTACTGATGTCTTTTTAAAATTATTTTTTAATTCACCAATTAGTGTATACAATAAATATTACAGACTGACAAAGAACAGGAAGGGTGTTGATCTGCAACATAATTAACCAAATAATAGAACAAATAACAGCAATTAAAACAAAAACAAACAAGGAACGAATACATTCATAACCAAACACAGAACATAATCTAATCCCAGCAGAAACAATAAACTGTCAGATATCTGACTGGTTCAGAACTAGAGACGTCAGTTCATCTATGGAGGCTTTAACTCAAAATATCTGCAATAAATTACTGAAAACCAATGAAATTATAACGAGCCGTGAAGTCGTCGTTAGATTAATACTTCTAATTAAAGATGTCTGAAAAGTGTCTAGTGAAGATGCAGTTGTTCCTGAAGGCAAATAATCTGAAAAATAATCAAAGATAAATTCAATTTTTTTAATATGAGCATTTCTGACAGAACAGCCACTTAAAACTACAGGCGACTGTCTGGACAGCCTGACTGTACCCCAGCATTATTACCACTTTATTCTCATTATTAACTTTATTCGTGTAAAATATTTAAAAAGTGGCAGCACTTTCTTAACCAAATATCTAAAACCTCATTTTGATGAGTCATAGATGAGTTTTCTTAAAGTATCATTCATGTTGGTCAGATTTCTGCTCTGAACTTAGATTTCTGTAATGTAATTTCTGATTTTGTGTTGAACGTTGACGTGTTAAACCGGAGGCGCAGTGTGAATAATCAGCTGGGTAAAACGTCAGATTAATCTGCAGATTAATCCCAGCGGTCTGTATAATCAGGCCAGGTGACCCGGTGACCTTCAGGTCAACAGCAGCTAAACCAATCGCTTCGTTTCCTGTCGTCAGTGCAAAGGTCAGCTGTTTGCGACCTGACGGCTGAGCTCTCAGCAGCTGAACATGGCTGACATGTTGGGTCGTTACTGGTCCAGTAAAACTTTTATTTTCCCTTCATGAACCTTCATCAGTCGTCTTCGTCAGGAAACAGAAACATTTGATTTATTACCTTTAGCTCACAGCATTTGGACCAGACTGAACATCACAAAATGACCAGGAAAAAGTTAGTAAATTTATGAGAAATTAGTTGTTTAGATGAAAAATTCTCCATCCATTAAGGCGTGACGTGAGCAGCTCAGTTCGTCTTTCTTTCTTCATAATAGACTCAATCATTGATTGATCGATTCAAACGCTGCTGATAATTTGATGCTGATGTGGTAAAAGTATTTTCTATTTGTACAACTGATGTCAAAGTGCAGCTTCACAAAACATTCGACTTCTAAATTTTTTTTTTTACATTTCTTTAAATATTATAACTTTATTCTTGTAATTTTACAGCTTCATTCTCACATTAATCCAACTTTATTTTTGTATTAAAACGTCTCGTATTTCTTTGTTCTGACTTTATTCCACGTTTAGTAGAACGCCTGCGTTTAGAGTCAGCGCTCTGTTGCCACAGTATTAGCATAGCTTTAGCATGATGTTAGCATAGCATTAGTATGGCGGTGGCATAGCATTAGCATGGCTCTAGCACAGAATTGGCTCATACTTCTGTTCTGTGTAGCAATAGCCTGAATGTTTACAGTCAGCGTTGTAGCTGTTGCCACGGCATTGTAACTGTTGCCATGGCGCAGGGCCGGCTGGGTGGACTGCTGGAGCGTCCCAAACTTCCTGCTCATCATCGACTACACCTGGCATCCCATCTACCCCCAGAAGGCGGACGAGCAGCTCAAGCAGTCGTGTAGGTTCTGGTTCTGGTTCTGGTTCTGGTTCTGCTGCTGTCTGTTGACCTTCCTCCTCCTCTTCCTCACTGCGTAGTCTCAGAGATAGAGGAGTCCATGCTGTCTGCGATCCGCCCCCCCGACCAGGGCGCGGCGCCACGTTTCCCCTGCAGCGCCACCCCGGCTGCGCGGCTCCCCGCCGACCCGTCGGACCTGCCGCCTGACCGGCTGCAGGTGGAGATGGAAATGTCTCCGGACTCCCAGATCCTCCTGTACGGGCCTCTGCTGCGTGCCCTCATCGCCATCAAGGTCTGCAGCTGGGGTCACCCGAACGCCTCGGCTTCCTCTCAGATCTGAACTCTTCCTCCTCCTCTTCCTCCCCCACTCCAGGAGAACTACTTCGGGGAGGACGACATGTACACGGACTTTGAGGAGGCCGTGTCCAGCCCGGTGCCGTCCTCGGCCACCTCGTCAGGCCTCGGCTACTCTTCGTCTCCTGGCGCGGAGGAAGGCGCACACGGCCACCCCCTGGACCTGCGGCCCTGGGATATCACCGTACTGATCAACCTCTACAAGGTCCACGGCCGGCTGCCAGTGGTGAGCCGGGTCACACGGTTCTGTCCGGTTGGGATCCACAGGAAGCTGAAATAAAAACAAACATGGCTGCAGAACATGTGAACACATGTTGGACACACAGATCAATAACTATATATGTCTCCATAGATATGGGATCAATATGCAAAATGTATATTTGTGATAAAATATTCAATAATTTAACTGAACTCTGATCCAGAACCGCACAGCATTCTGGGAGATGTAGGCAGAGGAAAGGCTTTAGCCGCTCACAGCGAGCTAAGCTAGCTGGGTAGCATCAACTCTCACTCTGTGGTTGCCTAGCAACAAGCTGCTGAGTAACTTGCAGCAGTTTCAGTTTTTCGTCTCATAACTCTTGAAAAATAAAAACATGAAGCAAAGACATGAGGAGTTCAGATGTATAAAACTAAAAGTCAATCTACTGATATGAGTCGCTTGTATTGTGATGAGGTTTTCAGGTTTCCATGTTAAATTGGGTTGTGTATTGATGCTGTGGTCGGTTCTGAGAGTAACCCGGTTCGCTCCTGCAGCACTGCAGCAGTGAAGGTCCAGAAGGCCCGTCCGGCTTCCTGGAGCGCCTCTGCTTCGAGATGAAGAAAGGCTACAAGGAGACGATGCTGCAGATGATCCTGTCGCCCATTCACATCTTCGTCAGCGACAACTACCAGGTACCGACCAGACAGCGCTTTCACATCAGGAGGGAAGAACGAACCGGATGAACTGAAAGCTTCTTTTCCAACTTTATACTCAAATTATTCCAAGCTTTCTGAGTAACTTTACAACGTCATTCTGTGGTAACTTTATGTCTTTATCCTAGTAATGCTACAACTTTATTCTGGTGTAATTATGACTGTGCCAACCTGGGCTGGAAGGCCGCTCAGAGAGGAAGAAGCCATTAAAACCATTACAGTTTTCAGACAGACTTTGGGCCAGAGGCTCTGGTGTTTGCAGACGTGTCCTCTGAGGTTTGATCAGTGTGATGTGAAGGAGGACGTGACTCTCCTTCAGGGCTCTGAAAGTGACGTTTGGCTGCTGGTTCCTCCTCAGCGCCCCACGGCGGACGGCGTGCTGAGAGACGGACACCTGAGTCTGTCCGGGCTGCAGATGAGGGCGCACGCCATGTTTTCGGCTCAGGGCCTCCCTCTGGGCAGCGACACGCTGGAGTACGCGTGGCTCATCGACATGCAGGCCGGGGCGCTGACCGGCAGGGTCACGGTTCCTCAGGTGGGCGACTTCACCTCCCTATGAATCAGTTTCCCACATTCAGAACTGGATTTGTTGTGATTTTTTTTATTGTTCTGTGAAATGGTTAGCAGTGAGCGCTAACGTCTCTGGCTTTGTCCCTGTTAGCTGGCTAGCATGGTTGAGTGGGCAGAGACGTTCATTTTCCACGTGGTTTCCAGAGAGTTCCAGCTGGAGCAACCCAAACCCTCCATCATCTGCCAGCACGGCGTGGACCGCCGCATCTGTGCCGACAAGGTACAGAAAGAAAGTACACCTCTCTGAAATGATTACCTGAAGACTTCACGATATTTATGAAACTTAATGAAGCCGTCGGACTGCTCTGTCCAAATGGACTCATGCTAGCTGTACATCGGCGTTCTGTGATCGCACAGTATGATGAAATGCTAAAGGAAATGACTGGGCTTGAGGGATGTACTTAGATTTTCATCTGTTTAATAAATGAAGGTTGTGCATTGGTGGCACAGCTAACTAACCTGGTACCAACTTAGCATTTAGCTGAAGCTAACACTGATACTCACTGATAGAGTGCTGTACCAGCATGGTAGCTGGTGGAAGCTAAAGCACTATAGCAATACAGTTTCTAGCTGAAGCTAATGCTAAGATGCTATTCCAACACACTTTTAGGAAAAGCTTTGTAGACAGTAGGCCTGTCACGATAGCAAATTTTGCTCAGCGATTAATTGTCTCAAAAATTATTGCGATAAATGATAATATTGTTTGAAGACCTTTTTACACTGATTTAATGGAAATGACGTAATAATGCATGTGATTTCCTGCCAAAGATAGATACACTTTATTTTCAAAAGAATATTTAACACTGGAACTGATAAACAAAATAAATAAAACAACCAAAAACAAAAATAAAATGGATTCTCAGTCTCCATTAACAAAAAATTTACTTGAAAAAAAACTAAACAACATAAAGCCAAAGTGTAAATAAATACTGCATTCAACCAAAAGAGTGCAGATTATGAAGTCTGTATATTATGTTGCCCTTCAGTAATAATTAGATTTAAATAGAGAAGATGGGCACATCGACTACCTGATGCAATAGTTCACACTACATGATTTTTGCTCCTATTTTTCCCCTTATGACAATGTTAGATCGTTGGTCTTTCTAAGATTGTGTGGTGTGTTACGGTAGATCGTCGTTGCCGCTCCGATCTAAATCAGGGTTTTTTCCCGACTGGGATCTTAACGCAACCTGTTGAATGTGACAGGCAGCCAATCAGAAAGCAAGGATTCCCCTCCTGTTTTCTGAGGGGAAATTATGTCGGGGAATTCCAAACAGCTGACACAACCTGAAGTCCAGCCGACTTGGAAACAACATTAATGTTTATTCAACATGCAAAGAATATAGAAATGACAAGAGGAGGAGTTGGAGCCAAATTGCTACTGCAGTTGATAAACCCGGTAACTTTTCAGTTGTTCTTCATTAACGTGACATAAACAGGTTCTAATGATTTTCATTCGGTCAGGACTTTACGCTGACACTAGCCACATGCACTGCAGGTAGATTGTAGTAAAGCATTGATTAATGCCTGGTTTTAAAATTAGTTCACTGAACTTGTAGCCATTATTTTGTGCCCATTGTTGGACACCACACGGCAGGACCGAACCGGATCGAACCGTTATACCAAGGATTTCTGTCGGCTAATGTGTGGTCTGTCAGGTTTTGAAAATGGGCCGACAATCGGCCGACAGCTGTAAGATCGTGTAGTGTGCACTGGGCTTCACACTAAGGAAATGAGGTCAGAGGTCAGTGGAGAGCACCGGAGTTGAGCCTTTTTTCATTCAGTGTCATTAACAGAAAGAGAAAAATGTCGGAAGAGACGATAATGCCGATAATTAAAATGATGTGGATAGTTTTAATTTATCGTACGATTAATTGATTAATCGTTTATCGCGACAGGCCTAGTAGACAGTTTTTAAACACTTCAAAATAAGAGCATGACTATAAACGGCTAACGGCTATAAACTCCTTATTAACGGTAGCTAACTTTGTTCAGCTGTAAGGTCATACAACAACCAAGTAAATTAGCGATTAAAATTATTTGCGAAATAAATTTAGGGAAAGCTAACTGTGCTAAATGTTTTCAAAGTTAGCCACATTGCTAAATGAACATCAGTGCTTCACTGCTGGGGTTTTGGCTTTGAAGGAGGGTGTTTCTCTTTTCCAGAGCTCTGCACCTCTCTGTTAAACTTTCCCTTAAACTCTGAAGGTTCTTGTTGTTGTGATTAGTTGATGGTCGGGTCGTCTCTGTGAGGAACGCACACGGTTGGGGCAGAAGCATGTCTCTGAGTTGCCATGCCAACAGGCAGCCAGCCAATGAGAACAGGGATATTTTTAAAAGCAGGCGCCTCATTAGTGTGACTGCTGATCCGAAGCCGTCTGTGTTTCAGCTGGGCCGCCTGCCCGGCCACTGCCGCACCTCCGAGGAGCTGAAGTACACCATGACCCGTCTGGCGCTGGATGGAGTCGACCTCTTCGTCGTGGAGCACGGCTGTGCCGCCAGCATCAAGGTAACGAGCGCCTAGCGCGCCACGGTCGGCCCGTCGCCGCCACCTAATTCGTTCTGACTCTCGTTTCTCCAGACGGCCGCCGTCCGGGTCGCCACCTGCAACCTGCACAACCAGGCGGTGGGGGAGGGCATCAGCGCCGTGGTGCAGGACGTCAACATGCGGCAGTACATCGAGCAGCAGCAGCCAGGTCAGGGGCAGCCTCCCCTGCTGCGCCGCTCCGTCTGGCTGGAGGCAGGTTCGGTCAACCTCAACCTCATCACGGCAGACATCGCACTGGCGGCCGACCACCCAGCCAAGTGTGACGTCCAGAGACACTTCCTGGAGCTGCACGACGCGCAGACCAGAAGGTCAGCAGCCGACTTCCTGTTTCAGGGTCAGACTGAACCATCTTCGGCTACTGCCCTCCGATATGCTAAGCTAACTGCTAACCTGACAAACACAGTCCTGTGGGGAATAGAACCATTATGCTAAGCTAACTGCTAGCCTGACGAACACGGTCCTGTTTAATATGTGACCATTATGCTAAGCTAACTGCTAGCCTGATGAACACGGTCCTGTTGAATATGTGACCATTATGCTAAGCTAACTGCTAGCCTGATGAACACGGTCCTGTTGAATATATGACCATTATGCTAAGCTAACTGCTAGCCTGACAAACACAGTCCTGTGGGGAATAGAACCATTATGCTAAGCTAACTGCTAGCCTGACGAACACGGTCCTGTTTAATATGTGACCATTATGCTAAGCTAACTGCTAGCCTGACGAACACAGTCATGTTGAATATAGAACCATTATGCTAAGCTAACTGCTAGCCTGACGAACACAGTCATGTTGAATATAGAACCATTATGCTAAGCTAACTGTCCTTTAGTGAATACAAAGTTTGAATCTCATGGGGAGTAGAAAGTGCTCCCTGTCGACTGTTGGAATAGTTCTCTGTGTTTAGATGGAGCCGCTCCTCTTCGTCTCCTCTAGGCTCTGGTTTCTGTGGCCCGATGACGCCAGCCTGCGCAGTAAGCGCAGCCGGAACCGCTGCGGCTGCCTGGGCGGCTGCAGGTTCTTCGGAGGAACCAACATGGGTCTGGACTTCTTCAGGCTAGAGGAGCTGACGCCGTCATCCTCGTCTGCCTTCTCCTCTTCCGGCGCCGAGTCCAACATGAGCTACGGCCAGTCGCTGCTGCAGCCCACCGAGTGGATCGTCACCAAGGAGACGCCCAAAGTGGACGGTGAGTAGCTGAGCATGCTAATGCTACGCTATCGACGGGGAGCTGCTGGAGGAGAACAGGAAGCATCGGTTCACAACGGCGAGGTTCTTTTAATAATCCAAGAATAAGATAGTAAGAATCTGCTCTGTCTATTATTGTTGTAATTATTACTTTGTATTATTATTTTAGTTATTGGTCTATGTGGAGGGAATTTACTGTAGAAAAGGATCCAATATTAACTAATTTCAGCTTTTAATTGATGCTTTTCATTTATTTTTTTTCTCAATTATTATATTTTGAAATTTCTTTTAATTTTATGATTAAATTTGTATTTTTTGTATTTTATTCTTCCCTTTTCAAATATTTTCTATTTTTTATTTATAAGTGTCATAGTATTATCAGTTTGGACTATTTTATTTTATTTCTGTTTTTATTTTAGATTTTAAATGTTAGAATTATTTGTATTAATTTGAAGTTTTAAAACTATTTGATTTATTTTTAAATAGCAGTTTTATTGTTAATTTTTTGTATTTTACTACATATTTCAATTTTTTTTTTGTTTTTTTTGTTTTAATATTATATTATTTATTTATTTTTACTTTGAACAAAAAAATTCTTCTAATCATTCATAAGCATGATTAATCCTAAATCATGCTTATGAAAGATTCCGGAAATATTTTTTCATGTTAAAGGGAGGAAAAAAGTTGATGTTTTTTCCCTGATTGATGGACGTAATTAAAACCAAAACATGGCGTCTCTGTGTGTCTCTCTGTGTGTGTGTGTGATGCTGAAGCACCATCACTTCGGTTTCACTTCACCATCACTCAGTTTCTGAGTTTCTCTGGTTTCCTCAGGTAAAGTGGTCGGGCTGAAGCGGGACACGCACTCCCCCTGCCTGCCACCGGAGGTGCCAGAGAGGCGCGGTCAGCAGCACTTGAGCCTCCAGGTGCCCCAGCGCTCCCACAGCTCCGCCTCCTCCTCTGAGGAGAACAGCTCCTCCAGCGCCGCGCTGCCCCTGCTGGCAGGAGAGAGAGACTCGCCGCCTCCTAGCGCCGAGGAGCGCCGCTTCCCGCTCAGCGCCAGAACCCACGCCGAGTGAGTCCAACACACAGAGACAGAGACACACTCTTTAATCCTGCTTTAACAGGGTTTTCTTTTTACTAAAGGTCAGATTCTTATTTATGGTTTTTTGTCTCCTGAATATTTTTCAGAATATTTTTCTAATCTGAACGTTTTGTGTCGGATGTTTTGGCTTTGCTGGAGTTCACTCAGCATGATGCTGCCGCCGCTGTACCTTTCAGACGTCCTTCTTTCTCCTCCAAAAACAT
Organism: Xiphophorus couchianus; assembly: GCF_001444195.1. Classification (NCBI taxonomy): domain Eukaryota; kingdom Metazoa; phylum Chordata; class Actinopteri; order Cyprinodontiformes; family Poeciliidae; genus Xiphophorus; species Xiphophorus couchianus. Next base: position 23,668,000 of record NC_040246.1, read on the forward strand.
TTGAGTTTCAGCTTCATCAGACTAGAGCATGTTTATTAAAATAATCCCAAAACCAGACTGCTAATCCCAAATTGGCTTCACTGCATAAGCCTGTCTCAATAAATAATTAACTAATTAATGATTAATTAAAATGAGCTTCATAATTTCCAATCAGATGATTAATATTTTGTTTGCAGACACATTATAATTTCTGTATGGTTTTATATTTCCTTTTTATTGTTTCTGGTTTTTATTCTGGATATTTAAATTATCTTCTAGTTTCAGTGTGGCGTGTTCAGTATGAAATTAAACTCTCAAAACGACAGTGTTATCATTTATCACAGTAATTTTTACACACAGTTCCTAACTTAGAGAGCAAACTGCAACATTTCCCATCTCGTTAGTCATTTGTCCCTGTAGTTATCACGGTAACGTGTTTTCTGGAGGATAAATCCTTCCAGAAGTGATAATACGTCCGTTTCCAGTTTATCCTGGTTTACTCTGGTTGTATCAGATTATAATCCGGTGTAATCTCTCCGTGTCCTGTGTCTCCGCAGCGCGCTGGGTGACGTCCCCGAGGCGTCCCCCCTGTCCCCCGGCTCCCAGGACCACGCCTCGGTGCGCTCGCCGCTCTGCTCGCCGCTGCGCCGCCAGTCTTCGGTCCATTCGGGTCGGCTGGGCAGCACCAAGAGCCTGTCGGCCGCCGTGTTCGCCGACAAGCCTCCGGTCGCTATGACCTCCGCCGGTGGCGGCGGCGGAGGCGTCCAATTCAGCAGCGAGGTCTCGCGTAGCGACGAGAACGTCCTGGACTCGCCCCGGCAGCGGCGCAGCTACGGCTCGTTCCCCTTCACGCCGTCGGCCGACTCCAGCACCTTCCACCAGTACCGCTCGGCCGACTCCAGCATGTCGGTGGCCGAGAGCGAGGCCTACTTCTCCGCCACCGAGGACTTCGAGCCGATCAGCAGCGCCGACGAGGGGCCCGGCACGTACCCGGGTCGCAAGAAGAAGAGGCGGCAGCAGCCGCAGCAGCCGCCGTACCGCATGGAGAGCTACAGGTGAGGTCAGAGGTCGCAGCAGATCAGACAGATTGAGCGGCTCTGCTCCTGTCAGGCTGGATGAATGAATGATTTAACTCTGATTTAATGTTAAAGCTGAGCAGCTTCAGACCGAACGCGGGCCGCCGGCACCGCCGTCTTTAATCTGATGCTTCCTGTCTGACTCCATCAGCCAATCAGACGCTCAGCCTCTTCCGGCCGCCTCAGCCAAACACTTTCATGACAGACAGGACGAAGTTAATCTGCATCTCTGTACCTCACAGTATAAAATCATGGCTGAAGGGTGAAAGTGCATCACAGACCAGCCGCCATGGGCCAAACCGCTAATGGGTAAAAACGCGATGCTTAGAGCCAGGCCCGGCAGCGCTGGGGGGGTTCTGGGGGACATTGCCCGCCCACAGAGTCAGCTGTGCCCCCCTGGACTGGAAGCTGTTTGTGACTGATAACTCTCTGTTATTCCTATATTAATTTGATACAGTAGCGGCTTCCGCACTTCCCATATCTGTGCCTTCTGTCACTGTTTTCAGCAGTTAAAACTGTTTAATCCGTTGTAAACACATAGTAACTTGTTTTTCCGAGCTGCCTTTAAACGCATCATGAGCGCTAAGACGCTAGCGAAGGAGACCTGCTGCTGCTGTGCAGAGCTGCTCAGGTGTGTTCGAATCATGGCAGCAAAACGTAAAGAACTTTGCAGTTTTTCCCCCAAACTAACGGAATGAGTTGAGTAAAGCTAGGCAACGTTAGCTAAAAGATGACTAGTTAATACCGTAAGAAATATTATTATTGCTAAATAGATTGTTCCCTCCCACCCCCCGTTAAACTGGTCTGGAGCTGGGGCTGCAAAGGGAGAAATAAACTAAAGCTCATCAAATGTTTGCTAACTTTGCTGAAAACACAAACGAACTGAGCTAAAAACGTACAAACTCAAACCAGCAGGGAAACGTGGCTGCAGCGTCTTTTGGCGCTTTTTCACGTGTTTGCACCAGTCTGCGGCTCGTTTCACGGTTTGTTGACCTCTGACCCCCAGCCGCAGCTCCATATACCACAGCGTGGAGGGGCCTCTGACCTACGTCCTGAACGGGGAGCTGATCACGGAGCCCCGCCCCCCGCCGCCGCCCCAGCCGCTGGCCGCCCACCTGTCCCAGGCCTCCTTCGTGTCGGCGCTGGCCATGGAGGAGGAGAGTTCTGTGGAGGCAGAGAAGACGGCCGAGCCCGGCCCGGTGACCCGGCAGCCTCACGTCATGGCCTGCTACCAGAACTACCTGGCCCACTACCAGGTACCGCCCCGCCGCGGCCCGGCCCGGCCCGGCCCGTTCTCCGTCTGGGCTCTGAATGACGCGGCTCTCTGCAGGTGTCCAACTGGTCCGTCAAGCAGCCGACCAACAAGAGAACCTCCAAGTCGTCTCTGCACCGGCCACTGGACCTGGACACGCCCACCAGCGAGGAAAGCTCCGCCTCCTTCGACCAGCTGGCCGTGCCCGGCTTCAAGGTCCGACTTCCTCTGTTCTGGACGGGTTCCTGCTGTTCACTGGGTCGGAACCAGCCTGGTCTGTTCTGGTTCTGTTGCTCCGACTCCAGATGCTTTTTTATAAAGTTCTGCTCCTTCCTGGTCCAGATTAATCTCTGCTCCAGGATGCCTGGTTCTGATAACTTCAGAACCTTGTTAGCGACCCATTTAGGGTCTGATGGTTCTGCAGAACCTTGTTAGCACCCATTTAGGGTCTGATGGTTCTGCAGAACCTTGTTAGCGACCCTTTTAGGCTTGGTCCGCAGCAGACACAGCAGGGACACTCAGAACAGTCTGGAGGTTCTGGCGCTCCGTAGAACCTTCCTGTTGTGCCTGGTTCTGGTTCTGGACTCAGACGAGGTTCTGTTCTCCAGGTGATCAAGCCGGGCCTGTCGGCCACCTCCCTGCTGGACCGCGGGCTCCAGCTGATGGGCGACAACACCAGGTACAGGAAGTGGAGCAGGATGACCTGCTGATCAGATACTGACCCTGACCTCTGACCCCTGGTGCGGTTGTTGCCCCGCAGCACGCCGTACACGCCGCTGGATAAAAGAGCCATGGAGAACAGGGACGAGGACACGACGACGGACGACTGGTCGCTGGAGCAGCCGCTGGCTCAGACCAGAACCACGGCCATCGTGGAGGTGAAAGGCGCCGTCAACGTGGTTCTGACGCCGCTGGTGGCCGAGTCCCTGGACAGGTAGAGACCGGCTGACGGCTCCGTTCCGTTTGGACCGGGACCGGAACGATCACACGGTTTTCTGTTGCGTCCGTCTCAGATACATCGAGTCCATGGTCCACTTCGAAAGCGTCCGGCACCCGGCGGCCATCTTGGACGACCTGCACGGTAAAGTGCTGACCGAGGCGTATCAGATCAGCAAGTCCACGGTGGCCGAGTCGGTGCGTATCCATCCACCCGGTTCTACAGGTGAGCCGCTTACCTGCCGGCGACTGACGCTGTGCGTCCACAGAGTCAGACGGCCAAGCCGGAGCAAAAGCTGTCCAAGCCGGACGCCGCCACTCTGACCTCCAGCGGACAGACGGAGCTGTCCGTCAAACCCGACAACGTCAAGATAAAGGGGCTCCAGGCCAACGTCTCCATCCCCAAGGTATGACCTTTGACCCGGAAGGCAACGCGTCCAGGATGTGTTTGGTGACTGTGTGTAACTGTGTCTGTGCAGGTGAACCTTTGCCTTCTGCAGGCCTCCGTAGAGGAAGGCTCCCCGTCCGCTAAATGCGTCCCACACGTGTCTCTGGTGGCGCTGTGCTTCGACCGGATCGCCACCCAGTTCAGGATGAACCGGTGAGCCGTCCGCATCCAATAGCCACCCGCAGGTTACCATGGCGACACTCATCACTGTCAAAACCTGCCTAATATTAGCATTAACATGCTAACTTCGCAGGTCTGATGCTTTTCAGATTTCACATCAGCCACTTAAATTTAGGATGGCAGCCATTATTCAAGATGGCTGCCACGTTTTACTCTTATTGTGATGAAATATTCCTTCTTTTTATGACTTTGTCTCATCAAATGTTTTCCTCTTTGGTCGTCATATTTATACAACTTTCAAGTGATAAAATGTAGCAGAAATCAACAGTTGTTTTAATGTTAGCGTTAGCCTCTGCTAATGTTTGTGTTTAGTGGTTTAGCTTCAGCTTCTTATCATTTTCTTTGTGTTTTGCTGTTTAATGTTAGCTCCTGGTAATTTTTTATGCAGTTAACAGTTTAGCATTAGCAATTTTCTTTGTATTTCACTTTTTAGTGTTAGCATCTGCTAATTTGTTTTATGTGCCAAGAGGTTTAGCATTAGCTTCTGTTAACCTTAATGTGTTTGGTGGTTTAGCGTTAGCGGAGCTAAGAGTTTTGTTTAGTGAATGAATGGATAGTGAAGCTGCTGTGGAACCGGTTGCCTCTGTTCCTGTCAGGGGGATCGTTGAGGAGACGCCGAACGCCACCGAACATGGCCGACCATCCGTCATGTTGGAGAAGTACGCGTCGGCCACCAAGATGCAGCCGCAGTCGTCCGGGTCGCTGCGCTCCAACGCCGGCATCGAGAAGGGCAAAGAGATCGCCGCCAGGCTGAACGTCCACCGGATCCACAGCCAGCTGCGCGGACTGGACTCCACAGGTCGGTTCCACGGTCCGACCTGGCCCCTCACTGCAACCGTGCCCTCTGACCCCGCCTTGTCCTCTGCAGACGTGGGGACGTTCGCCATCACCGCCATCCCATTCGAGAAGTCCAAGGTTCTGTTTGGCCTGGAGGACCTGGACGAGTTCTCCCTGGTGGACGAGACGGATGGCCAGGCGGCGCCGAGCGACCCGACTCGCACCGCCGCCTCGCTGGAGAAATGGGGCTGGATCATGTTCGAATGCGGCATCGAGAACCTCACTATCAAAGGTAACGCCGCCGCTCCCTGCAGCGCCCCCCGCAGGACGGGAGGCTCACGTCTCCACTCTGCTTCCAGGCGGCCGTCAGTCTGGCGCCGTTCTCTACAACGCCTTCGGCGTCATGGGACACTCGGACGGCGGTGGGAAGACCGGGACCGGCAAGTCCAACGGCTCCACAGGATCCCAGACCGGAAGCGGCTACAGCACCGACGTTTCTGACGACAACCTGCCCAACGACGTCATCAGCCCCAACTCTGACGCCAACGACAACTCGGACTCGGACGAGCAGGTCAGGACGACTCGTTCCTGCTCTCCTGGTGGAGAATAACCTCATAAAAGACGGAATTTAATTCTGATTAATTCAGATTTTATTAGTAATCAATACCAGTTACTGGCAGAAATGATCAAATTCTGAATTTAAAGCTTCTTTTTGTAACGGAAAGATGAAAATTATGGATAATTTGGTTGAAAATAAAGAATAAATGAATCGAACATCAATAAAGTGGACTAGATTTAATAAATACTTTAAGATTAATTACATGTGAGCAGAATTAAAACTGTTCATAATAAAAACTACAATAATAAACCTGAGCATTAGTAAATAAAACTATACAGTTTCTAGAGGTGGGGCGTAACGTTGTCATGGCGCCAGTCTATCACAAATAATCACATAGAAAATAAATGTAAAAATTCAATAAAAATACCTAAGTCATAGATGTATTGTGTAGTTCTAAAGTTTAAGTTGAAGCATTGAGATTAACATAAAACGTAAAGAAAATATAAAATAAAAACAGAAAATGGACTGAACAGGAAACGTATCATACTCAGGGTTTCCTCTTCCAGTGTATTATAAGCCTGGCGGCCCGCCATGCTTTCCTAGCCCCCCGCCAGGCTAAGCGTTCCTTCTTTCTTTGCGGGTAGGGTAAACAAACAGCTCAAACTCAAAGATTAAACTCACAGCATCAGTTTCACAGGAAACTCTGCATACTGTTAAAGTAACATGGTGAGACTAAAACATGCAGCTGAGGGGCAGGATGGTCATAATAAGTTCAACAGGTGTGAAAAAAACAAACAAACTAGAAATACCAACAGACTCTGAGTTTGCTTGTTCTAACTGTTAATACTTTTATTATTGGATACTAATCTGATAATAGTATTAATCTAACGGTGCAGATAGCATATAGATGAAACTACAACAGAAGTAAACGGATATGGAGGCGTTTGAGTGGAATCCATTTTTACCTGAAGGCTTCCCGTCATGCAGGATGAAGGCGTGGAGTCTGACGACCTGAAGAAAGATCTCCCCCTGATGCCGCCACCGCCCGACTCCAGCAGCATGAAGCTAACCATCAGGGAGATCTGGTTCAGCTTCGCTGCTCCCACCAACGTCCGCTCAGCGTCCCAGACCATGTCCAGGTGGGACGCCTTACCCCAGAAACACCCAACTGGATCTGCAACCCAAACCTCCAGAATGACTGCTGATGCTAGGCTAGGCTAAAGCAAGATGATTAAAATAACATTTCAAAAATCCAGAATAACTAGCCTAACTGCTAGGCTAGGCTAGGCTAGTGCGGCTTTATTGCGACTTTATGCTGGTAAAATTGTAACAACTTTCTCACATTGTTTTGACTTTGTTCTCTGAATATCATGAGTTTATTGCCTTAAATTACAGCTTTATAATTTGACTTGGATTATTTTTTCATAGTATTCTCGTAATTTAATTATTTTCTTTGCCTTGCCCTAATACTTCATTGCATTGTAAGAAACAGATTAGATTTTATAATGTAAGGAAAAATACATTTGTCAGATTCATAAATATGTTGCCATATTTTTCCTCTGTGGCGCCCCCTGGTGGCGGCGCTCTGAAGAGCCCAGTCTTGGAGAGAACTCGCGTTTCTCAGGTTGTTTTTCACATCTCGTGTTCAGGCAACTGAACCTGCTGAGCACCGCCACCCCGGCCATTGGCGCCTGGCTCGTCCCCATCGACCAGCTCAAGTCGTCGCTACGGAAACTGGACATGGAGGGAACGCTGCGCGTCTGCGCCGTCATGGGCTGCATCATGACGGAGGCTCTGGAGGTAACGCGCCCAATCGGTTTAACGTCTGAATCTGGTTTCACTGTTGGAATCGGTTTTATTTACTGTGTTTTCATTTGTGTTTGTGCAACAGAAGAAGAGCATCCACATCCCGATCCGCAGCAAGTACAACCGGGTGACGAAGCGCGCCCGCTACCTGCACGAGAACCCGTCCTGCATGCTGTGCAACATCCTGCACCGCTACCTGCAGCAGGCCGACTACGCCGTCATCGAGGAGGCCACCATGGTGAGGGGCAGACTGGTTTTACTGAGAGCAGACTGGGAGCCAGCTGGTCCCTCTGGTCTTACTGGTCTCTCTCCAGAATGACGGTGTTCCGGCCCTGGTGACGCTGAAGAAGGGTCTGGTGGCTCTGGCCCGGCAGTGGATGAAGTTCATCGTTGTGACTCAGGGCTTCAAGGCCATCGGCCTGATGGGTCCTAGCCAGATCGCCAAGCCCAGAGAGGCCCAGCAGAACCAGCCCAACCCGGTACTGGGCCTGGATAACGGCGCCGCGCTGCACAGCGACACCAGCGCCGACGGAGCGGAGTTCGAGTACGACGCAGGTGGGACCAAGTTAACGGGTCAACACTTGGAAGTACCGGGACCAATCCGGAACCACCGGTGGTTCTGATCTGATCCAGAACCGCCGGCGGTTCCGGTCTGATCCACACCAGATTAAGACCTTTAATGCTTTTCCCTGCTGTGTTGCTTTGATTCTTTCATGTTTGAGAATTCCTTTAGTCTCCATGGCAACCAGTCACCTGGTTCTAAACACCTGGGTGGACGTAGCCCCGCCTTCGAGCCGCAGCTCCTCCCAACTCAGCTCCTTCAGACTAGCTAGCGGCTATTAGCAAACACAATTATAGGAGCTGCTGCTCAGAGCAACGCTGGTAAAACCGTTAATGGGTTAATAGAGGAGCCATGTTGGGACCACATCCTGGAGGCGGAGCTTCAGAGAGAGCAGGCTCTCTTAAAGAGACAAAGACCCAATTTCAAGGCGATAAAGCAGAAATAACTTTTCTTTGAAGTCATATTTGATATTTACAGCATTTTATAACAACTGAAGGTAGTTATAGAACATTTTATAGATTGTTCTATAAAATGGCTCTATGAACCTGGAAAACATGACACTGCCCCTTTAAACGACTCTGTTCAGAAAAAGTTTATATTTTAGCATCTTCTCAGTCTGGCAGAGTCTGGAAATAATGCGTTTAGTTTCTGTTTCCACAACTAAAGGGATAAATGCAGATATAAATCCAGGGTCTGCTGGCTGCTGGTTCTGATCATGTGAAGCTGCTCGGTTGATGATGATGTGTTTAGAGGAATCAGTTAATTCTGGGACTTTGATCGGATCTCCTTCTGTTGAAGCCACAGTGAGTGAACACACCATGCTGCTGGAAGGAGCCTGCAGCCGCCCCCTGCCCAAGGAGGCCAGCACCGGCCCGGTCAGCGGCGTCGAGATCATGAGGAAGCTTTCCAAGTCCCACACACACAACGAGTCTGCCCACAGGATAAAGGTAAGCCAGCGCTAACCCAGAGCTAGCGGGCAGCGCTATCATTAGCTCTGCTAAACCTCCATACCAGCTAGTGTACAGCACAATATATCGCCACCAATAGGATCAAATTGTTATTGCACACCTGGCTTTCACTTGCAGCTTCAGGGAGAATTAATTTATGTGAAGCTAAGTGCTAAATGTTCTGAAGGCTAGCAAAAGCATGAAGCTAAATATTAGCTCCAGTCCTGGTGGAGGCGTTTCCAGCCAGATTTAATGAGGCTCATCAAGGTTTACCTCTAAGGCCGGTCCTGGTCCTGGTCCTGGTTCTGGTCTCATGTTTTTTCTGGCTCTGTGCTGCGGCTCTGTGCTGCAGCTCTGTGCTGCAGCTCCGCAGGCGTTTCTCCCGGTGACTCCGTCCATTCTCCCTCTGCGCCTCTCTGAGTGTCGTCTCTTCCATCCTAAACTATTCAGCCTCCCCTGTCACTCTCCAGACCATTTATCTGTGTTGTCATGGCGATGAAACACCCCGGCGGCCGTCGTAACCTCGCCCAGCGCTCTGCTTGTTTGTCACACCCAGGGTTCGCATCCCTACCAGTCGCTGAGCTACACCAGCGGCGACACGGCGGCCGACTCGCCGGCCCACGTGAGCCGCGGCGGAGGGCCACCGGCCAGGGACAGCCCGCGCAAGGAGAGCCTGCTGAGCAACCTGACGGGCAGCTTCCGCAGCCTGCACAACCTGCTGGAGGGAACGCCGCAGCGGAGCGACACGGCCGCCGCCGCCAAGAGCGGCTCCGTCACACGCACAGGTGAGCCATAGGAATCCCAGCAAAACCAGTTCACCAGTAAAACCAGAGCAATAAACACTCGTTAGGATGAAGCAAACTCCAGGTTTTATCTGGTGGGATTAGGGATGAGTCACTAATTAATCAGTCATTGATTGATCACTAACTGGATTATACAGAACGACGCAGAGCAGAAACAAAACCGAAACTGGACAATAAATAAAAACATTTAAAATTAAAAGTCATTCTAAATCTGTTCCACCGGAAAAGTTTTAGCTTCACCTGGTTCAGACGAGGGAAAACAACCTCCTGTTGTTAATCATTAATCAATAACTGATGTCCAGGTCAGTCCTACACTGTTCAGACCAGCAGAAAGCTCTGAACCTTTACGGTATTTTTAGCTCTGCTACAAATGATCAAAAGTTCATTAAAATAATTCTGTTACTGCATTTTAGGACATAAATATTTATTTTCTTATTTCAGAAAATAACTGAATCATTTGTTTGCATCTTTTAATATATTTCTGACATTGTATAAAAAAGGCCTACGGACTGTTTTATCTAATTAATTATCAGAATAATGGATTATTAAATGGCTTCAACCCTGTTATAGTGCTGATTTAACCTGGTGAAATGTGGGATTATAATCCACGGCTTCATTTACTGGATGAGTCCGTTAGAGTGAGATTATTCAGCTGGATCTCAGTTTGGTTCAGAATCACCTGTATAAAACATTTTCACACTGTGAAAAATGAAGTTATTTTACATGAAATAGCCTGAAAACTGAAAGTTTAGATATCAAAGTTCTGGATATTTTTGACCCATTTTTGGTCCAGCAGTGACACCTGCTGGTCAGGTTTATGTTGACCACCTTCCTGTTTGTGAATGAGTTCATGATGTTCAGAGCAGATGGGTTTTAATGAACCAGAACATAACCTGTTTGTGTCTCCTGGTTCCGACCCGGCCCGTCCTGCAGGGACGGACATGCTGACCGAACATCCGCTGCTGTCCGAGCCGTCCTCCGTCAGCTTCTACAACTGGATGTCCAACGCCGTGGGGAACCGGGCCGGCTCCGCGTCACACGACTCCCCACTCAGTCGCTCCCAGCCAGGTGAGGCCCGCTGGGCTCCAGCTGCATGAACCTTATGATGCTGCCGGCGATCCGGACCCGGCCGGACTACAGAACCAGCTCTCAGCTCTCCATGTCTGTCTCTAGAATCTCTGGACTTCAGCTACCGTCCTGTTGCTGCAAATATAGAGGCTAGCAGCCCACAAGGTCAGCTTGGTGTTTGTTAGCTAGAGGCTAGCAGCCCACAAGGTCAGCTTGGTGTTTGTTAGCATAGAGGCTAGCAGCCCACAAGGTCAGCTTGGTGTTTGTTAGCTAGAGGCTAGCAGCCCACGAGGTCAGCTTGGTGTTTGTTAGCTTAGAGGCTAGCAGCCCACAATGTCAGCTTGGTGTTTGTTAGCTAGAGGCTAGCAGCCCACAAGGTCAGCTTGGTGTTTGTTAGCTTAGAGGCTAGCAGCCCACGAGGTTAGCTTGGTGTTTGTTAGCTAGAGGCTAGCAGCCCACAAGGTCAGCTTGGTGTTTGTTAGCTTAGAGGCTAGCAGCCCACAAGGTCAGCTTGGTGTTTGTTAGCTAGAGGCTAGCAGCCCACAAGGTCAGCTTGGTGTTTGTTAGCTTAGAGGCTAGCAGCCCACAAGGTCAGCTTGGTGTTTGTTAGCTAGAGGCTAGCAGCCCACAAGGTTAGCTTGGTGTTTGTTAGCTAGAGGCTAGCAGCCCACAAGGTCAGCTTGGTGTTTGTTAGCTTAGAGGCTAGCAGCCCACAAGGTCAGCTTGGTGTTTGTTAGCTAGAGGCTAGCAGCCCACAAGGTCAGCTTGGTGTTTGCTAGCTAGAGGCTAGCAGCCCACAAGGTTAGCTTGGTGTTTGTTAGCTAGAGGCTAGCAGTCCACAAGGTTAGCTTGGTGTTTGTTAGCATAGAGGCTAGCAGCCCACAAGGTTAGCTTGGTGTTTGTTAGCTAGAGGCTAGCAGTCCACAAGGTTAGCTTGGTGTTTGTTAGCATAGAGGCTAGCAGCCCACAAGGTTAGCTTGGTGTTTGTTAGCTAGAGGCTAGCAGCCCACAAGGTTAGCTTGGTGTTTGTTAGCTAGAGGCTAGCAGCCCACAAGGTTAGCTTGGTGTTTGTTAGCATAGAGGCTAGCAGCCCACAAGGTTAGCTTGGTGTTTGTTAGCATAGAGGCTAGCAGCCCACAAGGTTAGCTTGGTGTTTGTTAGCTAGAGGCTAGCAGCCCACAAGGTTAGCTTGGTGTTTGTTAGCATAGAGGCTAGCAGCACACAATGTTAGCTTGGTGTTTGTTAGCTAGAGGCTAGCAGTCCACAAGGTCAGCTTGGTGTTTGTTAGCTTAGAGGCTAGGTGCAGTACTGACTCGGTTCTTCCCTCGGCCCGGTTCTGAAAGTGTCTTTATTGTCCTGCCAGGCGGAACCTGCACCCTGCCCACCATCCCCTCGGCGTCGGACTTCAACACGGTTCTGTCCAGCGACCAGAACACGCTGGACGGGACGCACTCCCAGCACAGCACCAGTCAGGACGACCTGGTGGACGTGGAGGAGGGGAACCAGTGTCCCGCCGCCGTGCAGCTGGCCGACGCTCAGGTGAGCCGACTGGATTCATGCTTTAGCATTAGCGTCTTCTGTGTTAGCGTTGTCTGCGTCAACACACAGATCAACCGCCGCTGTGTTCAGACCACCTCTGCCTAATGAAACTTTTTATATGTTTTATCCAGATAGGATAAAGATTGTATGTATCAAAACATTGGAAATTTCCTCAGCGTTAACTTTAGCCACATTTAAAGAACTCAGATGATAAATATTACGAACATTTATGTGACAGATTCCTGTTCATCCTATATTGGAACAGTCTGGTCACGTCGACATGAATCAACTCGGAGTAAAAGCTGCAGGTCTGCGTCGCTAGCTGCAGCGGCTAGCAGGCTACGCAGCTGCTAGCGCTACATGGAAACACGAGCAGACTGGTCTAATGAAACCTCCTGATTTTCTCCGGCTCCAGGTTGTCTTCAAGCCCTTGCTGGGCTACATCGGCATCCAGGCGCAGGACGCCACTCCCCTCAGCTACAAGATGTACTTTGGAGAACATTTGTCATTTTCGGGCAACCTGGAGTGTCTGCGAGCCGACATCGTGGACTCCGACACGACCAAGGAGCGGAAAAACAAGAAGTCCAGGAGGTAGAAACCTGACCCTAACCCATCGCTTATCTGGATTTATTTCACTCTGAGATGTTTAAATTGTTTTTGATTACGGCTCCTTCAGACTAGCCAGCAGCAACTAGCAAACATCTGCTGAGCTCCTTAATACAGGAGCCATTTTGGAATGACTTTTTGGAGTCGGAGCTTCAGAAACAGCTGCAGTTCTTAAAGAGACAGAGGCCCAATTTCATGGCTTAAACTTACTCATTCTTGATATTTACATCATTTTCATAACTGAAGGTAACATAGTTATTTAAACATGCTATAAAATGTAAAACTCATGGTACTGCCCCCTTTAAGCAGACAAATATTCTTACTTTGATCATTTCCTGTAACATTTCTGCTTTTCCTGAGCTGCTCTATGATGCGAGTCGCTGTAGGAAGCCCGGTCATCGGATCAGAACCGGCAGGTGATTCTGAGCCTCTGTGATTCCAGGCAGGGCACCGTCAACCTTCCCCCGCTGGAGTTCAAGCCTGCCCTGCTGATCGAGACCTTCAGTGTCAACGCCGTGGTGATGGAGAAGTCCGCCAGCGCCCCCCAGGGGGCGCCGCTCTCCTTCCATGACCTGAACCGCCGCCACTACAACACCTTCCACTGCGACTTCACCACAGCCTGCCAGGCCATCAGCCAGCGCGTCGACATGGCGCTGGTGCGCCTCATCCACCAGTTCAGCACCATGATCGACGACATCAAGGCCACACAGACCGACATCAAGCTGAGCCGCTACACCGCCGGCTCCACCTCCCCCACCCCCACCTTCAGGGCCCGCCCCTACCGCCACATCCTGTCCTCCGACTTCAGCCGCAGCTCCCGCGGCAGCCTGAACGGCGCGGGCCGCGGCGCCACGCAGACGCTGAAGAGCAAGAGAGGAGGAGGGGCGGGGCTTCCCTCCAACGGGCCGCCGTCCAGCATCGACACGCTGGGGCGGCGGGAACCCCGAGGACGCAGCTCGTTGGGGCGCTCGGAGCGCCGCACCTCCAAGGTAGCAACGGGCGGGGGAGGGGCAGCGCTAAGATTCAGGAAACAGGCTGGAATGATTAATTGATTGTTCAAGTGTTTTAATCATGACTAATTCTGATTAATTATTGAAATAATTGATGAATCAATCATTGAAATTTATATCAATTAATCATGATTATTGGAATAATTGATTAATTGTTAACTAGAGAACTAACTCTAAAAAGGCCATTTGCAATAATGAACCCAAAAATGTACAAAAAAATATAAATTTTACTTTTAAGATAAATAAAAAGCATCATGTTTTTAAATAAAAATGATTAAAATGTCTTAATTTATGGAGATTAAAGTCTTTATATTACCAGAATGAAGTAATGACTATATGAGAACTCCTTCAACAATTAAGTGAGGAATGTTGAGCTTCTTGTCTATCGATTTTGAAATATTTAATCTTTAAACAGATCAGCCTCAGATTATTATTATAAATTTATCATTATATTCTCTGAATCTGAACTCACTAATGTCTGAACCTGTAGAGGGCGCCACCGGTCACTCCAGACTCCCAGGTTTAGCAGAAACACTGTGATGTGGTTTAACTTCAGGAGGTTCTGGTACCGGGTAATGGGTTCTGGTTCTGCCCCCCAGGTGTCCAGAAAGGGCTCCCGGGACGTGGCGGACCACATGCCGATCCAGATGGACGACTCGGACTCCATCACGGTGTCGGAGCAGAGCGAGCCGTCGGCAGAGTGCTGGCAGAACATGTACAAGCTGCTCAACTTCTACTCCCTGATCTCCGACCCGACCGGCATCCTGGAGAAGAGTTCGCCGGAGAACTGCATCTCAGGTCAGCGCGCATCACTACTTCCTGTCACATGACTGACCAAAGCCGGCCACTTCCTGGCTGTAGTTAACAAAAACCAGCCACTTCCTGTCACATGATTAATGACCAGCCACTTCCTGTCTGGTTCTGAGTGGCTGACAGGCTGAACTTCCTGTCTGCAGAGGGTGGGCGGCGGCCGTCGGAGTCGCTCTGTAAGGTCATCTTTGAGAACGAGAACGAGCAGCTGGAGCCGGCGACGCCTGGCAGGCCACCCGGGGCTGCGGGCGGGCGGCGGCGCAGCCTGGTGAGCGGCGAGCCGCAGCACGTCACGCTGATCGTGTTCGGCATCGGCATGGTGAACCGCACTCACCTGGAGGCCGACATCGGCGGCCTGACCATGGAGGCGGAGCTTAAGAAGATCCACGGGTCGTTCACGCTGAAGGAGAAGATGAAGGGTGAGAGCTGCTGCTGTGGCGGCGGCGAACGGCGCCCCCTGCTGGACGGGCGGCTCTGACGGTGTTCTCTGCCATGCAGATATTCTCCACCAGAAGATGACGGAGACGTGCGCATCTGCTCACATCGGAGGAGTGAACATCGTTCTGTTGGAGGGAATCACGCCGGACATTCAGTACGTACCGATGGCCCAATACCGATGAACCAGTACTGACGGCCCAATACCGATGGCCCAATACCGACGAACCAGTACCGACGGCCCAATACCGATAAACAAAAACCAAACTCCTACCATATTAAGTTAAAACAACATCAATTATATATATATATAATATATATATAAATTGATTCATAAATCCTAAATAGTAGGAAGTTTTTCAGTAAATTAGTCATTAAGGTCATTGAGTATGTAAACCAGCGGAGCCCAAAGTGGGTTCTGGAGGCCCGGCATCCTGCATGTTTTAGTCTCTCCCTGGTTTAACTCACCTGGATCCAATGTTGGATCATTAGAGGCCTAAGATGAACATTGACTTCCTGAAAAGGTTGTTGGTACCAGGGAGAGAACTAAAAGGTTCAGGATCCCGGGCCTCCAGGACCCACTTTGGGCTCCACTGAAACTAATATGATTAATAATGGAAATTAAATTGATTGGGTTATTAAGAATTTGGTTAAAAACAATAATTGAAACTTAAATGTGAAATAAATCCAATGAGTTAAAGCTGCTATTTGTAATAAATTGACAGTAGAACTGATCATTTGATCAGCTCTATAGAAACTGGTGGGATCAGAAGCTGATGTGGTTTTATTTACCCCAGGTGATTCCAGCCTATCTATCTCCATAGCTCAATACCTCCTGACTCTTCTTCTCTTCTTCCTCGCTCTTCTTTGTCTTCCCGGTAAACTGCGTAGACTGGAGGATTTCCCCACGTCTCCCACCAGCACGGCTAAGCAGGAGTTTCTGTATGTTCATGTTGACCCCAGTGACCTCTGCATCAGTAAACCCACCGTCTCATGCAGCGCAGCATATCTCTGGAAAAACAGTCAGCTGTGGCATAAACACCTGTATGATCAACCCTCAGATTTCCCATCAGCCACCTGCATTTCAGGATCACACACAGTTTTCAAGATGGCTGCCGTTTGTGAGCCTTTTTTAAGCTATTTATTGCCACAGAAAGTTTCATACTTTCATAACTTTAGGTCACATCGTATGTTTTCGTCTTGGCTCATCCTGTCCTTGCAACTTTAGTGATAATGAAATCAGAAGCTGAGGTCTGGCATTGGCTCCAGCTATTTTGTTTTTATGTGTTTAGGGTTAGCTTCCTGAAATTTCTATGTGGTTAGCAGGTTTGTGTTACCATCCTCAAATTTTTTAAGCAGCTTAGTGTTAGCTTATGCTAAATGCTTTGTGTGTTTAGCAGTTCAGTGTTAGCGTAGCTAAGAGTCTTGTTCAGTAAATTAACTTCTGTCTGTGCCCACCACTGAAAATAACTGCTGCTGATTTTAGTGCCTTTATTCTCCATGGCCACCATGGCAGCCATGTTGAAAACTGAAAAAAAAAACAGTATGATTTCTGAGTTCAACTATGTATGATTTGACATCAAAAGATTACATTTTGGACAATGAAACTGAAGAGAGTATTTCAAGATGGCAGCTGTCTTTAAATATGGCTGCCATCTCAGAACAGCAACATCTGTGCCCAGTTGGGTTCTTGTATCTGCAAAACAGATTTCTCTGAATATGCTGCTGTGCTGAGTCCGTCCTTCATCGCCTGCTGCTCATCTTCCTCAGGGTCCATCTGTGTTTCATGCTGGCGGAGCGGCATCTGCTCTCGCCTGACTTCATGTCAGGCCGCAGCAGATCCAGATGTTTCTGGAGCTGGAGGTCATTTCATTTCTTCCCCTGTGGGTCGTCTCCAGCCATCGTCACTGACTCTGCATGACGCTTCACAGTCCGTCTTCATCCTCCGTCAGGTTTCCCTCCGCTCACTCTGCTCCTCCCGTGTTTCAGGACCGTCGTCAAGTGCACCATCGCCAAGTCGCAGGCGCTGTACAGCGCCCAGCGGGGCCTGAGGACCAACAACGCCGCCGTCTTCAAGGTGGGCTCCATCATGATCAACATCCCGCAGCACCCGGCCACGCTGCACAGCATGATGGTCCGCAGCTCCCACCAGCTCTCCAAGCAGATCTCCGACCTCATCCGCCAGCCCGCCAACACGTACGTTCCTCAGCGCCAGCTTATCGGTTTGACGGAGCTCCAGGTTCAGGGTTAAACTCCAGGTTCAGGGTTAAACTCCAGGTTCAGGGTTAAACTCAGAGTTCAGGGTTAACCCCTGAGGTCCAGCTGGCAGGAAGTGTCTCCATCAGAGTTTCTCTGTTGGTTAATCTCAGATCAATGAAATGTCTGTCCGTCGTTTTTAGTCCTGGTGTCAGTCAGTGCCCCTGCCTGATGCCCCGCCCCCTCCTTCTCATTGGCTGCTGCCATGTTTTGCTGCAGCCAACCAAACCGTGAGGACACGCCGACCCCCCAGCCGCCAGACAAGTCGTCCAGCATCAACCAGACGCCGGTGGAGGCCAACGAGTTCCCCCAGCTGCCCGAGGGCCTGGAGAAGAAGCCCATCGTCCTCAAGTTCAGCGCCATGATGGACGGCATCACCATCGGCGCCGCCTTGCTGCCCTCGCTCAAAGCAGAGTACAAGATGGGGGCGGTGAAGAGCCACGGCATGACAGGTGATCCCTCCTCCACCTGTTTACAGGCAGTTTCTGCCCAGTTCTGATCAGGTTCTGCTCCTCAGGAGCTCAGACCAGCTTCACCTTCGAGCTGCCGAGCCACAAGCTGTGCTTCCAGTCCAAGGTGTCCCCGGTGGACATGTCCACCATGTCCCCGTCCGCCAGCCTGTCCCTGCCGCCCGTCACCATGTCGGGGGAGTACATCATGGAGGACCACGAGAGCCACTCCGACCAGAGCTGGGCCCCCGACGACTTCCCGGCCAAGCAGGGCAACTACCTGCAGGGCAACTACCTGCGATGCGTCGCTGAGGTGGGGAGGGTTGCCGTGACAACGGGCTCCTGATGCCACATCGTGTTGAGACGTTGCTCTGTGTGTCGACAGATCGGCTCGTTTGAACACAACCTGACGACGGACCTGCTGAACCACCTGGTGTTCCTGCAGAAGGTCTTCATGAAGGAAGTCAACGAAGTCATCCAGAAGGTTTCAGGTAAACATCAGACTTTTATTCTGAAACTCCAGACACAGCTCGACTTCCTGTCTTCAGACTTTGAATCTATAATGGCTCACAACTCGATTCAAAATCGATTTCCACTTCTATCGGTAAGTGAAGGATCCTCCTGATCTACTCCAGTCTGCTTCATAACGCAGAACAAAAAACTGAGATCGGTTTGCTGCGCATTAGCGTTAGCGTAGCCGTCATCAGCGTCTGCTCTGGTTCCTTCAGGATGCTGTGCTCTCTGTCTGCAGGAGGCGAACAGCCGATCCCGCTGTGGAACGAACACGACTCGTCCACGGACGCAGACAAGCCCAAGATCCTGCTCTACTCCCTCAGCCTGATGTTCAAGGTGGGTTCAGAAGAAACGCCCTCAATTAGCTTAACGTTAGCTCAGCATTAGCTCAAGGCTAGTGCAGCGATGGCTCATAGTTGGCTCGGCGTTAGCTCACTGTTAGCGGCGGCGCTCTCCTCACCGTGTTTCCAGGGGATCCAGATGACGGCCACCACGCCGTCGATGCGGGCTGTGCGCTTCGAGACGGGCCTGATCGAGCTGGAGCTGTCCAACCGGATCCAGTGCAAGGCTCAGCCTGGAGGCAGCAGCAGCTACCTGAAGCTGTTTGGCAAGTGCCAGGTGGACCTGAACCTGGCGCTGGGGCAGATCGTCAAGCACCAGGTACCGGCCGGCCGACCCTCTGGACCGGACCCGGCCGGAACCTCTTTCATTTCCCCGTCCGTCTTGCAGGTTTACGAAGAGGCCGGCTCAGACTTCCACCAGGTGGCGTACTTCCGGACCCGGATCGGTCTGAGGAACGCGCTGCAGGAGGAGATCAGCGGCTCGTCGGACAAGGAGGCGGTTCTGATTACTCTGAACCGGCCCATCGTGTTCGCTCAGCCAGTGGCGTTCGACAGAGGTTCGGCTCACGTCGCACGTTAAAACGGCTCTGTTAAAGCACCAGAGCTCAAACTGGTTCTGTTCTGGTTCTGCTCTCTGCCTCCTGTCCCTGCAGCCGTGCTCTTCTGGCTGAACTACAAGGCGGCGTACGACAACTGGAACGAGCAGCGGCTGGCGCTCAACAAGGACATCCACATGGCCACTAAGGAGGTGGTGGACAAGCTGCCGGGCATCCAGCAGACCTCGGCCCAGGCCTTCAGCACCCTGTTCCTGCAGCTCACCGTCAACGACCTGGGCATCTGCCTGCCCATCACCAACGCTTCACAGGTAACCTGATCACCAGGCAACCCCAGCGGCCTCCACTCGCTCTGCCTGAAACATCGGCATCTAAACTCTGCGGTTCATCTGGACCCAAAGTCCAGAAGCTAACGCTAAAACCAACATGGTAGTTAGTGGAAGCTAAAAACGAGGAAACGTCTTGTTGTGAGCAGACAGCATTCTGTAGCAAGCCCTTCCTAATGGAGGTTGTTTGCTCTGTTTATCCATAACTGAACATTTCTGCCTTAAAATCCTTGTTTTATAACCTGAATCTTGTCTGCTAACTCACTGAGATTTCTCTCATTGCTGGATTAACCAGCAGCTGCTTTCCTAAAACCTTCAGAGTATTCAGAGTTGATGAAAATCCAGGCTCACGTCTAGCATGTGTGTGGGGTTGAAGGTCACCCAGCTGTGCTGTCACCCGTTTCTGTAGAAAGGACCAGCAGCGTCAGGGCCGGAGGTGAGCTCTGCAGCAGCGGCCCAGCCAAAGCCCGCCCACAAAGTAACCTGCAGCTCCTCCGTCCTGCCTGGTGGCTTGCTGTGGTTCTGCTCTGATTGTGGAGCTTTTATTTTGAAATGTGTTGTTTCCTGTCGGCTGCCTGCTGTGTTTTAAGTGAAGGAGAGCTAGAGCCAGCTCTGGCCTGTGTGTGTGGATCTCTGTCCTGATCGGAGGTCGGTGGTGATGCACGAGGAAAACGACTCTGATATTTAAAATCTCCTGGAATGTTTTCTGATTTCCTTGGTGGGATTAGCATCAGATTAGCCTTCTGGGGAGCTGAATCAATGCTTTCTGGGTGTTTTTAACGCTAATCTGTCGGAGACATTTCCCTCTGAAGTGGATCCAAATGAAGATTCAATCAGGGTTTCAACTTCATTTCTGAGTGAAATGTCACCATGCAGCTCTGGCTTCTGTGAATGGATGAAACGGGTTGTTTTTGCCGGTTCTGCCGTTAACTGTGACCCGCTGTGCTCCGTCCCTCTCAGGCCAACCACAGCATCGACTTCGACACGGGCTCGGCTCTGGTTCTGACCATCGAGAGCACGCTGATCACCGCCTGCTCCTCCGAGTCTCTGGTGAGCAAAGGTCACTTCAAGAACTTCTGTATCCGCTTCGCCGAAGGCTTCGAGACGTCCTGGGACGACTGGAAGCCCGAAGTCCGGGGAGACCTCGTCATGAACGCATGTGAGTGTTTAAACTGGAGCTGAACTGAAACACCGAATTCCACAGCACATCCACTCGTTAAGGTTTTCATAGTCAAGCTAGCACAGCTGATCTACTTCACACTTTCTAAATATATATATATATATAAATTTATAAATTTATTTATGAGTTTTACAAAAATCAACAAGACAAAACAGTGTCAGCTTACTGGAGTACTGACAAAAGAGGATAACTAAATATTTTTTTAATTAGAACGTCTTCCAGGCCTGTGAGATGTGAAACTCTTATGGTTGACAATTAAGAGCAAAACTTTGTTATTCCAGATTCTTTGTGTCGTTTTCCTGACTCCATGAGTAGCGAGTTGACTTCGTTGACGTTTAATCCAGTGGTGTATGTTGAAACGTTTCATGTGATTGCTGGAGTTGCGTCGCCTCCTGAATGTTGCGTTGCTGTGTCGGCTTGCAGGCGTCGTCCCTGACGGGACGTATGAAGTTTGCTCCAGGACCACCGGCCAGCCGTCTGCAGGCAAGGCACCGTCTTCATGAGGCTCAGTGAGACGCCGCTTCAGAAAAATGAGCTTTGATGTTTGTCTTGGAGCAGAGAGCAGCAGCGCCGGTACCTGGACGCTCAACGTTCTGTGGAAAATGTGCGGCATCGACGTCCACATGGACCCGAACATCGGCAAGCGGCTGAACGCCCTGGGCAACACGCTGACGTCGCTGACGGGGGAGGAGGACGCCGACGACATCGCCGACCAGAACTCGGTGAACATGGGAGACCTGTCGGACGAGGACGAAGCCGACACCATGTTGCCCACCGTCCACACGGTCAGTGACCCGGTCCGGTTAGCGCCGAGCTCGGTTCAGACGGAGCCGAGAATCAGACGCTTATCATCTGTAGAGCTAAAAGTTATAAAAACCAGCTGAAAATTTGATCTGCTTTATGTGAGTTAAAGAAAAGCTGCTGATGTTTGCAGGGAAACTTGTCATCAAGTTTCTGTCTGTGGAAGATTTTTCTGTTTGAAGCTGAACAGTAAACTGGCAGAAGGTTTTTGTGTCAGAGCTGCTTGAGTTCCTCCTTCCTGTTTGGGGTCAGAGGGTAAACCCCGCCCGTCTCCTTCCTGCAGAGCTGTGAGGCGCCGTTCAGCCCCCGGCTGACCCTAAAGAGACGCCTGGTGAACCACATCCTGGGCCTCAGCCCCAGGCCGCAGAGCATCTCTGCGGACGGCTCCGACGGCGGCTCCCCGTCCGGGGCCCGGGCCCAGAGGCCCCTCTCCTGGGCCTGCGTATGTAGAACCACTCTGGGTCCGCTGGGTTCACATGGAGCTTCTGGTCCCAGAATGCTGGTTGGCGGCTGATTGATCATTGGGGTGATTTAGAGGCGGTCTCGGTTCCCCAGGCGGTGATGGTGGTGGAGGGTCAATCAATCGTTCATCAATCTTCCAATCGATCCGGTCGCGATTCGGGTTTCAGGTGACGTGTTGACTGGCGTTCGGTCCCGACGGGCTGACGGTCCGCTCTGCTCCCTGCAGGAGAACTTTGACCCCCGGCGGCAGGCGACGTGCGGCGCGGCGCTGGATGCCCGCGGCAGGAAGGTCACCAAGAGGGTGGTGGACATCCGGGAGCTGAATGAACAGGCCAAGGTCATCGACGACCTGAAGTAAGAGCGTCCCGCTGAGCGGTGCAGGTTGTGTGTGAACGCTGTGCAGACGCGGCGCTTCCTGTGTGTCTGCAGGAAGCTGGGCGCCAGCGAGGGAACCATCAACCAGGAGATCCAGCGCTACCAGCAGTTGGAGTCGGTGGCCGTCCAGGACATCAGGAGAGACGTCAGGAAGAAGCTGCGGCGCTCCAGCATGAGGGTCAGTTCAAGGTCAAAGCCGCCCCTAAACTACAACAGATCCAGTGTTGTGTTGTAATTATTTAACACATTCCTCCCTGAGTGAGAAACATTTCTAATCAGGTTTTATTTCCAGAAGTCGTGGAAATCGAAACGTCTCGATGCGGATCCTGCTGGATCCAGCTTTCGGCTGGTCTTTAGTTTTCTGGAAGTTTGTTCCAGATTAGTGGAGCATAGAAGCTGAATGCTGCCTGGTTCTGGGGATGCAGAAGTCAGAATTCTGGCTCTGGTTCTGCTCTGACCCGTTTGTTTCCTCCAGGCCGCCTCCCTGAAGGATAAGTGGGGCCTCGGCTACAAACCCAGCTACAGCCGCTCCAAAAGCATCTCGGCGGCGGCGGGCCGGCCGCCTCAGAAACGGATTGAACGCCAGAGGTCAGAGTGCGAACGTTGAAACGTTAGGATGCTCTGCAGCCATTAGTCGTTTCCTGCTGATTGGCTCAGCTCTGCTGATGTCACAGAAAGCGTCTCTGTAACGTTTCTGTCTGCAGCTCTAAGGTCGGGGATGTGGATGATTTCCCAGAAGTTCGTGTGGACGTGTCCGCTCCTTCACCTCGCGTCACCTTCAACATCCATGACCAGGTAAAGTCCGGCGCCCCCTGCTGGCGGGACGTGGACAGATCAGCAGGGATCCTCATTAGACGATGCAGGAACAGTTTTGGAGCGTAGCTTCACCTCACACCACTGCCTGTCTGCTGCTCTAACGGATCTGTTGTCTTCATGACTTTCTGTTTAATTAAAGAATAAAGTTCAGCTTCTGGACTCTGAACGTTCACCTGTCAGCCCAGCAGAGATATTCAAGGTAGACGGTTCAAACTAAATTATGTTAGAAAACCAAATCAGATCTGTCCTCTGATGAGCTGAGAGTCGAATCACAACAGGAGGCATAACAAGCATTCAGCTCTTAGTTCACTAATAAATTAATTTCTGTAGGAAAACATCTGATTTAATGTTGCGTAATCAATAACTGATACTGCCTCATGATGTCATCCTGTTATGAATCTGCATCAGCAGCTTTCCTTTAGTCTTTCTAACATCTCTGCATGTTTCGCTGAGACCTGAAACCGGAGCTCAGCTTTTACTTCAGTGTTCGTGATGAATGCGGCGTTCTTCTGACTGTTGGGGCTTTTCTGGCTGTTTGAGCTGCTTTTCTGCAGCTGAAGTGATTTTATTTGGAAACTCAGGTCCTCATTAATTCACACATAGATACACAATCATCTACATATCTATATGTAAGTGTTGCTGAAGGCTCCACAGACCCGTTAGCCGTTTGTACACGGTCGTCACATTTTCAAATGAAATATTTCGTTAGCAAGCTAAATTTGTAGCTCTAAAGATTTTAGCTCTGAGCTAAATATTTAGTTCCAAATATTCTAAATATTAAGATCCAAGGTAAATATTGTGTTTGTAAACTCTGACTTAAATATTTAGCTTGTTAGCTAGCTAGAAAATTAAATATTCACTTTTCTAAATGTAAGCGGTGTATATTATTAGTGTAGTCCTAGAACAAGAGTCACCAACCGTTTTGAGTCTCTGAGCTTTAGTGACACTGAAGATTAGTTTGTTTGATACAAACATAAACTTATACAACTCATCTTTAATTAAAGTATCAGTAATAATAAATGATGTCTGGTTCTTTAGTGTTCCTCTCCTGACCCATCCTGTCTGATATCATGCAGCTCACTGTGCGCCACTGAATGTCGCCGAAACATTTTTTTTAAAAATCACCTGCATTCAATTTCACTGAAGTTGTTCAGCTTGGAATGTGTTTCTTCCCACCACCGTCTGTATTTTTGCCAGAGGTTTTGTTTCTAAGGACGGTGTTTTATCGGTGGACATTTTAAAAAGATGCAGGTTGATAGCAGCTCACTGCTGCTGCCTAGCAACCGTCTCTAGGCAACCGGGACAACAGCGTCCGGGGTCCTATTTAGCTCACGCCACAACAATTTAGCTGACCTTAACATTTAATGCTCAACATAACCTTAACATTTAATGTGTTATGTTACTGTTGAGATCTGTGTGACAGCCTGTGTCTATCAGACATTTATAGGAATGGGAAACAAATTGCGCCCGGTGTCGGTTCAATACGGCACACATCAGTTAAGAGTCAAATACGAGACGGTTCCGTAGTTTATGGGGCGGGTGGCAACAACACAACAGCCACCTGTCATTTTAGGCCAGCTTAAGTTAATATAAGTATTTACATGTTGATACATTACTCTCCTGTCTCACAATACTTACCTTCTGTCTTTCAACCACTTTGAAAAGCTTTTCTTCGTCTCTCAACATCTTCATCCCTCCCCCTCTTCTGTTTTCTGTTTTGTCCCCCGGAGGTTTTTTCTGCCGCCCGTCTTTAGCTCCCTGTTGTCGAGTTCATTACTACAATTCAAATTTCAAAGAAAAAAAACACACCTCAGTGCGTTCTCCAAGGGCCGCTTAGTGTGTGTGTGTGTGTGGGCGATGGAGGGGCGCCTAATCAGTGCCGTTCCTCTATTACTAATCATTTCATTCATGCACAAGCAGCTGTTGAATACAGAAAATGCCGACTAGAAAAAGTTCCCCCCATCTTTTTTGCGCGCCTCTAGTGCAGCGCCCGATGCGCTGCATACGCTGCATACCCACCTTTTGATTTTAGTGATTTTCAGTGATTTTAGTTTTTGCAGCTTCGTCCGGTTTGGTTTGTATTTTCACAGTTAGCTCTGCGGTTAGCAGCATGTGAGGCTGTTGGCAGCTTATAATGCAAGCTTGTGTTCCTCCGACTAGGAAACAAAACCCACTCAGATCGGCTCTTCTGAGGAAAGTGACCCTGGTTTACAGGTAAAAAATATAAAAATATTCACTCTGTGACGACAAGGACATTTTAAGTTGCTGACTCGTTTTGGAAATGAACAAAACTGAAGCAGATTGTAGGTTCAGGAAGTGAAAATGTCAGGTATGACCTGGTTCTGTGCTTTTCAGCAGAGAACAGCGGCAGGGTCACCTGCAGAGCCGCAGGTGAGGCGCGTTCAGGAGGAACATTAAAGAAATATTTGCTCTATTTAAGATGCGTCGTGTCTGATCCCTGTAACTCAGCAGGACGCAGGGACTCAAACGGCAGGCGGGTCAGGGACAGCCGAGGCGCCGGCCGCTCAGGTGAGACGCAGCTGCTGGAAATGCAGAGGAAAAACCAGAACCGGCCGTTTAAAATATGCATGCTGATTATCACATATGGATCAGATTCAGGACATTTTATAGATTCTAATTAATAAACTAAACCAGCAACAAAAGGTGAGTCATTTTTAAAATTCATCAGATCCTGTTAGGTCTGCATTTACTGAAAATATAAAGGATTCTTTTGTTCTGTTTTTTTATTTCTTTAGTAACATTTTGGTTGTTTCTCAATATAATGTCGATGTTTTTGAGCTCTTGATAAAATGAGGCAATAAAAGGCGACTTAATTATTGTTCACAAAAAGCTACTCATTTTTAACTGTTTCCAACTTCCAAGCATCAGGCTAATATACAAACTCTTAAAATAAATTAAAAAATTATTAAATAGTTGATATTTTTTAGAAACTCCACTTGAAACATTTTATAGATTAGACAAAGACAGGTGATTTAAGATTTTTAAATTCTCTTATATTTTTAATCTGACAAAATATCTTCATCAGGAATTTATCCTCATTAATTAAATATAAATGTATTTAATTCATATTTATGTTTTGACCTTATTCCTAACAAAAACGACCTGCACCAGTCCCCACCCCCCATGTTTTACCCCCACCATCTGACCTCTGACTGCCCAGCATGGTGGTGGCAGCATCATACTGTGGTGTTGCTGCTTTATTGCAGAAAGTGGGTGGAATAATGGAGGACTATGGAGGCATTACTGGTTCTGTTTGGGTCGATCTGACCCGGTGCCATCAGAAGAACCTCTGACCCCGGCTGTGTGAAAGGTCAAGCTGTTTTAAAGGAAGCAGTTTCCTGTTTCCGTCCCAGAACCGCTCTGGTGACTTTAAGGTCCAAATGGTCCCCCGCAGGATCAGAGCAGCCCAGCCCCACTTCCTGTCCCCTTCCCCTCCACTTCCTGTCCCCTTCCCATCCACTTCCTGTCTCCTTCCCCTCCACTTCCTGTCCCCTTCCCCTCCACTTCCTGTCCCCTTCCCCTCCGCTTCCTGTCTCCTTCCCCTCCGCTTCCTGTCTCCTTCCCCTCCACTTCCTGTCTCCTTCTAATCCACTTCCTGTCCCATTTCCCGCCTACCTCCCTCATTGCTGTTCTGCTTCTCTCTGCTGTCGGCATGAGGTCAACCTTCAGCTGGACCCAGTCAGAGCCGTTCCGGGTTCTGTCTGGTCCGTGTCATGGCTGCTCTTTGGAGGGAGTTTGTCTCATCTGCTGGTGTCGATGGTTTCCATCCATGTGAGAAAAGCTTCTCTGTTTCATGGCGTTGTTCAGTTGGTGGACGCCGGGTCGCGTCGTCTTTTGGTGTTTTGGTTCTTTGGGTTTTCAGGCGGTCTCTACGCCTGCGGGATGGTTGGGCCCGTCCGTCTGGATCCTGCCGGTCTGAATCTCTGTCCCTCTCTGAAAGTTTCCCGAGGAGTCCGAGTGCGATCTGTTGTCCGTCACCATCGACGACCCATCCCATCCTCATCATCACCTTCACCTCCATCCTCCATCCTCTGCGGAGGGCCAGCAGTCGGTGTTCAGTGCCCCCGCCACGCCCGCCGTCTTCTCACCCGTCGTTCCCTTCCAGCACTACGACTCCAGGCGCGACGACCTGTCCTCTTCGTCCTCCGAGGACTCGGAGAAGGAGGATGAGTTTGAGAGACCGTCGAGCTACCGCCGGCCGCTGTGAGTGAAGCCGTGGTTTGGTTCTCTGAGTTGTGTCCGTTTGCTCTGTTCCTGTTCCAACCTGATGGAGCTCGATCTCTAATATCAGTTCTTGTTGCACAAAGTCGGGACTGGAGCAAACCGTGGCTACAACTCAGAGCGATTTTTAGTTTCAGGGTCTAAATGGAGCCGCCCAACTCTATTTAGATTATCAAGCTCTCAGGATGACTAGTTAACTGGCTATCTATCTATCCAGAGGTAGCTAGCTATCCATACAGCGTAATGGATAGATGGAAAGCTATTTAGCTAATTGTGTATCTATCTAGCCAGCTAGCTAAATAGATAACTGGAAACTAGATAGCGGAATCGCCAGATAGATGGTTGGATATCTATTTTGCGATTTTGCTATCTAGCCATCTCAGTCGCTAGCTAGCTATGTAGCTTGATGGATAGATTGAAAGTGAGCTAGATATCAACCTTGCTGACATCTATTGAGCTAGATGGCTAGTTGTAGTAATTTCTATCTAATTGTGGTTTTTCTCCCAGCAACAGAGCTGGATGAAGTTCGTTTAGAAAACTTTTTGCTCATCATAAAGTTCAGATATTACTCTCATGCAGTAGAAATGAACATTTCATGTTACGATTACAAAGGAAAGAGCAGAGGCTCCTTTTTGTGGTGAGTTTTGGGGTAAATGTGAGCCTGTTTCCCAGCCATCCGTCCCATAAGAAGCCGTCGGGCTTCTCGGCCGTCAGCCAGCTGTTCAGCGAACGCTGGCCCGGCACGCCGGCCAGCCGCAGCTTCAGCAGCCCAGCGCCGGAGAAGAACATTGACTTCGAGCTGGACGTGCGCGTGGAGATCGACAGCGGAAAGTGCGTCCTTCACCCTACCACTCAGCAGTCGGAACATGAGGACGTCGCCCTGCGCAGGTGAAACCCTCTCTCACTGGTTGGGTTCGTAAATGTTCGCCGATGGAGAACTTCTTCTTCTTCTGTGTAGGAGCTGCGACCGCATCCTGAGGAGTCTGGACCAGGATTCTCCTCCCAAGAAGAAGAAGCTGCAGCCGGCCTACAGCTCCTCCACTCACCTCCTGGCCGGGAAGAAAGGCCCTGCCACCCTGCAGACCAAGTCCAACGACCTGGAGACGACGGTGTTCTACATCCCCGGCGTAGACGTGAAGGTCAGCTGCTCTCTGAACGTCCTTGTCTCTCCAGGTTTGAGATTATAATCTGAAATTTTTCCGCTTCTCCTGAAGCTGCACTACAACTCCAAGACGCTGAAGACGGATTCTCCCAACACCTCGCGGGGATCCTCTCTGCCCCGCACGCTCTCCAAAGAGTCCAAGCTGTATGGTATGAAAGAAAGTGGCCCAAACCCCCCCAATGCTGTCCACTGCAAGACTAACTCGCTCCTACCTCCCCCGCCCCCATCTGTTGCTGCAGGTACTGTGCATTTCTCTGTTTATAGCTGCATGCTGTTGCCCCTCTCTCCATCTGTTGCGCTAATGTGAACTCTGGATATCTGTGTTTCTAGCTATCAAGCTTTCTATTGCTGGAGACGGCTAGCTAGCTAGCTAGCTACCTGTCCAGATATCTTACTGGACAGGTAGCTCTCTATCTGACTATTGAGCCTATTGAGGTTTCTTGCTATCAAGCTATTTATCAAGCTGTCTATGGCTATGTGTAACTATTTACATAGCTAGCTGGCTATCTAGAGCTAGGTGGCTATCTAGAGCTAGCTGGCTATCTAGAGCTAGATACCCATTCATCTAGCTAGATAGTTAGCTATCTAGCTATTGAGTTATCGATATATGGATATATATCTTTCTAAATATTGCTATCTAGTTATCTAGCTATATAGATAGCTATCTACATAGCTAGATAGCTATCAGTATAGCTACGTAGCTATCACTGTAGCTATATAGCCATCTACATGGATGCATTTGTTTGTAGCTGCATGCTGTAGCTCCCTCTCCTCCATCTGATGAACTAATGTCGACTCTTCAGTATTTATCTTTCTATCTGTATAGCTATTTATGTAGCAAATAGTGAGATAGCTATGTAGCGTTAGCTAGCTATCCAGACAAATTGCTATCTGTCTAGAAGCCTTTCAGTGTTTCTAGCTGCATGGGCCTCTGATCTGATGTGAACGTATAGTTGAAGCAACCCGCTTCATGCAGACTGCTTCTAGCCGTTTCAGCTCTGGCTCTGTTCCTGCAGCCAAAGGGAAGGGCATTGGTGGGGTGAAGACAGCCAAGCTGTACGCCTGGGTGGCGCTTCAGACTCTGCCGGAGGAAATGGTCATCAGTCCGTGTCTGCTGGACTTCCTGGAAAAAGCTCTGGAGACCATTCCCATCACGCCGGTGGACCGGAGCTACGCAGGTCGGTTCTGTGCCACTGATGGCTCCTTGCACCGACTCGGCGCTCCTCGTTTCACGGTCGATGTTTGTCTCGGTAGCCACGGCAACCCAGGAGGAGGACATGGGTCAGTTCGACCCGGTGGACCCGCTGGAGGAGTCCTCCGCCTCGCTGGTCTCCTCCTCCACCTCGGCCTACTCCTCGTTCCCGGTGGATGTGGTCGTCTACGTCAGAGTCCAGGTTTGACCCAAACCGTGACCTCTGCAGCTGCAGCTAGCCTCCCTGATGCCATTTGGTTCTGACGGACCCGTCTGCTTCCAGCCCTCTCAGATCCGCTTCAGCTGCCTGCCCATGTCCAGGGTGGAGTGCATGCTGAAGCTGCCGTCGCTGGACCTGGTGTTCTCCTCCAACCGCGGAGAACTGGAGACGCCGACAGGAACCAACCCCACGGACGGGCCGCACGCGCCGTCCTCCACCCCGCCGGGGCAACACGACCCCAAGGCGCCCCCCAGCAGAGGTAGGGGGGCGGTTCTGCTGGGACCCGCTGGGTTCTTGACAACAATTGGCACACTACTGGAAATGCGCTAATAGCAAAGCAAATTCTTCACTTGCCGTTTTTGATAACTTTAACTTTTGTTTTTAGTTTTTAATGAATAAAATATAAAACGTTAATTAACATGACTTTTTACAAATTTTCCATAAAATAGGGCTAGCGCCGCTAGCTTGCTAGTTAGCCGTATGACATTGTCTGGTTCTGGTTAGCTAACAGACGGTGCGTTTGTTACAGCATCTCCCCAGCTGGGCAGCCCGTTGGGTCGGAGCCGCCACAGCAGCAGCCAGTCGGACCTGACCGCGCCGCCCAGCAACTCGTCTGGCCTGAGCTTCACCGCCTGCATGTCGGACTTCTCCCTCTACGTGTTCCACCCGTACGGCGCCGGGAAGCAGAAATCGGCCGTCACGGGCCTGCCTCCGGGCCCGGGCCCGCTAGGTGAGCGGCCAAACACCGAACCTTTAAGGTTGCCGAGAGGCAGACTGAACTCTGACGCCGGTCTCCCGCAGACGACGAGCCGTCATCGGTGACGGGCCGGAAGGACTCGCTGTGCATCAACCTGGAGTTCGTGAAGGTCAGTCTGTCGCGCATGAGGCGCACCGGAGCGCCGACCTTCATCGAGAGCTTCGTCTCCAAGGGAGGCAAGATGGACACCACCCTGATCAACATCTCAGGTAGGAGCCGAGCTGCTGGGGAACGAAGGACACCCTATGCCCAGTTCTGGTCCGCTCATGGTTCCTCAGGTTATTTGACCCGCTGCAGCATCTCAGTCTGGTTCGAGGTCTGGGCTTTGAGTAGGCCGTCCTGTTGTAGATCAGCTGCTGAGTTTTGGGTCTCGGTTCTGTTGATGACCCGGTGTGACCCAGCTTCAGCTGTTGGATAGATGGTCTCGCGTTAAAGGTGTCCAGCTCCTGCAGCTGAGGAGCTGTCCCACAACATGACCCCTCCTTTCACCGTGCTCCAGGGGTGTACTTACTTTGCTAATGGGGCTGAATTAAAGGTCAGGTGGGTCAGGCTGCAGCGTCTCCTAGCAACCGGCTGGAGGACAGGGCGGGCTCGGCCAGCAGGGGGCGCAGCGGCAGGTTTCTGAATCAGAGGTTTCTGCAGCGATTAGAGCGGTGTGGCTGTGGTTTAAGAGGAAGTGACATCAGTTAAACAGGAAGTTGTCGTTGCAGCCGTGTGCGACATCGGGTCGGCTTCCTTCAAGTACGACATGCGGCGCCTGAGCGAGATCCTGGCGTTCCCCCGGGCCTGGTACCGCCGCAGCATCGCCAGGCGCCTCTTCCTGGGAGACCAGACCATCAACCTGCCGCGTAAGCACTTCCTGTCCCTGAGCTCCTCACGCTCCGTGGCGGCCGTCTCATCAGCCGTTTCCCTCCGCAGCCTCGGGTCCTGCCACCCCGGACTCAGCGGAGAGCATCGCCCAGCACCTGTCGCCCGAGTCCAGTCGGAAGGCGTACTGGAGGACGTGGGACGGCGGCTCGGCGGCGTCGTACGCTCCGCAGTCACCCAACGTCTTCTCGGAGCATGCCAACATGTCGCCCGGCAGCCTGGGGCACCTCAAGTCCCCGGCGCCTGGCCGCACCCGCAGCGTGTCCGACTCGTCTGCCCCTAGGACCGGTAACTGCCCCCCCGGTTCAAACCGCCCCGGCGCCGGCTTCCTCCTGACCTTTAACCTTTCTTCCTCAGAGCCATTGGCCAAAACGTCGACGCCCGCCTTCGGGAAGAACGGGAAGTTGGCCGGCCAGCAGGGGTCGCCGTGGGAGACGCTGGTGGTGTTCGCCATCAACCTGAAACAGCTGACCGTCCAGATGAACATGAGCAACGTCATGGGCAACAACACGTAGGTGGTCGCCTAGCAACCAGGAGCCATTTTTACCCTGAGGCCGGCCAAGGTTCTGCTGGGTCCAGAAATCACTAAATTAGTTGATCAGAAAACATAAAAAATGGTGAACTTCTGGCAGCTCCTGATTGGCCAGTCTACAGGCTAGCAGCTTAGCATTAGTCTCTACTAATTTTTTAAAATGTTTGTTAGCTTTGAACCAAACTAAAATGTTTTAGCCTTTTCAAAATGTCTGCCAGAAAAAGAAAACACAATATCAAGAAAATATCAGATTTTTATGGTTCAAAAGATGATGGCTGTGATCTGACAGCAAACATTTTAATCTAATTGGAGATTTCAAAAATAAATTTTCCACCACAACCTTGGTGGCCATCTTGAAAACTCCTGAACTGCTGGCTCTGTGTGGACCTGAGTTTGTCTGTGGATGATGGCGTTGTTCCTGCGGTTGCAGCTGGACCACCAGCGGTCTGAAGAGCCAGGGCCGCCTGTCGGTGGGCAGCAACCGCGACCGCGAGATCAGCATGTCAGTGGGCCTGGGCCGCTCCAAGCTCGACTCCAAGGGCGGCGTGGTGGGCGGCAACATCGACGTCAACACCCTGGAGATGGTCGGTGAGTAAACGCCGGCCGCAGCTCCTTCAGACTAGCCAGCAGCAATTAGCAAACAGCTGCTGAGCTCATCAGAGGAGCTGCTGCTCAGTGTAATGCTGGCAAAAATGTTTTAAAGGGTTAATACTGTAGAAGAGCCATGTTGGGATGACTTCCTTGAGGCGGAGCTTCAGAAAGAGCAGGAGTTTTTAGAGACAGGTTGAAGATGTTAAATCAGGAAGTAAAATTTGTCATATTTGATATATTCAGCAGTTTTATAGCAATTGAAGGTAACATAGTTACTGGATTGTTCTACAAAATGATTCTGTTTGCCAGGAATGTATTAAATACTGCCCCTTTAAATTCATGTATTTAAAATTAAGGCCCTAAAATGTCTAAAATTTGTTAGTTGACCTTATATATATTAACCACAGGTCTTACATGTTGTGCTTGAAAGCAGTGGTTCCCAACCTTTTTAGTCGCGCAGACTGGTCAGCCCTTCGCAATTTTGCTGCGGACTGGGGGGGCGGGGCATGGGGGGGGGTGGGGGGGCGTGCGAGCGCCACGTAAATATCGAGTCCGATGCTGTTGTTTGGGAGGGGAGGGGGGCGCGCAGTACTCCGATGTTGTTTTGTTACTCATTCTGCTGCAAGTTGGCTCAATTTTGACACGCAAGACGTAACCGGTAAAATCCGGTTTAGGATTTTCAAAATAAAAGATCCGGAAGTAGTTCATTATTTCTTGCGCGGCCCGGTACCAATTGGTCCGCGGACCCGTACTGTGGTCCCCAACCACTGCTTTAAAGAACTACTGTATCTCATTGTATGAAGTTTATTTTTTTGTCCAAGACATTTACTGCTAACTAGAGGCTAACACACCCTAACTAGCTAGCTAGCTTCCTGGACGACGTTCGTCTTTGCCCCTGGCTCACTTCTGTTGCTCGTGTTGCTGTTGCTTGGCACTACTGTATAAGACATGAGGTTTTCTTTAGTGCGTTTCTGTCGTGATGCTGGTCTTAAATTTCATCAATAATGTCTTAAAGGGTTTTCTTTTTGCGTTGGTGGCTCTGCTGATCCATCCAGAGTTAATCCAGCGAGTCGGGTCTGCTCTCAGCGATGGTTTGTGTCGCTCTGTGGTTTCTGCAGCCCACATCTCGGAGCATCCCAACCAGCAGCCCGGCCACAAGATCCAGATCACCATGGGCTCCACGGAGGCGCGGGTCGACTACATGGGCTCCAGCATCCTGATGGGCGTGTTCAGCAACGCCGACCTGCAGCTGCAGGACGAGTGGAAGGTCAACCTGTGTGCAGTGGACAGCAGCCTCTCCGAGAAAAGGTACAGCTGCTGCTGGGGTTCAGGGGTCACCACCAGGTGGCAGCAGACACACTGGTGTAATCCTGCATTGCAAAGAACATTTAGAAACTTTTCTGCCTCCATAGAGGAGAAAAGTACTGAAAATAAAAACAGCAGCAGTTTAGAAAAGAGAATTGGAAAAAATGAGAATAAAGTCATGATGTCATGAGAGCAGAATAAAGACTCAATATTTCCCTGTTTGTAAACCAACTGTAACCTCACAAGAAGATCCTCATCATAACAGTTTGGTTCTGAGTTATGAATTTATTCTCTTTTTAAAACAAACAAAACCATTTAATCTGGCTCCAATACTGACATAGTAACAGTAGTTCACAGAAAAGAAACAAACCAAGCCTTTTTACGGTTATGCAAAATGTTTTAATCTCTTCTGATTAGCTGATATTATTGTTTGAAATTTTGTGCAAAATGTTAAAAAGTCAAAAGTGAAGAAGTTGAAATAAATATTTTTACTGTTTAGTGTAAAAATAAACATCCGAGTGAATCATCTTCACTTTTTCTTCAGACTGTGGATTAAATGTAACAAACCGAGTTAATAAACTGAACCTCTAAACAGTTTAAAGTCTTAAAATAATAAAAAAATAAAAGCTATTGCAGCTCATTTTAACAGCTGGAGGTTAGTCCAGATAAATTTCTGAAGAGTGCGTAGTGACTCCTCTGTCTCCGTCCTCCAGTCAGATCTTTGTGCACGGCGACCTGCAGTGGGACATCTTCCAGGTCATCATCTCTCGCTCCACAACGCCCGACCTCATCAAGATCGGCATGAAGCTCCAGGAGTTTTTCACCCAGCAGTTCGACACCAGCAAGCGGGCGCTGTCCACCTGGGGCCCCGGGCCCTACCTGCCCCCCAAAATGCCCGTCATCAGTGCCGAGAAAGGAGCTGCGGAGCTCTGTAAGGACCACCGGGGGGCGCACCGCTCACTGCGTGGGAGCTGAGGGCTGGTGCTTCAGATTAACAGCCAGCATAGG
This sequence comes from Xiphophorus couchianus, assembly GCF_001444195.1. NCBI lineage: Eukaryota > Metazoa > Chordata > Actinopteri > Cyprinodontiformes > Poeciliidae > Xiphophorus > Xiphophorus couchianus. Next base: position 23,702,742 of record NC_040246.1, read on the forward strand.
CCTGTCACGATAGCAAATTTTGCTGAGCGATTAATTGTCTCAAAAATTATTGCGATAAACGATAATATTGTTTGAAGACCTTTTTACACTGATTTAATGGAAATGACGTAATAATGCATGTGATTTCCTGTCAAAGATAGATACACTTTATTTTCAAAATAATATTTAACACTGGAACTGATAAACAAAATAAATAAAACAACCAAAAACAAAATGGATTCTCAGTCTCCATTAACAAAAAATGTACTTGAATAAAGACTAAACAACATAAAACCAAAGTGGAAATAAATACTGCATTCAACCAAAAGAGTGCAGATTATGAAGTCTGTATATTATGTTGCCCTTCAGTAATAATTAGATTTAAATAGAGAAGATGGGCACATCGACTACCTGATGCAATAATTCACACTACATGATTTTTGCTCCTATTTTTCCCCTTATGACAATCTTAAAACGTTGGTCTTTCTAAGATTGTGTGGTGTGTTACGGTAGATCGTCGTTGCCGCTCTGATCTAAATCAGGGTTTTTCCCCGACTGGGATCTTAACGCAACCTGTTGAATGTGACAGGTAGCCAATCAGAAAGCGCGGATTCTCCTCTGTGTTTTCTGAGGGGAAATTATGTCGGGGAATCCCAAACAGCTGACACTGTGCAACCTGAAGTCCAGCTGAGTGGAAACAACATTAATGTTTATTCAACATGCAAAGAATATAGAAATGACAAGAGGAGGAGTTGGAGCCAAATTGCTACCGCAGTTGATAAACCTGGTAACTTTTCAGCTGTTCTTCATTAACGTGACGTAAACAGGTTCTAATGATTTTCATTCGGTCAGGACTTTACACTGACACTAGCCACATGCATTGCAGGTAGATTGTAGTAAAGCATTGATGAATGCCTGGTTTTAAAATTAGTTCACTGAACTTGTAGCCATTATTTTGTGCCCATTGTTGGACACCACATGGCAGGACCGAACCCGATCGAACCTTTATACCTAGGATTTCTGTCGGCTAATGTGTGGTCTGTCAGGTTTTGAAAATGGGCCGACAATCGGCCGACAGCTCTAAGATCGTGTAGTGTGCGCTGGGCTTCACACTAAGGAAATGAGGTCAGAGGTCAGTGGAGAGCACCGGAGTTGAGCCTTTTTTCATTCAGTGTCATTAACAGAAAGAGAAAAAGGTCAGAAGAGACGATAAAGCTGATAATTAAAATGACGTCGATAGTTTTAATTTATTGTACGATTAATCGATTTATCGTTTATCATGACAGGCCTAAGCCAGCAGCAGCAGATTAGCGCAGATTGTCAGATTAGGGTAATCTCCTGTCTCCCAGCAGACGTGGACGCCGCCCATCACCGCCACTGGCCCGGCGTGCTGAAGGTCGTCGCCGGCTGCCACATTTCGCTCTTCCAGACGCCGCTCCCCGAAGACGCCGTGCAGCTCGGCGGCTCCATGAGTCTCCATGGCAACCACACAACGCTGGCCTGCTTCCACGGGCCCAACTTCCGGTCCAAGTCCTGGGCGCTGTTCCACCTGGAGGAGCCCAACATCGCCTTCTGGACCGAGGCGCAGAAGATCTGGGAGGACGGTGAGGGAGGGGCTTCTGCCGCCCGATCGGCCGCTAACCACTTCCTGCCTGACTTGACTCGCTTCCTGTCTGGCTGCAGGCTCCAGAGATGACTCCACCTACATCGTGCAGACGCTGGACTTCCATCTTGGACACAACACCATGGTAACGAAGCCATGTGGCGCCCTGGAGAGTCCCATGGCGACCATCACCAAGATCACGCGCGGTCGCCACGAGAACCCGCCACACGGCGTCGCCACGGTGAAGGAGTGGTTCAACTACGTCACCGCCATGCGGAACAAAGGTACCGCCCACAGAACCGAGCGGGTTCAAGGTGAGGCGCCAGGGCCGTTTGTGGCCCCTGGACTGGTTTATTTACGGCCCGACGACGACTCTAGAAGAAAGAGAAAAATCAGGACAAAACTTTGATTTTCATCGTAAAACTGTTAGAAACACAAAATCGTCATCTTTCTCCAAGCTTCCTAGTTTCGCTCTGTTGTCATGGTAACCAGGGACTCGTTGACTTTGGCAATCCCAGATCTGCTCGATTAAGACGTTTAGATTCAGATCAAAACAGATGAAATATTATTCCAGTTTTCTTCATTTAACAATAAAAATGATCAAAAATCATCTGACGTCCCAACAGGAACATCTGATTACTTTATTAAAAATAATTCATGCTTCGTTTATTGATGATATCCTCACAACTTTTTGGTGATTTCAGTTTTTAAAAATATTTCTTGGTTTTCAGTCATTTTTAACTTTTCCACATGAAACAAGAAAAATAAAACGGACAAAACCAGAAGAGAAACATTTCAATTCTGCCACAGACAAGAACACAAAGTTTAGATGGAAACAAAAGTTTATTAGTTTATTGAAGCTTATTAAATTTTAAACTATATTAAAGCTTTAATAAAGATTATTGAGGTTTATTGAAGCTTATTAAAACTTATTAAAGTTAATTGAAGCTTATTAAATTTTAAACTATATTAAAGTTTTAATAAAGATTATTGAAACTTTGCTGAATATTTTCCTAAAACACAATAAAATCTTACTGTGTTTGTTCAGCAAAGGTTCCATTTCTGTTTAATAATCCATGTGAGAAATGTTTGATCAGCTGGATGAAAATAATCTGAGGGCTTTGTTCTGCAGAGCGTGTCTGTGACCTTTGACCCCTGTGCTGCAGAGCTGAACCTGCTGCGTAACGTGGACTCCAGCGGCGAGCAGAGCGGCGAGGCGGCGCGGAGCTCCAGCCTCCTCAGCAGCTTCCGGGGTTCGCACGCCTACGACCACGAGACCGAGACCATCTTCGCCCTACCCAGAATGCAACTGGACTTCAAGTCCATCCACGTGCAGGACGCCGACGAGCCGGCGCTGAGCGGTGGGCTGCCGGCGTTCTGACTCGGTTCCGCTCCGGGTTCCGCTCCGGTTCTGACCCGGTTCTGGTCTCTGTTGCAGACGCCAGCGGTAAGCCGAAGGTGGAGTGCAGCATGGTGACGGAGTTCACCGACCACATCTGCGTTACCATGGACGCGGAGCTCATCATGTTCCTGCACGACCTGGTGTCCGCCTACCTGAAGGAGAAGGAGAAAGGTGAGCTCACCTGGTTACCGTGGCGACCAGCTTCAGGCTGAAACCAGGAGCTCCGATGGCTGATGAAGAATGTTTCCTCCTCTTCCTCAGCGCTCTTCGCCCCGCGGCTGCCGGTCGCCCGGCAGGGCCAGAAGAGCCCCACGGCGCCGCAGGACGACGGCGGCGCGCAGAGCGAACGCGACGACGCCGTCAACTACACCGCCGTGGACTGGAGGGAGTTCATGTGCAACACCTGGCACCTGGAGCCCACCCTCAGGTGAGGCCCCGCCCCCACCGCCACCACAATCCAGAATCATCCAGAACCGAAGTCCGGCTCACGACTCGGCAGAGGAGAAAATAACAGCAAAACCTGAAATTACAGCCTGATTCAAAAACTGAAGCTGATATTATTATTATTATTATTATACATGAATAATAATAATAATAATAATAATTTAAGAAATTTAGTAAAAAAAACAAGCAAACAATAAAAATAAATTAGTCATGTAAAAATTATTATAAAATGAATGAAATAAACATTTTAGTAATATTAAACTAATAACATTACAAAATTATTTAAATAGTGAAAATAAATGCATTAAGTTAAAAAAAAGAAGTAATAAAATAAACCTGAATCACCCTCTAAAGTCAAAATCTGTTTTTTTACAGTTTCTATTAATAATAAAATGCATTTCAGGTCATTTTTTGTTTTTATGTAAAGTTTTATTTTGTCTGTTTCGTTTCGGTTTGCATCACAATTTGTCAATTTTTTTATTTCTGTTATTGATAATCTGGTTTTTATGTAGAAATACTAGAATACTCTGCAGATATTGTTTTTCACCAGATTTTGTTTCATCTGAGATAAAATAAGAAATAGAAAGAAAATAAATTATTTACTAAACTCCAAAATATTGAAAACTTAATATTTATTTACAGTAAAAGCTGAACTGAATCATTTCCTATAAACGATAAATTCAGTGGACAGCTGATGCGTTTCCTGATTTAAGAGCTTTTTCATTTTTATTTTGAGGACTGAGGGCGGCCATCTTGTTTGTGTTTCCAGGCTGATCTCCTGGACCGGCAGGAAGATCGACCCGGTCGGGGTGGATTACATCCTGCAGAAGCTGGGCTTCCACCACGCCCGCACCACCATCCCCAAGTGGCTGCAGCGCGGCGTCATGGACCCGCTGGACAAGGTTCTGTCGGTTCTGATCAAGAAGCTGGGCGCCGCCCTGCAGGACGAGAAGGACAGGAAGGGGCGGGACAAAGAGGAGCACTGAGGGAGGGACTGGGACCCAACTGGGGTCCAAACGGGATCTAACTGGGAGATTCGGCTGGAACCCAACAGGGACCTAACTGGGATCTAACTGGGACCCACTGGAACCAAACCAATACCCAACTGGGAGATACTTCAGGGATCCAACTGAGATCCAGATTGAACGGGGACCCATCCGGACTGATTACTCTGACCACTCTTCATCCAGAACCACGCTGCTGCTGCTAGCATCATTGACCTGATGGACGGTCTAGTTCATGTAAACACACCTCGGCCTTTTCTTTGTTTCCCATGGAAGACGATCAGGCATGCTTCATGTAGGATAGTGACCATCAGCAGCTGCTCCTCAGACCTCACCATGATTGTTTTAACTCTTTATTTATGGGATGTGGGAACGCTATGTGACTCTGGTGTTGTAGCTTGGTCCATTTTTTAATCCGCAGTAGAACCAGTGTACATAGATCCGTTTCTTAAGTGTGTTGATTTCTTAACGTAATAAAACCATTTCCATTCAGGGTGAAACCAAGAAGTGATTTCTTCCTCGGGTCCCCTCAGTTTGGGACAAATCTCCAGGTTCTCCAGGTTCTCCAAGTTCTCCAGGTTCCCCAGGCTCTCCAGGTTCTCCAAGTTCCCCAGGCTCTCCAAGTTCCCCAGGTTCTCCAGGCTCTCCAAGTTCCCCAGGTTCCCCAGGTTCTCCAGGCTCTCCAAGTTCCCCAGGCTCTCCAAGTTCCCCAGGTTCTCCAGGCTCTCCAAGTTCCCCAGGTTCCCCAGGTTCTCCAGGCTCTCCAAGTTCCCCAGGCTCTCCAAGTTCCCCAGGTTCTCCAGGCTCTCCAAGTTCCCCAGGTTCCCCAGGTTCTCCAGGTTCCCCAAGTTCCCCAGGCTCTCCAGGTTCCCCAGGCTCTCCAGGTTCTCCAAGTTCCCCAGGCTCTCCAGGTTCCCCAACTTCCCCAGGCTCTCCAAGTTCCCCAGGTTCTCCAGGCTCTCCAAGTTCCCCAGGTTCCCCAGGTTCTCCAGGCTCTCCAAGTTCCCCAGGCTCTCCAAGTTCCCCAGGTTCTCCAGGCTCTCCAAGTTCCCCAGGTTCCCCAGGTTCTCCAGGTTCCCCAAGTTCCCCAGGCTCTCCAAGTTCCCCAGGCTCCCCAGGTTCAGGTTTAAACGTTTCTCCAACAAGGTTCTGGTCCTTCTAGTGGGCCGGATGGACCTCCTACTGACCTCCTTCAGATCATGGCGATGGCGCTAACATTAACTAAAACCTAGCGGTGGCTACAACCACATAGCAGGAGGCCACATCCATTCCTAAGCTAACTACTAATCTGTTCAGTGATAGGCTGGCGCTGAATAGCAACCAGCGCTGGCCAATGAGAAGCTAGCGTTAGCTTTGGAGAGGCTTGTGGCTAGCATGCCTAGCCTAGTAACCCACTGGACAGCCTTCGTTCTCTGCTGGTTATTAGCACAGATAAGCTAGTGTTAGCTTTTAATAGCCTATTTTGCTCGTTGAATGACTTTGTGATCTTTCTCTTGAAAGGTGCTACATAAATAAAGTTTTACTTACTTGCTAGGGTTAGCCTTAGATAGGCTAATGCTAGCCTTTTGTGCTTACAGATAGACAATCCCAGGATAATGCTGGCCTGTTGTTAGCCTTACAGTTGACCAGCTGTTGAATGTGGAGTTAGTTTTCCTTCCTTCACTCCTCTTTGTACCAGAACTTTAGGAACGATTAACACACTTCTATGCACCAGAACTATTAATAATTTTGGTACATTCATAGTTTTTAATAGCATTAAGAACTATTAACGTAGCAGAACTTTGCCACGCAGCCTGATTCAAATTCAAAACACTTTCTTGATCCCAAAAAGAAATTAACCACCAAACCGTCTGAGCCTTTCGGACCTCAGTATTTTCTGGACCAATGAAACCAGCAGACCTTCATCACCACAGGTCACTGCTTGGTGAAAGATCTGTTTCCATGGTAACGACCAATTTGGTGGGGGGGGGCACGTTGGAGCAGATCCTGAAAGCAGTCTTAGATCAGTTTGAAACGAAGATGAGAAAAGGAAATCATTCCAGATTCACTTCGTGATTTAGATGAACTTGCCCGGTCCTGGCCCGTAATGAGCCCGGTCCTGGCCCGTAATGAGCCCGGTCCTGGCCCGTAATGAGCCCGGTCCTGGCCCGGCGCCCTGAACATGGCGGCTGCCTCTCTGCCGTGTCCGCTCAGAGCTTCCTGCGGCGCCACCGGAGGCGCCGGCGGCTCCCGCCGTGTGGAGGCGGGAGGAGGCATCGGGTTTGGTTTTCATCCTTCCAGCTGCTCCGCTTTGAAGTGTCTCATTTGCATATCACTGCAGAGCATCGCTTTTATTTCTTCTCCTTCTTGGAGCGGCTGCAAAAACATCTAAACATGAAAGCTGAGCCGCTGACCAGCAGGGGGCGTTAGAGGCCCGCAGCTCCACCGCCTGGCCCTGAATTATAGAAGAACCGGAGAGAAAGAGGCTGCGGAGGTCAGGACGGCAGTCTTTTTATTAAAATAATAATGATGGTTTAATATAGTAATAATCACAGGAAGTTATTCAGAAGGTTACGTTATATCACCCGTTTCTGATCTGCTAACTCACAACATCTGAGCTAAATGAGACATAAAGTTACTACTGTAAAAAATCTTGTCGATATAAGCATAAAATATCTTTTTTACATTTCCAATCAGCCACTTCAATATCATTTAGGATGGCCGCCATTTTTGAGCCTTTTAAACCTGTTGTCGTGTCCATGACGTATAAACTTTGTCTCATCAGATGTTTTTCAGTTTGCTAATCTTGTTCATACAACTTTAAAGTAATAAAATGTAGCAGATTCAGAAACTGAGGACTTTCCTGTTAGCGAGTCTCACATCAGTCAACAGGAAGGAGATGAGATGGTAAACTTAATGGTTAGCATTAGCTTCTACTAATTCTGCTGTGTGTTTACTGTGCTAGCTTCAGCTACTTTTGTGAATGTTTTACAGTTTAGCACTAGCGTCCGCTCCTTATTTTTTAGGTTTAGCTTTAGGTTCTGCTATTTTTTTGTGCTTAGCATTAGCTTCAGCTAAATTTCTGTGTTTTAGTCAGTTTCGGCAAATGTTTTTGTTAGAGGTTTGGCGTGAGCTTCCGGTCATTTTTCTTTGTGTTCAGCCGTTTAGCTCTAGCTTTCCAGTACTTTGTGTTTAGCAGTTTAATTTTAATTACCTCCAATATATTTTTGCTTCTTTTTCTTGTGATTTTTCTGTTGCGTTTGTGTTTTGAAGTTTCATCTTTCATGGGTTTGCAGCTCGTTTTCCTGTCGGACATCGTGATTTTCTCTCCTTCAAGCTTTCCTCTTGTTGGGAAGGTTTTCTGTTGCTTTGGTTCTGAACGTTCTGTGGTTTTGGACAGGAGGGCTAACAGTTTTCTTTACTCTTTGTCATATAATGAAGGCCCTGGCTGTGATAACGATGCGTTAGAGAAAGTCGGACAGCAGCGGCGCTGATCCGGGCCGCAGCTGAACTCTTCTTCCTGATGGAGTTTCTAATTGCTCGTTCCACTTCAGCTCCTTCACCTGGAATTAAAAGTCGACTTTAACAAAGCGGCTGAGCGGATTAGCCGCTGGCTGCTCGGAATGTCATTATGTTTAAGGATATTTCCACGTCTGGTTCGGTTGAAGCAAACCTGGAGGACAGGTAGCTCATTCATCAATCTGGTTCTCTGGTTTCCAGTGCGGTTGCCGTGGCAACAGCTCAGGGTTTAGGAGACCGATGTGAGTTTATAAAATAAACCTGAACACATACAGAAGGTTTGGTTTAGTTTAAGTGAGCTTTGGTGCAGTTTGAAAAAGAAGGAAGTGGACTACAGCGGTAAATACAACCAAAGCTAACGTGTGAGCCTAGCGCTAGCAGGAGAAATGACTCTGGTCTTTAGCAAAAGACTAAAAAATCCTTGTTCACGAAAGGAGCTCAACTTTCTTAGGTAAAGAATGAAGTTGCGTTGTTTCGTCTTCAGGTTTTTATGGGTTCCTTCAGTGGTTATTGGTGCAGCGCCCCCACAGGCGAGGAGGGGAATAGGTTGTTCAGAGGGGTTGGTTGCTTTCACTCAGTTTGATTTTGTCTAAATTTATTATATTTTATGTTTTTCTCCTGAATTTGAGTTTTTGTGTTCCTTCAATCTTTAGTAAACATCCTGATCACACACTGTTGCCACTTTCTCCACCAATCAGGATGCAATATTTGAATATTTAGCTCAGTGTTTTAGCTCAGAGCTAGCATATTTAGCTCAGAATTATCTTATTATTTAGTTCAGAGCCAGCAAAATATTTAACTCCGAGCTAGCATAATATTTAGCTAAGATCTATCAAAATATTTAGCTTAGAGCTAGCAAAAATATTTAGCTCAGAGCTAGCTTAACATTTAGCTTGGAGCTAGCATAGTATTTAGCTCAGAACTAGCTTAATATTTAGATCAGAGCCAGCCGAATATTTAGCTTAGAGCTAGCTTAATATTTAGCTCAGAGCTAGTTGGAAGCTTAGCTCAGTGGTAGCTGAATGTTTAGCGTTGAGCTAGTTGAAAGCTTAGCTCAGCGATACTTAATATTTAGCTCACAGCAAGCTGAATGTTTAGCTCAGAGCTAGCTATATACGTAGCTGAATCAGAACTATGATTGTTGGCTAGCATACGTTCTATTTAGCAGAAGCTGCTAATCAGACTCACTCTGTTGTAGTTGGTAGCTTATGAATGTAATCTATAAACGCTTCTGTGGAAAATCTCCATCCGTTTGGGAACCTGCAGTTATCAGAGATCACGACTCACGGCGGATGGAGTCCTGCGGTGCTGAGTGGCTGATGAAGGCTTGATTGACCCAGATCACTGGTGGCCATCTTGTCTCCTGGTGTCTGTTAGAAAAGGTGAAGCGCTACCTGGAGTTCTTTGAGCCGCACGGCGAGAAGCAATGATCTGGAGATCAGCAGAGAACAGATGGACTGAAAATAATATCATTCTGCTGATTTTTATTTAACATTTTACTGCCTAAAGTTTCTTTAGCAAGTGTTTGATCATTTGGGGTTATCCATCTGGAGGTCAAAATCCTGACATCAACATGTTGAGTTCAGCAGAAACGCTGCATCATCACAGGTCTGATCTGGAGATTATTTTTCACATTAACTGGGTAATAATGGAGCCGAGACAAATTCAGCAACACAAACCTGGAGAAAAACTCCCAACATGGAGGACGGGTTGGATTCATCTGTGAGCTGGAGCGAAAAACGAAAACGGATTTCATAAAATAATCCCCAAGAGGAAATAAATATGTAAAATATAGAGATAAAAAAAATAGAATAAAGTGAGAAAGTTCAACGTATTGGAAGAAAGAATCATTTATCTAGAATATCACAGATGAAGTGAAATAATTTAAGCCTTTATTGTGATTTTGTAAGGAAGCTTTTAACTGCCAAAATTCAGGAACAGAATTATTTGAAAGACAGTTTCTCATTTAAAATCAGTTTCATATCTTGTTAAAACAAGAATTTGTTTTAAGTTATAAAAATACGGTCATCTTGCATCATCTAAAGAGCATCACTTTGTCGTCTTCTCTTCCTGTTTGTTCCAGACATCTAAAAATCCCATCAGCTGTTTCTGAGTCAACTGAGAAGATATTTGGGTTTTAAGGACATGCATCTTGTTATAACCAGCTCTGGTTTTCTCATTTCAAACAATCTCTGAATTTTTATTTTGGCTCACAGAAAATATCTCAGAAAAACACAATATTCAGTGAAAGTTTAATCATATTCATAGAAAGTTGAGTGGAAGGAAAAAGCAGCAGAGGTAATTGCTGCTCTGAAAGGGTGGCGGGTCGCCACTCAGGACAGGGAGGGTCAACATGAGGGGCCACTAACTGGAGCCGCCCAGGGCAGCCTGCCGCCTCGGTCCGCCTCTGATCAACTTTGTTTTTATTGATCTCCGGTTTCATGTCGTCATAAGGATCGATGAGAAGCCAGGGACTCTGATTGGACCTCCTGCAGCGAGCAGCCATTGAACGGGTTAATGCGCTCTGACGCAGGATGGGTCAACAGGAGGCTGCGGGCTGCAGGTGGGCGTCCTGAGCAGCAGAGGAGCCCTGACGGCCGGAGCAGCAGCAGCTCTTCCTCCTGCAGACCCAGCCTCCGCTTCCCGGATCCGCGCCGAGCCTCCGGGCATGCCGCCCCGCCGCGCCGCTGATCGGGACGCCGGGCAGCAGCCGCCGCGCGGTCCACCGAGCTGAGGAAGCCCGGGGAGATGAGCGTGACCGGGAGCCGGAGACCCGCCAGCCTCCCGGTGCCAACTCCGGTAAGAACCCGCTGCTCGGTCCCGCTTCCTGGCGAAACTTCCGCGGAGCTCCAGCTCTGGTTCTGGTTCCGGAAGGGTTGTTCAAAAAGAGAGCGGTTCTGATGAAGGTCCGGTACCCAGAGGGAGCCGTCCGGACTTCCCTCTGATTGAGCCGGTTTCTGGGGTTTTAGTGTCGGAACCGCCGGAACCGACACAGGGCTTTAACCCGGAGCCGCTCCCGACCCAGCCGAACCACCAGAACGGTTCGGCTCGGAAATGCGTTGGCAGATGTTTCCCTGCTGAGGACAATTCATATTATTAATAATAATGGTTTATCCGAACCCCGTTCCGGGTTATTATTGACCTTTTCGGACTTTTTGGGACCAGTTCATTTTTATTCCGGATTTTCTTTGACCCATTCGGGCTCAGAATTATTCATACACTCTGAGGAAGTAGCAGCGTTGGGTTCCGGGCGGGTCCAGAACCTGGACCTGCTGCTGGATCCATAAGAGTAATAAACATCTGAAGCTGACGAGTTTTTATTAACATAGCATTTCGGACTTCAGCTAACGATTTCAGTATTGATTATTGACAGATTGAAAAAAACCTGTTTATTTTATACAATATTATAAATATAAAAAATGCAAATAAACTTGTTTTTAAGTAAGAACATAAACATGTTGTCTAAAATGCAATAAGAGCATTCCTTATTGCTTGTAGCAGAGTGTAGGACTGATCCGGGAGTAATTATTGATTAGCTGATTAATATCTGGATGTAAAAGTGATTAATAGATTTTATTACAGGTGAAGCTCAAACTGGTTTTTATCTTAAATGTAAAAAGTTTCATCTTTTGTTCAGTTTGTTCAGAGTTAATCTGAGTTCAGAAAATAATTTTTTTAGAGTCTTTATGTATAAAAACAAAGTATTGGCGGGCCAGAACTGGCCCCCGACCCTCAGGTTGGACACACAAACATCAATGGTTACTGGGTTTATTTTACAGTGAGTTGCTGCCGTGTGATTGGCTGATTCAGTGTAAATAAACATTTAGACAGGTGTTCCTAAAAGAGTAGCCCTCCTGAATTAAATCTGGTTTAAATAAAATAATCCTGAACTCCCTGAATCTCAGTTCAGATTCGATTTTTACTCCATTATTATCAACCAAATAAACATTTATTGGTGTTTATTCCTCGATGCAGGCAGGCCGAGTTCACGAAGCCTGTGTGTGTGTGTGTGTGTGTGTGTGTGTGTTGACTCAGCAGGCTCTGATATGGAGGTAAATAATTTGGAGTGGAGAGCTCTGCTGCATTATCTGGATTCATGTTTCCTTTGCATAAACACATTTTCACCAGCAGAAAATCTTCATTCAGGAAACGAGACGTTTTTATTCTAACAAACAGCCGAGAGTCTGCCACCTACCGTCTCCATGGAAACCAGGAATGATCTGATAATCGGCAAACGTGCAGAACCTAGTTGGTACTCTGAACCCGGAGGGAGTCCAAGTCCAGTCCGCTCCAAGCCAACTCCCGTCCATTTGTTTAGTCAAAGTCCAGTTCGGTTGGTGAGTTGTGAATGCTTATCGACCTCTGACCTCTGGTCCTTCAAACCTCGGTCTGGGTTCGGTTGAAGTGAACTCTGGTTCGGTTTGAATGTGAACGCCAAGCGGAGCAGAGACCGCTCCAAAAGCAGGAAGTGGACTACAGCGCAGGGCATTCTGGGTAAATACAACCAAAGCTAACATGCTAGCCTAGCGCTAGCAGCAGAAATGTCTCCTGGTCTTCAGCCAAAGACTAAAGAGAAATCCTCCAACACTAAAATCTGATGCCTCCATCTTGTTTCCATCTGGTGAAGAAGGAAGTTGCTCTCAGTGTCTTCAGAGGTTTTTGTGTCGTTTCCTTCAGTGGTTGTTGGTGCAGCGCCCCCACAGGCCAGGAGGGGAACAGGTTGGTTTGACTCAAAGAACCACAGCAGCTGGAGGTGGAGCAGATGATGGAGTTCTGGGTCCAGTGGAACCGGGTCGACCGGACTGAAGGAGGAAAAACATCCTAAAAACATTTCCAAGGTCGTTAAAGCAGCTTCTGGAACTGCCCTCCGGTCCAACAGAACTCAGTGGCCCGGGTCAAAAAGCCGAGGTTCTTGAGGAGCAGAGCGGTTTACAACAAACCAAACAGAACCGGAGGCTGATCCAGTCGGAACGGATCTTTACCTCTGAACTCACCTGCTGCTGAATTTTGACTGGAAATCCAGAAATGATTGAAGTGATTGTGGCGGCGGCAGGATCTGTGTTTTAATGTTTCTCAGAAAACTGGAAATGATCAGAAATCATCACTTTGGTTCCTGCTGGTTGCTGCTGGTTTCCAGTTGAGCCAGTTTCTCAGATTTTTGGATGATTTAGTTTTTCGCCCCATGGAGGCTTGTCTGCTTGTCTGGTCTGTTATTAAGACGTGAATCTGGAGTTTCCTCTTGGGGCTGTAGCCGGTCAGAATCCTTAGCGTCTGTCGCGTCAAACAGTTTTCAGCTTGATGAGGAGAAGAGCTTGACCTCTGACCTTCAGAAGTGGCTCTGCTCCTTAGCCCAGCCAGCGCCCCCTGCTGGTGCCGCTTTGCTGCTTCTAGAAAACTAAACTGGTTAATTATTTAAATGTTTCTTTTGTTTTGCCTTCTGGACATTAAAAACTTTATCCTTCAACTTTTAATGAAGCTCAGATTTTGTTTTGAGGTGTTTTTGATTCATAAAGTCACGGAGGGAAACGCCATGCGATGTTTGACTGATGTGATCTCTGTTTGAGTTTGCACCCTGCTGTGTGTGTGTGTGTGTTTAATGCTTCCCCTCCAGCGCTGCTCTCTGCTGCATAAAGTCGACTTTAAGAGCGGCTTTGATTCTCTTATTATTCTTTTTGCTCAGGATGTTTTGACCTCTCAGATCAAAAACATCATAGGTCTGTTCAGTGACCCACGTCGCCATGACGATGATCCTGCAAACCTTTTGCTAGTACTAAACTTCTCATGAATCAAAATGTGGATGAACCCAAACAGGGGTAGGTTAGGGGTGTATTTACTCAGCCTGTGGTCGATTTTATTGAGTTTCTGTTAATCAGTTCAGTTTTCTTTAACTGAAACGGTCCGAGATCAATTCAACCAAAACCACCAGACTGCAGCACAAACCTTCATAATGATGGTTGTGTTGCTTCAGCAGCTCCTCCATGTTGTTGATGTTGCTGATTCTGAGCAATGTTGCCGTTGCTTCATGGAAGGAAATCTAAATAATATCAAATAGTTGATCTTTTTGATCTAATTTCAGTATCAATGAAATCTTCTTCAGGTCCAGAACCCAAACCGGCAGAATCTTCCGGTCGTCCTGAAGCTGAATGTTTGCTGTCCTGATTTTCTCCAGAGCCGATCTGGAGTGGCGTTGCTGTGCAGCGGCGAGAGCGGCGACAGCTTCGACGTCTGCCTGCGGCTGAGCAGAGACGCTCTGACCATCCAGAAGCTGGACGTGGTCTGCACCGACGGCTCTGAGCCCAAAGCCAACGTAAGTTCACCTGCCGCCGTGCGCTCACTTCCTGCTGAAAAAAGTCCGTCTGCCAATAAAAACTCCCCGTTTCTAAAGCACAGAGCCGTAGTCCTGAGACGACAGGCGGCCGGCGGTTTAGGCCTCAGCATCAAGGTGAGCTGAAGGTCACCCGGCTAGCTCTGGAGCTAACGCTAACGCCTTCCTGTTGGCTCTGCAGGGCGGAGCGGAGCACAACGTGCCCGTCGTCATTTCAAAGATCTTCAAGGACCAAGTCGGTAAGAAAAGGTTTGGTTTTAATCTGCTGGGTGAAAGAAACGTTCAGAAAGTAAAAACATTTCAGAATCAGAGAGGAAAATGTTAATTCACTCTACGGGGTTAAAGGCCTGGACTTTGACTAGGCCATTTGATTTCCAGTCATTCTGTTGTAGATTTATTTCAATGTGCCAAGACAAACCATACCATCACGTGTCTCGTTGTCTCCGTAGTCTTTTATTTGCTAACCTCAGTCCGGCAGCCATTTTGTTTCTAGACAGAAAAGGTTTCCCTCCTTCCAAGCAGTAATTCAGTTTTGGTGTCGTGACTTTTGACCTTTAGGACACCCGAGTACTCCAGTAGAACCGGTTCTTTACCAGAATTAACAATAAATGAATCAGGGCATTTTATTAGAATTCTCCCTAAACGGGAGTAGTAGGGGTATGCTTAGTTTTAGGGGTGTACTTAGTTTTAGAGGTGTACTTAGTTTTAGAGATGTATTTAGTTTTAGGGGCGTACTTAGTTTTAGGGGTGTACTTGGTTTTAGGGGTGTACTTGGTTTTAGGGGTGTATTTAGTTTTAGGGGTGTATTTAGTTTTAGGGGTGTACTTGGTTTTAGGGGTGTATTTAGTTTTAGGGGCGTACTTAGTTTTAGGGGCGTATTCAGTTTTAGGGGTGTACTTGGTTTTAGGGGTGTACTTGGTTTTAGGGGTGTATTTAGTTTTAGGGGCGTACTTGGTTTTAGGGGTGTACTTGGTTTTAGGGGTGTACTTGGTTTTAGGGGTGTATTTAGTTTTAGGGGTGTTCTTGGTTTTAGGGGTGTACTTAGTTTTAGGGGTGTTCTTGGTTTTAGGGGTGTATTTAGTTTTAGGGGTGTTCTTGGTTTTAGGGGTGTATTTAGTTTTAGGGGTGTACTTAGTTTTAGGGGTGTATTTGGTTTTAGGGGTGTACTTGGTTTTAGGGGTGTATTTAGTTTTAGGGGTGTTCTTGGTTTTAGGGGTGTACTTGGTTTTAGAGGTGTATTTAGTTTTAGGGGTGTACTTGGTTTTAGGGGTGTATTTAGTTTTAGGGGTGTTCTTGGTTTTAGGGGTGTATTTAGTTTTAGGGGAGTATTTAGTTTTAGGGGTGTATTTAGTTTTAGGGGTGTACTTGGTTTTAGGGGTGTATTTAGTTTTAGGGGTGTTCTTGGTTTTAGGGGTGTACTTGGTTTTAGGGGTGTACTTGGTTTTAGAGGTGTATTTAGTTTTAGGGGTGTACTTGGTTTTAGGGGTGTATTTAGTTTTAGGGGTGTTCTTGGTTTTAGGGGTGTACTTAGTTTTAGGGGTGTACTTGGTTTTAGGGGTGTATTTAGTTTTAGGGGTGTTCTTGGTTTTAGGGGTGTACTTAGTTTTAGGGGTGTATTTGGTTTTAGGGGTGTACTTGGTTTTAGAGGTGTACTTAGTTTTAGGGGTGTACTTAGTTTTAGGGGTGTACTTAATTTTATTCTCTTTGCTCCTGCAGTTGGTTTTTTTTGCAGGTTTTTCTGTTTCTATGTTTTGTGATTTTTTATCCACCAGCACTGATTTTAAATCTTGATTAATTTCTTTATTAATGTTTTTATTCAGAATAAACATCTGCTGGTAAAATGCCAAACTTTAAATGAGTCTAAACTATTATTTTCTACTAAAGCAGCGGTTGATTAGTCAGGCTGTCTGTTGCGGTAGAACAGGCAGTCAGCTGTACAGCGTTGCTATAGTAACGGTGAATGACCTTAATGTCCTCGATGGAAAGGTTCTATGGGTTCAAACTATTAGATACCGGTACCGACCCAGAACCGGAACAGAACCTTCGACAGACGGCTTCATATCATTACCGTTAGCTAACCGCTACGTTAACCTCTGACCTTTTACCCACAGCCGATCAGACGGGGAAACTGTTCGTCGGGGACGCCGTGCTGAAGGTCAGTACATCACTTCCTGCTTCGCCTCGCCCGTTTCCTGTTGTCTGACGGGAAGCGGTGGAGAAGGATTTGCTTTAGTTTTACGTTTTTCTCTACATGTTGTTCATCAGAAACTAACTAATTATTGGTGACAAAATGTTCCAGTTTTTATGTTCATTTATGTTCATATCTTTGGTTGTTCCTAGAGAATCAATATTAATATTGATCCTGGAGCTTATTATGGATCGTATCTCTTTATTTATGAAGAAACAAATCAAATCATTTCTCATATTAAAATAAAACAAACATTTTTCCTCAGGGGTCTTCAACCTGCGGCTCCGGACCCACAAGTGGTCCGTCAGACCTTCCACAGTGGGTGTTAAGAACCAACCGATTCACCGACTATTATATTATTCAGTATAATAACAGTGTTAGCAGATTTAGACCTTAAAGTAAAACTAAAATGTTTTTAGATCAGATTTTCTTGTTTCTAGGTTTTTTAAGTTGGGAGATCCGTCAGTCGCTCTGTACCTGGAAACGTTTCTTCCTCCATAAAATCATCTTTCATCTCATTCAGTTTGCAGGTAAACTGACTGTAAGTCCTCCATCATGGCCGACTGCTCTCTGTTTCTCCTGCAGGTTAACGGCATTAACGTGGAGCATTGCACGCACCAGGAAGTGGTAAGTTTGGTTTCTGCTGTCCACCAATCAATAATAATAATGGCTAATAAACTCATATTCACGTGATTTTGGCGTCGCTCATCAGACTGACCTACGTACAAAATGGAGGCCGACAGACGCCAGATGTTTTATTTTGTTAATTGATCCTGAATCGTTTAAAATAAGAATCAGGATTTTTTTTGTGGCATATTTAAAATAATTTAACTAAACCAGGAAGCTCACCTGGTTCTGATGGATGTCCTCCAGATGTTTGAGTTCATTTGGTCCAGTTTGGCTCTTTGTTCAGCATCTTCATCACCACCACCACCATCATCATCATCATAACCCTGAACGTCTGCTCTCTCTCCTCCTGCAGCTGATGAGAGTTTCTCTGAATGGCCGCCATGACAGCTGCTCGTTTACTTCCTTCTGATTCTCTAACTGGTTTGAACTGGTTTCTAACTGGTTTGAACTGGTTTCTAACTGGTTTTAGATGTTGCTACTGCAGATGAAGGTTTTCTCCGTCTCACCTGACAGGTGTGTTTCTTCCGGCAGGTTCACCTGCTGAGAACTGCGGGCGATGAGGTCACCATCACCGTCCGCTACCTGAGCGAAGTCCCGTCCTTCCTGAAGCTGCCACTCGGTAACGGCTCCTCCAGCCGGCTGATTGGTCGGCCTCTCCTCTTCCTCCTCTTCCTCCCTCAGTCTGAGTTTGGCGTTCTGATCCGGATCAGATGAAGGAAACTTTAGAATCGGATCAAATTCAATAATTGATGAAACATTGAAACTCAGATCATCCAGGTTTCTAGTGAAAGGCTCTCCTGTAGAGGTCTGTGTTACAGCGGATCTGAAGAGGCCTCTGACTGAAGACACTTTGGGGTTCTAGAGCAAGGTCCAGAACCAGAACCAGCAGCCATGTTTATCAGCATGTTGGGAATTTCTTGGTTCTGAAAGTGATGAACTTTATTCTGTAGTCCAGCCTTAAAATGGCTGCTGTGGTTCTGCACAGTGAGTTTTAGCTCGTTGCCATGGAGATGAAGGCAGGTTGGACCAGAACTTCCCTCCAGGATTTATCTTTGCTGTTTTTGTCATATTTTGGTGAAATTTCCTCTGATTTCCTTGATTTCTTGCCCAGGTTCTCCTGGGCTGGACCAGAACCGGGTCTCCTCTCCGCTCTTCAACAGTGGCTTCCATCTGAACGGGAACAACACGGTGAGGGACCTCAGAGTTAGTGTAGCGGTTCTGTTAGCAGTCAGCTGCCAACTGGTGGAGGAGAACTTCCCCGGGCTCCAGAGTCCGACCCGAGCCCAGCTCGTGGCGCCGCTGGAACGTTTTGTCTTCCTGTTATGAATCCATAAATCCCTGAAATGATCGTGAGACTACAGCAGGTCAGATGCTGCTGACAGATCAAGGATTTCCTGTTAGCTGTCGGCTCTTCAGACGATGTGAAGCGATCTGTTCATCAGCACAGAGCTGAGGTCAGCAGGTTCCAGTCAGCAGAACCGCTAACGGTTAATTGCTAATCGGTAACGTTGAGCCTCCAGACTGTGTTTATCGTTCTGCATCCGCCTCACTGCAGCGAACTGTTTCAACCGGATCAGTCTGTAAATACGGGCTGCAGATGATTCTAATATGGTAATAATGATCATATTTCAGGGTTTGGCTGCCATCATTTCTTATATTCTGTCAAAATTCTGCTGAGCTCAGAGTGAGTTTAAAGCCGATGGACATTTTCTGTAATTACCTGATTCAGTAGCTAATCAGCCGACACGCATTGAAGGAAAAAGAGAAATCTTATTAGTGCGGCCAGATAAATTTTAAACATAATAAAATGATTTTATTTAATATTTGAAGTTTCTCCAGTGTTATTGTATAGACTGTAGAACGAGTTAGTGACAATGGTTTTTACTGGAAGCTGATTGGTTGTTCTGTGTCCCCTCAGGCTCCGCCCCCTTCGCCCTCAGCAAATGAGCCAAAGTATGAGAAGCGCTGGCTGGACGCCGTCTGCCTGCCGCTGCAGATGGCCAGAGTCTCCAGACAACGAGCCGGGAGCGATAAGCTGAGGTATGGCTGCGTCGGCACCGAGCCGCTGACCTCTGGGGGTCAGAGTCGGTTCATCGTTTGACTCTCTGATGCTGATGCAGAGACAGAATGGGTTCAAAGGTCAGAGCAGCCACTCTGAGATGCAAACGCTGTGTGATCACAATTCGATTCTGAAGGATTCATTTCAGTCCATCTCCGTCCGAACAGGGACTGCTTTTTCAGAGCTGCTTTTTAAAAAATTTTTTTAAAATCTTTTATTTGGAAAGGCAAGTTACAATTACATTGTACAATTCAACTTCCAACACAGTGGAAGTATAAGAAGGAATAGCATAAGCCAATCCAGGTTTTTTTTTTTTTTTTTACAGTAACCAAACAACCATAACACAAGAGTGAGTGGGGGGTAAAGGAGGGCCAGATCTAATTCTTCTTATGTTATGTGAAAGAAAACACAATCAAGAGCATAATTTTGCCATAATCCTAAGCCAGGGTACAATACACTGCACAACAGTATTTGCATGTGATTGACATATTTAGTCCACAGGAATGACTGATTTTACATAGTTTGTCCATTTAGACCAGATCCTGAAGAATGATTCCCTTCGACCTTGAACAGAAAAAGTTAACTTCTCCAGAATGTAAATGTCCTGTACAATATTGACCCAGTCCTCCACTGTAGCTGCTTCAGGCTTTAACCATTTTCTAGTGTTTGACTTTTTGCTCGCTGCCAGAAGCATTAACAGCAGTTTTTTATCATCCAGATTCCAGTTATCAAATGAAATGTTTCCTAAATATAGGGATTCACATTTACATGGGATTCTTTCAGTAAAGATGTTATTTAGGTGGGAACACAATTGCTCCCAAAAAACTTTAATCACAGGACAACCCCAGAAGATGTGATGGTGATTTGCCCCGTTTGTTCCACAGAGTCTCTAGCATGTGTCTCCGCTGCCCCGATGCTTTTTCTGAACTGGAGGTACAAAATATCGAACAGTGTTTTTCCAGCAGAACTGTCTCCATGTATTGGAGCTCGAGGTCCTCCAGTGTAATTTGTTAATCTGTTCCCAGACTTCAGTTGAAATGGATAAGTTTCCTTCTTTTACCCCCTTGTTTCTTTTGTAGTTTGTGTCACCTTGTTCAGAGGATAGAAAACCATTGTACAGCAAGGAAACAAGTTTCTTGCATGAACCTGACTTCAACAAAGACAAAAACACCTTAAAAAGTCCAGGTTTGGCTGTTTCCCAATTGTCATGTATATTGTGATTAAAATAGGCCCTAACCTGTAGATATCTAAAGAAGTCGTCCCTCTCCAGCCCTTTAGATCTCTGAAGCTCCTCAAAACTCTGAAACACCCCCTTCTGGGTAAATGTATAGTAAGTGGTTAATCCTTTTTGGATCCATCCTCTAAATCTTCTGTCAATCTTGTTCGGTTTAAAAGCTGAATCAAAGGCACACCATCTGAGTATTTTTATCTGGTTACCCACTCCACAAATTTTAATTACCTTTCTCCAAGAATCCAGCATTGTGTGTAGCATTGACTCATGTGGTATATTCAGCCCCTCCTGTAAATCCTTGTCCATTAGCACTGATATTAAAGGTTTTCCTTCCACTGTTGTTCCTTCCAAATCTTTCCACTTTGCATCGTAGGATGGAGAGCTTAGACAGAACACTGGTCTTAGCTGAGCTGCAAGGTAATAAATCTGTAGGTTGGGAAGACCCAGTCCACCTTTCTCTTTCTTTAACTGCAGTGTTTTATACCTAACCCTTGCCTTTTTTCCCTGCCAAATATATTGAGATATTAATCTTTCCCACTCTATGAAACGCCTTTCTGATACCAAGATAGGTAAACATTGAAGTAGATATAGGAAGCGCGGGAGAATGTTCATTCTGACCGACTCCACTCTGGAGTGTAAATTTGAGAAAGGGATCAGATTCCACCTCTGTATGTTTGATTTCAGATTTGAAATTAGGGGCCCATAGTTGACATAAAAAATCCTGGAAAAATCCTTGGGCAAAGTGACCCCTAAATATTTTATGGATTCTGCTTCCCAGTTCCAATTGTACAGGCTCCTAATATTGTTCTGTGGTTTATAGTTTATCGTTAAAACCTGAGTCTTGGTAATGTTTATCTTGTAACCAGAGAGCGAACCATATTCCTCGATCGCTTCCATAAGTACAGGTAGAGTTTGAGCTGGGTTTGTTATGGTTAGCAATAAATCGTCCGCGAACAATGACAACTTTTGTTCCCCCGATGTCATGTGAACTCCAGCTATGTCTGTCTTATCCACTGACTTAACGGCTCTATGAAAAGGGCGAAGAGGAGCGGCGAAACAAAGTATCCCTGCCTGGTACCCCTTTCCAAAGTAAAGGGATCAGAAAGGTCTCCGTTAACTTTTATCCTAGCCGATGGTTTATTGTATAAAGCTGCAATGACATCTATTACGGTCTGGTGGAACCCGAACCTGGACATAACTTTGTAAAGAAAAGACCATCTGACCGAGTCAAAAGCCTTCTCCGCATCCAGACTCAGTACAAGAGTCTCTATTTTTTGTTGAACTACATGATCTAGAATATGCAAGGTTTTTCTGATGTTATCCTGCGTCTGTCTCTGTCTGATGAAGCCTGTTTGGTCCTTCAGAGCTGCTTTTGTCTGACATCGTTGAACGTTTTCTTCAGAAACTCTCAGCGCTCTAAAAATAATCCAGATCCAGATTATTTCAGCCAGAATGAGCCGACAACATCCCAGGATTTCTGCTTTTGTAGCCAGAAACGATAGATGACAAGGAGAAAAATGATCCCAACATCTTCCTCCTGGGTCCATAACCCAGCTAGAAAATACAGTTACTGGTTAACTCCCAGTTAACGCCCAGTTAACTCCCAGTATCTCCCAGTTAACGCCCAGTTAGCTCCCAGTTAACGCCCAGTTAGCTCCCAGTTAACGCCCAGTTAGCTCCCAGTTAACGCCCAGTTAGCTCCCAGTTAGCCGTTTTAATTCAGTCTCATATTAATTCCGGTTGATTCTGTTTCAGCAGAAGCTGTGAGGTCAGCAGGGGGTCAAGCTAACTGAAGCTACGTTAGCATTAATGCTACGTTATTAGCTATCAGGGTCGACATGGATGATAAAATCCTCACTATAATGATAATCTAATCTAATCTAATCCTTATTTAAACTAAAGCAGATGAAACAAAACCTGAGATACTGAGTTTACAGTTTTTATAACAAATGAAAGATGCACATAAAAAACAGCAGCTGTTCATATTTTTAGGATTAATCAATAAATCAGAATGAAAAATCACTGCTGCTCCATTTTGTCCTGTAATCTGAGGAATGTGTAAATAATCTCAGGGCCTTAACTGTGCAGGTTCTGTTTAGTTTATCACAGATTTTCACAAATCATGAAGCAAACTTTGTATTTTATTGATAAAACAGATATTTATCATTAACATGTCTCTCTTCATGAGATTATACTGATGATGTTTCCACATCACATGCTAACACATACGATATTAGTTTGGACTGCATGGAGGGGCAGCTGCCTTCAAGCAAGAAGGTTGTGGGTTTGAATCCCACCGATGGATGGATGGATGGATGGATGTCATATTTCCTCAGCTGACCCAAAGCAAAGCGGTTCAGCCTTGGTGGACACCGCTAGCTAAAAAACTAGCTGCACTAAAGATAAAAGCACTAATCAGAAACAACAGTTCTGCTAACGCTAAAGGCTATACCACCATGTTATTTAATGCAAGCTAACGCTAAAGGCTATACCACCATGTTATTTAATGCAAGCTAACGCTAAAGGCTATACCACCATGTTATTTAATGCAAGCTAACGCTAAAGGCTATACCACCATGTTATTTAATGCAAGCTAACGCTAAAGGCTATACCACCATGTTATTTAATTCAAGCTAACGCTAAAGGCTATACCACCATGTTATTTAATGGAAGCTAACGCTAAAGGCTATACCAACATGTTATTTAATGCAAGCTAACGCTAAAGGCTATACCAACATGTTATTTAATGCAAGCTAACGCTAAAGGCTATACCACCATGTTATTTAATGGAAGCTAACGCTAAAGGCTATACCACCATGTTATTTAATGGAAGCCAACGCTAAAGGTTATACCAACATGTTATTTAATGCAAGCTAACGCTAAAGGCTATACCAACATGTTATTTAATGCAAGCTAACGCTAAAGGCTATACCACCATGTTATTTAATGCAAGCTAACGCTAAAGGCTATACCAACATGTTATTTAATGGAAGCTAACGCTAAAGGCTATACCAACATGTTATTTAATGCAAGCTAACGCTAAAGGCTATACCACCATGTTATTTAATGCAAGCTAACGCTAAAGGCTATACCAACATGTTAGGCTGCAAAAGCAAAGGAGGTGGATTAGCAGAGTGAGCTAACAGCTGGTGGAGTCATCCAGGACTTGTTACTGCAGGATGTTAGTGTGTCAAGACTATATTTAGTCAGAAGCAGAGACTGACTGCTACAGCATCAGCCTCCATGAACCCGAAGACACCTGGAGTAGGAGGAGTTTAACTAAATCCAGCTGGGTCCTGAACTTTAGCTGGGCCATCCATGACCTTGGGAGCGTCTGCAGGTAGTCTGATGAAGGTCATACGTCACGCTTTTGGGTTTATTTCTGCTCAGAGTCGCTGGCTCGTTGTTTTCTTCTTCATGAAACTCTGAATGTTTTTATTACGTTTAGATCAAAATCTGCGTGTTTACGAAGATAACTGCGGCTGTTTGTTCCTGTTGACCTCTGACCTCTGACCCCTCCTCCAGGTCCAACTGCTTCGAGCTGTTCTCCCCGGATGCGTCCAGCTGCAGCGTCCTGCAGTTCTGCTCGGCAGCAGAAAGTTCAGACTGGCTGCAGGCCATCGCTGCGAACATCGGCGAGCTGACGCAGGAGAGCGTGAGTCCAGATCGGAGGCGGAGCTCTGTGATCGGCTCGTTGGGTCTGATGTGTCTGTTAACCAGGCATCGACTCGCCAAGCAGCTCCTCGCTCATTTCCTCGTCTCTCTCTGATTATTCTGACGGTCCAGTGCTGCTGCTTCTGCTCACAGCTGCCATGTTTAAAAGCTCGTTAATGCACGGCTAATTAGTGACACCATGAGCGTGATTGCTAAACAGCCAATCAGGATCTAGTTGTTCTGTTGCTTTTGGAGAGACGGGAGCGCTTCTTTTAATGACCTGCAGCTCTTAAATAGACTCTCTGGGTGGAGACAACTACCCGGAAAGAAAAGATCAGAAAATCCAGATTAGTAAAAGTTAATCTCAGTAATCCCTCCTCCTGACCAAGCATGCGGCGACAGTGGAGCAAAACGACTCCCTTTAACAGAAACAAGGCAGGTTCCTCAGACACAAACCGTTAAAGGGTTGACGGTTTAAGGCTGTTCAGTCGCCAAACACTCTGAACGTTTTCCTGCCTGAATCAGAAATCAGCAGATCTGCTTCAGATTTGATCTTTGCTTAGTTTAGATGTTGGAACAGGAAGCTGACCCTCGCTGCTTTGAGACCAAAACCATCTTAGAAATAAAAGCTGTTAATGAGACACTTTGATAACTTCATGTCTGTTTCTGTTGCAGATTAAAATGCTGAATAAATCGTCTTCTTCTGATGATCAGGTAAGCAGCTGCTTGCTGTCCAATCAGATCGCGCTTGACTGACTTTAGTGATGAAATATTCAAATGATTAAAAATTCATTTATTTAGATGAAAGTTGTTTTCACCGTTTGTAACGTCTGCATCATGTTGGTGTTTTCTGTTGATTTCTGCTTTAATAAAGTATTTACTGTTTTCTCAGATCGTCCACATGGGCTGGGTGTGTGAGGCTCCAGAGAACAGCGCCCCCTGCAGGAGTTCGGCCTTCAGGTTCCTGGCACTGAGAGGGCCATATTTTTATATCTTCAGACGGCCGCCGGTACCAACAACTCCGAGCCGGAACGCTATTCAGGACCTTAAATGACGGAGGTCAGAAAGGTTTTCGTTTCTGAAGCTCATCGAACCTTCTGATGTTCTCTCAGGTCGGCGCCACCGACTGGGGAAAACCCGAAACTACGTACAACCTCTATGAGGTTCTATTTAAGGTTCATAAGGTGAGTCGGATCAGCGCCGAGTCGGGTTTCCTGCTCTCGCTGTGATCCGTAAATCAGAATCTATTCTGTGGAAAAACTGAAAATAGATTTTCTGAGCCATTTGTTTTCATCATGTTATTCATTCATTTATAACAGTTACAGTTTCAAACAAAATATTTATTAGCAAGATAAACATTTAGATAGCAAGC
Source organism: Xiphophorus couchianus (assembly GCF_001444195.1). Lineage (NCBI taxonomy): Eukaryota > Metazoa > Chordata > Actinopteri > Cyprinodontiformes > Poeciliidae > Xiphophorus > Xiphophorus couchianus. The sequence goes on from NC_040246.1 coordinate 23,728,131, forward strand.
TAAAGCTAATATGCTAATTCACCTTGTCAATAAGTGAAAGCAGACTACCAAAAAAAAAGCTGAAACTGTCAAACGTTTCTGCTGCTGACCGTCTGGATCAGCTTTTATTTTGACAGGATTATTTATCATAACAGGAAACAAGAAAACAGGAAAAGAAACGATGCTAAAGAGGTTCTGAAGAACCAGCTTTTATTTTGGTAGTCCACTTCCTGTTATCAGTGAGTGAATTTGCATATTAGCTAAATATTTATTTTGACATTGTGATGTTTTATAAGTATGGTAAAAATTAAGTAATAAATTATGTAATTCAGTAATAAAGGCAGTTTATTGGTTATAGATCAGGTTATTGATCAGGTGATGCTCTCCCCTCCTGCTGCAGCTGTGGCTGGCTGAGGACTGCTGGCTGCAGGCGCGGCTCTTCCTGGGTCTGCACGGTTCCCCGGAGCAGCCGGGTGGCGACCCGCTCTGCTTCAGCATCCTGGTGGGCCACGGCCAGAGCCACACCTTCAGGGTGGAGCTGGCCTCAGACCTGGCAACCTGGGACAAGTCATTCCAGAGGGCCGTGTTCCTGGAGGTGCAGCGCGTCGGGGTGAGCGCCGGCATGCATGCAGGCGGAGCGGACCGGGTCGCTCCTCCTGCACGCACTAGGATCAGTTCAACCTGAAACTGATCCAAACGTCTCCTAAAATGTTCCGTTAGTTCCATTCCAGCTAACCTTAGCATTTCAGCTAGCCTTAGCATTCCAGCTAACCTTAGCATTCCAGCTAGCCTTAGCATGTTAGCTAGATTTACAATTTCAGCCAACTTTAGCATTTCAGCTAACCCTGACATGTTTATGGCCTGCGGAGTGGAGACAGAAACTCTGCTGCTTTAAGATGTTTTCAGTGATTCTGCTGTAACTCGGCATCACAGCCTCTGATAGAAACCATGCAGAGGTTCCTGTCAGACCGCCTCAGGATGTTCTGGTTCGGTTCTGGTCCGTTCCGCCGTGCAGCTGTGGCAGCCGGCAGAGAGTTTTCATCTGAAGTTCTGCAGCGGACGCGCCGGCTAACCGGATCTGTCAGAAGCTTCGTTCTGCCGTTCTCCAGGTTTCTGCATTTATCTTGATGAATTCATCCTGCGTTCCTCGGTTCTTTCTGAATGTTTGCATGATGCAGAACCAAAGCAAGCCTCAGTGATTCCTGGTCACTGAACTGAAGCTGGTATAAAAACGCTGATCTGGAACCACACACACCTTTAACTGAAAACCTTTTTCTGCTTCAGCAGTGAGAGCCGATGTTGGTGTTCCTGGTTTTATCTCTCACCCAGTCCTGTCAGAATGTGCTAAGCAGATTTCCTTCAAGAGGAAATGTTGCTAAATCCTTTCCAATTAGTGAAGCGCAGTCACAGCTCAGCGTCTCATTCCTGGTGACAGTAAGCAGCAGCAGCAGCAGCAGCAGCTTCCTGCTCCTCCTGGCTGCCGCTCCCACTGCACTCCATAATGAAAATCTCCAGGCCTCCTCACAGTGTGTGTGAGGACAGAAACGCACAGAGAGGAATCCGAACAGCCAGACCGTCTTCCAGCCGAGGAGACGCTGCGGCCCAAAATCAAGCCGCGACGCAAGAAACGAAATCAAAGGAGTTTCCGGCTGGCTAGCTGCCGTTCAGATCGGTTTGAACATTTAACTGAGAAATATTAATCAGATTTATCGTGATGTTTCTGCACTTTGTTCTTCACCAGTTACTTTCCAGAGTTTTTACTGGTTTCACTGGATGATGGTGTTTAAGGAAATTCTTTTTTTTTTCAGTGCCATAGCCTGTTAATTATATAATGTTTCCTTATTGATTATCATAACCAGTAAGGATCTGCTACAGACATGTTACACATGTTCAGGTTTTCTGACCCGAATCGTCACAGAAAATCATCTACATCTTAAATACATAATTTATTTCATTTTCATGTTTTACACCTCTGTACAGATAATAAAATGCTATAATTAATTATAATAAATCTTAAGGATGAATTTCCTCCATTCATTGATCTTTATTAAACTAAAATATTTGAAGGACATTTGTTTGTTTTTCAGGATTAAAATTAATTCATAATCAATAAAGATAATTGAGCCATAGATGGTAATAATCGTCTCAATAATTAATTTTATTAATCTGCTTTCTCCTCTCTCCAGATTAATTAGACAGAAAGAGGCTGAGGAACAAACAGGACAGTAATTCTGAGGAGCTTCATGATTCACTGATGAACATTAAATTATTTGCACTTATTAAAATTTTTTATTTTACTTCAGGATTATTTGTGTCTCAGAAGCTTAAAGTGTCACTAAACATCAAATCAGCTTTTCTTTGCAGATAAAATAACTAAATTCTGTCTTTGTTTCTGTCCAAGTTGTGACATTTTGGTGTAAATTTCTAAAACGGTCTGTGCTGCCCTCTACTGGTTGAGACGTTAATTTTTGCTATTTAGCTGCTTGGCCAGCGTTACACAGCGAAAACCATTTCACTTAAAATGATCCGTCACTTTTTAGAAAAAGAGTTGTTAGATGTAGTTAGTTGGATCTAACAACTAGTTACTTTTCTGGGAGAAAAAGTTGCTAGCTACTTTTTTAAAAAGTCTTCAACAGTTGCTTTTTTAAAATTTGCTACATCTGTCTATTCATTTTACTGATAAAAAGTTGCTAGATGTGTCGCTAGTCATCACTTTGAAAATAGTTTAGGTTGATATGTGGAGTTTTTTGCTCAGCAGGGCAGTTTATTGTTTATTTTTTACTATTTAAGATCCCATTAGCTGGGCTAGCGAAGCAGTTAGCTCGTTAATGGCGGTGCTAGCTGGGCTAGCGAAGCAGTTAGCTGGTTAATGGCGGTGCTAGCTGGGCTAGTGAAGCTGTTAGCTGGTTAATGGCGGTGCTAGCTGGGCTAGAGAAGCAGTTAGCTGGCTAATGGAGGTGCTAGATGGGCTAGCGAAGCAGTTAGCTGGCTAATGGCGGTGCTAGATGGGCTAGCGAAGCAATTAGCTGGCTAATGGTGGTGCTAGCTGGGATAGCGAAGCAGTTAGCTGACTAATGGCGGTGCTAGCTGGGCTAGCGATGCAGTTAGCTGGCTAATGGCGGTGCTAGCTGGGCTAGCGAAGCAGTTAGCTGACTAATGGCGGTGCTAGCTGGGCTAGCTAAGCGGTTAGCTGGCTAATGGCGGTACATTTCTTCTTCTTCTCCTCCTCAGTCTAAAAGCTACATGTGCAGCAGCCAGGGGAGCGTTGTCAGCTTCACGCTGGATTTTGGATCCGGGTTTAGCTGCTCAGACGTGACTTCAAAGGTAATCCACTTCCTCTTCCTGCTGTCCTCCAGCATGTTATTTCCTGGCTGTGGTATCTATGGCAACAGTGCAGCCATGACGTCTCAGCAGTCATTCACCAGCGTCCCCAAGTTGTTTTCCTCCGGGTTTTTAGAGCGTCTCGGTGGTGAAACGGTGAGTCGTTCTGTTTGAACCTGGCTCTCCCCCTGCAGGCTGTTCTGTGGAGATACAAGTTCTCTCAGCTGAAAGGCTCATCTGACGACGGAAAAACCCGAGTCAAGCTGCTCTTTAAAAACGCTGACAGCAACCAAATAGAAATGAAGGTAAGAAAGCCTGTTTTCTGATTTTAGAGTAAATGAGTTATTAACTTTCATGAATTTTTAAATCTGTAAGATAATAGTTGGAAATGCTCAAATGTTTTGTTTCTTTTTTAACATTAAACTGGTTTGTTGAAGTAAAACGCTCAAAATGTACTATAGTAGTAAAAATTTTACTATTTAACTGTTATCTATATATAAACATATTTACAAAGAAATGTTTATTATTTCTGGAGCCTTTCATAGAGAATATCTAAAATGCTAAAGTAAATAACTGAGCGTTGCTAGCTGACACGCTATTGGCTAATAGAGCAGCCAATCCAGGAGCAGCTTTAGTTTTCCTTGATGCTGATTGGCCGAACCTCCAGAAATAAGGAAGACATTTTTTAAATTTCTGCTGTAGTGCTAAGATGGTTTCCCCTGGGCGCACTGACAGATATTTGATGATTGAACTATTAAAATAAATGATTTTTAGAGTTTTAGAGGATTTTATTGTTTCACTGCAGAAAGCACCAGGAGTCATCGTAGCCTGGTGTTTCAAATGGAAATAAAGTCAAATTTCCTCCATTTTGTGAAGAAAAATGGCGACTACATTAAATTTAAAACATAAAGTCTTGAGTTCTGATTATGTTGTGATTCTTCTTCTCCTGTCAGGAACTGGAGTTTGCCAACCTGACGGCGGTCCTCCACTGCATCCACTCCTTCATCGCTGCCAAGGTGGCGTCCCTGGAGCCCGGCTTCCTGTGCGGCCAGAGCCTCGCCACGCACATCAGCAGCTAGACTTCCTGTTCCTGTAGCTCACCAGACACGTTCCTGTTCCTGGATGTTTTTCTATAAATGCTCACAGTTTTTATTCAGGTTGGAACATGATGGTGAATATTTTCAGTTTGGGTCGGAGAGCACTTCCTGTTACAGCAGCGAGGGATAAAGATTCAGAAACAAAACTAATTATTGGGTCATATCATGAAATATCTTAATAAAATCATAACTAGGGAGCAAATAATAGAACATTAATATTGATTTGATGCTGATTCATCAGTAAAATTCAGACTTTTTAAATAGAAACTGGTCTAATGTTGGTGATTATTACGTCATAAACTAATCATTCTGATTTATTATTTAATAATACATAAATTATTAACATCTAGCTGCAGGTTATTACTGCCAGGTAATTACAGTGTAATAATTGTCATAATAAATGATTTGATTAATATCAGTAAACTAAAAGCTGTAACAGGAAGTGGCTGATTTATTTGTTCTTTAGATTTTAAAACAAACATTTTAATTGTTTTTCCAAACATTTAGATTAATTCATCATAAAGACTTTATCAGCTGAAAGAGTTTATTTCATTGGAAGCAACAAAAGGCAGCGCTGACAGGAACGTGCTGCCGCCGGTGCAGAGCAAAGCTGACGCTCCGCGTCGGGATCAAATGGGAACTTTCTGGACCGGAAACATCAGTTCCAGCTAAGAAGGTCATATTTTGGTCATATTTTCTGAAATATTTCATGTTGCTGAACTCCTGGGACTGATTTGGGTCAGACGGAACCAGCTGGATCCGCCTCAACTAGAACTCTCTGATGGTTCTGCATTTCGTCCTTCGTCTGGCTGGGAGACAAAACGGGAATCCGTCTCCATTTCTTCCTGTTTGTGTTTTTAGCTGAAATGTTTCTGTCTGATCTGATCGACTCTTTTTCTACGTTGTTCCATCCAGCAGATTATTAAACACTTTTATAATAAATTTCACTGTGTTCAGTTTTTGTTGCTTCATTAATATTCAAGGCTTCACCAATGAATCACATATTTTCTGCTGTTTCAATAAAGAAAACCAACTTTACAGACCAGCTGCCTGTAGCTCATGTTTATCTGCTTATTACTGACATTCATTTTATTATATTTATAAAACTGCTCCATTTTTTAAAACTTTTTTTTGCTTTAAAAACTTTAATTCAACTGATTAATGTTTCGCTCTGTTGCCTTTTTACTTGTGAATTATCTTTATAAAAATCTGTTATTTTGCTGCCATTTCTCCTTTTTACACATTTTACTACATTTTACTATTAATAGTAGTTATTAATACTTATTATAGTATTAATAACTACTATTAATATAAAATATTCGGATTTTATTCTGAGAATGATAATTTAAGTTATTCTCAGAAATAAATAAATTTGTTAAAATGTGTTTTAAAATTCTGATAAACATGAGAGTTTGCAGAGTTGATCTATAATTTTAACCATCAGCATTTTGTTGTTTTACCAGATTAATCTGGATTATGATGTCTTTAAAATGATCATATTCATGTTTTCATGATAACCAGCTTTTATAATCTGGAGAACATGTTGGTCACGTTATACATATTACTTGCCTCATGAAAACATTAACATCCTATTTTTATTTTATGGATCGTATTTTCTGCTATAGCCACCATTTTTATGGAGTTTATATTTTACTGTTGACTCTTCCTGATGGCCGGCGCTGGCTGCTGCAGTAATTATTATTTTCACTTAAACATTAAAATCAGAAAGGTTCAGTTCTGCTTTTCATCTTTCAGAAACTTTCACTGACTGGATGTTGATTTATGAATATTATAAAGAAATGCTGTAAACTTACTGTAATTCTTTGCAGTTAATTTAAAGCTCTGAAGCTGAACTTGTCGCCGCCATCCGGCCTGATGTGTTGCTAGGTAACCCAGTCTGACGCTCTTATGACGTCATCACATCAAGAGGTTTCGTCAGCGTCACGTCCCGCATCACCTGCAAGCACTCTGCTCCGCCAGCCGGCATTTCAGTGATAACGGAGGAGTTTCTATGGTTACCGGTTCGGTCCACTCCAGACCCAGCCAGCCGTCACAGGGCCGACCCGCTGTAACTACGCTGTAATTCTGCTGTAGTTCGGATAAGTAACTCTGCTGTGATGGATACACAGAGTCGCCGCATCTCACTGAGATCTTTCAGCCTGAATGCAGCAGCAGCTGATGTTCCTACGTTCATGAACGCATCACATGAACTCTGCTGTCTCTGATATTTCCTGAAACACCTGAATTAATGTCGCCAGGCTGCTCCCCGGTTCTCCCTCTGCTGATGTGGTTCAGTTATGGTCGGGTCTTTAACACATTCATTTTGATGAATCAATTAAGACAATTTTAATCACATTGTTCCCCATGCAAACCTTCCGACCGGAACGTCTGTATTCGTGTGTTTCCGGAATGACAGTTAATCTGACGCACAGATGACAGCCGCTAGCAGAAGCTGCTCCTCTGGGCCGTTGGGGGTTATTTTTCTCATCTAAAGACTGTTGTTGTGCTAAAAGCTGCTAGCCTTTAGCTTTTAGCACACAGTCGGATTAATGTTGATTAATTTAGTTTTTAGGATTTAGTTTGTTTTTGTCAGTCTGCCTGACCTGTTGGACTCTAAACCGTCCCGCTCCAGGCGAACTTGATAAGTATTCACATCCCTGCAGGTGTTGAACAGGTTTTAATTCTGAATATAATCTCTGCTGTTCCAGTTTCATACTTATACTAACAATCTGCCCTTTTAATGTTCAGATACATGTTTTTGATGTATTTTACCACAATCCTCTGGACCAGAGAAGCTGCCAATAACTGCACACCATTTGTGTTGAATCAATGCGCTGCCATGTTTTTCAGTCTTTATTCTGTCTTTTTTTTTTTTTTTTTTTGCTACTGTTGCAGCAGAATTTCTGCAGAATGTGGGAGAATAAAAGCAGATTTCTGCTGTATTCTAACCTCATCAGCTCTGCTGGTTCTGCTGGTTCTGCTGGTTCTGGACGGCATCTTATCACCTGGAAGCAGCCAGAGAAAGAAAATTGGAGAAATCCAGAGTGCTGCGACTGGCGGATTGAAACTGCGGCGCCATGTTTACCTGCAGCGTTGTCACGGTAACGGCCCATCAAGATGTCTCCTCAGAAACGTGCAGAGGTAAAAACAACAGTCGGCTCAGTGATGTGAGATGAAGAGCCCCTCTGGAGTCAGGTGCTGTGACCTTTGACCTGCTGCATGTTTCGCTTCCTGCCTCAGGTCTCACATAAAGACCCGTCTGCTGCCGGACGCAGAGGAGCCATGAAGACCAAGAAATGTTTCCATCTGGCTCTTCTGGTGATGTTGGTCTGCGACGTCCCACCGACTCCTTCCACGTTCAGCTGTGAGTAAATATTTCTTATGAATTTTGTTTAATACAGCAAGAGAAAGAAAACGTTCATGTTTGAGACTCATCTTTTTATTTATATCTGTATTAAAAGCTTTGAGTCTCAATTTAAAAAGTTTATCCTTGTTAAGTTTCAAATATTAAATATTTCATCTAATTTCCTGCAGAATTTAATTAGCAGACAAATTAAAATTCTAAAATGAAAAAAGTGAAGAAAATAATCCAGATTTAACAGCATAATATTCTGGTTTTTGGTCATATTTAATTTTTTATTTGTATACTAGATCAGCATAGCTTCCACTATTTACTCGGTGTTTAGTCGTTTAGCATTAGCTTCAGCTAATTTTTTTGTTGGTTTAGCATTAGCAGAGCTGAGATTCTGGCTCAGCTAGTTATTGAAGCTAACCATTTGGTTAGCATTGCCCACCACTGGCAATAGCTGCTGCTGATTTTAGTTCAAACATTTATTCTCTGTTACAACCACGGCAGCCATTTGGAAAAATGAAACACAAGATCAAGAAAGTAAATCATTTTAATTTAAAATATGTAGGCTCTGCTCTGAGCTCTGAAGTTCTGTGTTTTTCATTTTCAGCCTCGTCCTTCAGAGACTTTCTGGTCTCGTCTCCTCAGGATGCTGACGGCACCTCCAGCCAGCGGTACCCGGCCCAGACGAGCACCGGCCCAAACAGCCTGAAAATGAAACTGCTTTACCCTCCAACTCCTCTCTGCAGCCATGGCTTCAGGTTTCACTTCCATCCTCAGAATCAGGAGATTTTCAGGTCTGGGGAGATTTTCCACGCCGCCCTGCAGATCCTGAAAAATGCAGCAAAGCAGAAATATAACAGGAACTTCACAGCATCAGGTACGGCCATAGTTCTAATCTGTTTCTTTCATTTCTAGCTGTGCTACCAAAATCATGTAGAAACCATAAAGCCTGACATTTTAACGCTCGTTTGCGGCGGCGCTGAGCTGCAGTGACTTCATTTTTTTGCTCGTGTCAGAGCTTTTGTCACGGGAAAACCTGGAGCTGCTTGCAGAGTTGTCTCAGTGTCCGACTGAAACGGATCCAGCCGTCTGTGAAGGAAGTCATCATGACAAATATCGCAGCATATCAGGAGTCTGCAACAACAGGTAGCAAAACCGCCGCGGCGCAGGGTCGTGCTTCAGGTCAGGAGATTTTATTATTACAGCAAAGAGAAATAACTGAATGTGGAGTAAAACTTGGTAAAAGTGAAGCTTTCAGCTGTTCTTTTGAAATAAATTCCCAGCTTCAGATTTTAGGACAGACAGGCTAAAGGGTTTGACCAGTGAGATCCAGCGTTTGATGCTAACCGCTAAAAAACAACCAGAGGTCGTTTTTGTTAGTGATTGGAAAGGAACACTAAACACCTAAAAAAATTATTAGGAGTTAACGCTAAATTGCTAAAACATAAAGCAATTAGCATAACTTTAAAAAATTGTGAACATTAGCGTTAGCCTGCTAAACACATAAAAAGTTAACAGGCGCTAACCCCAAACTGCTAAGCACATGAAACATTAGCAACAGCTAATGCTAACCATTAAGCCGACCGTCCCTCATCTTGTCCTTCCAGGTGTGAGACTCGCTAACATAACATCAGTTTCTGATTCTGCTGCATTTTATTAAAGTTTTATGAACACAATGACCAAAGCAGAAAATATTTGAGACATAAAGTTAATGAAGTCATGAAAATGGACAACATTTTATGACAATAACTAGTTTAAAAGGCTCAAATATGGCAGCCATCTTGAAAAATGATTACCATCCTTTAAATCAAAGTGGCTAATGGGAAATATGAAAGCGTTAGCATGCTAATGTTCTGTAGCTGATGGTTTACGGTGATTAGCTGCTCTAACGGTTTTACTGAATCGGGTTAAATGTCATTTAGATTGAAATATTTCCTGCTGAGTCTGTCAGGTTAAAGCGGAGCAGCCGGTTTCTTCCTTCTGTCAGACAGAATCCTGACTGGGGCGCCGCCAACACGGCTTTGGTCCGATGGCTTCCAGCTGAATATGAGGACGGAGAAGAGGAACCCAGAGGCTGGGACCCCCAGCGGCTCCATCATGGATCCCAGCTTCCCCCGGTAATCTGAGTGAAGGTAGAGCCGGGCCGGAGCAGCGGTCCGGTTCGCTCCGCAGCCTGCTTCCGGCTAATAAGGTCCTCGGAAACCGGCTGGACTATGAGGCAGACCGACGGGCAGGAAGCGATTGGCTGAAATGAATACGAGCCGCTCAGATGAACGTGGGGAGCGGTTCTGTTCCTCAGTCCAGACCACCGTCAGTTTCAGGAGAAACTTAGTAAATAACTACCAGCTGCAGTCTGGTTAGTGGATCTGAGCCGCTCTAATCCACTTTCTATCGAATCAGGAGGAGAAATGAGGAGACGGAGTGTTTCTCCACAGCTTCACTTAAAGCTTTTATTAAAAACTGTTTTACTCACCTTGTCGTAAGACAGATAATCTGTAAAAATATAGATCTTCTCCCTGAGCAAAAACAACCAATCAGAGCTGGGAGGCAGGGCATAGCGCTGTCAATCACCATCATGTACTTGCTGCTAAAGGTGCTAATAGCTAAGAAATAACTCACAGGAAAACCGTTTATCTGCTGTCATCAGTGGTAATGCTAACTAGCTTTAGCATCCACAACAGGCTGTGCTAGCTGCAGTACAGTAGAGAGCAAGAGGGGATGATTGACAGCACTAAGACCCTCCTCCTTCCTCTGATTGGTTGTTTCTAGTTTGCATGACATGATGACGATTTCAACAAACATGCAAGAACATTTTTATAAAAGTTACAGCTTTAAATGATCTGGTTTTAACCTCCAGGTGTTCTCACCTGATTGGCCAATCAGAGAGCCAATCAGCTTTCTGATTGGCTGTGATGACAGTCTGAGTGCTGATTGGCTGTGTGTGTGCAGCCGCGGCGTGTCAGCAGGGAAGTGGTGAGGACTTCCTGTAAGGGCTCAGACGCTGCGTACTCCCAGCTGCTGGCGGACTGGGGTCAGTACATCGACCACGATGTGACCCTGACGCCGCAGAGCCTCAGCGGAGCCGCTTCCTGGGCGCAGCGGGACTGCCGCACGTCGTGTGGAAACCTGCATCCCTGCTTCCCCATCCAGGTGATTCTGCTCAAAACACCAAGAACTGAAATCCGTTCTTAGATCAGTGAGTACGATATGTAATCTGATTACATTGTGGCGTGTGCCTGCCTCTCAGACTCAGGACTCCCTTTGCATGCCGTTCCATCGCTCCACGCCGGCCTGCAGCTCCAGGACCGGCTCCGGCATCCTGCGGGCTCTGCAGCGGCAGCAGCTGAACGCTGTCTCGTCCTTCATCGACGCCTCTCTGGTGTACGGCCACACGCCGCAGCTGCAGCGCGACCTCCGCGACCTCTCCGGCCGCAGTGGGAAGCTGGCCGTAAACGGCCGCTTCCGGGACCGGCAGGGCAGACCTTACCTGCCCTTCGTAGCGGCGACGCCGTCGGCGTGCGGCCGGGGAATGGAGTGTTTCCGGGCCGGAGACGGCCGGGTCAACGAGGGCCTGCCTCTGATCGCGCTGCATACGCTGTGGCTCCGGGAACACAACCGCCTCGCAGAGACCCTGAAGCTCATCAACCAGCACTGGAGCCCCGAGGCCGTGTTCCAGGAGGCACGCAAGATCGTTGGCGCCCTGCACCAGGTAAGAGTCCGGCGCCCCCTACAGGACCGCTGCAGCTCACACACCAACATCACCAGTTTGATGCCCCTAAATAAAAACCTGGGACTGATTTGTTTTTGTGTGTATCGATCAAACGAGGTCCGACTCTCTGGGTCTCTGAATGGAACCGCTAACTAAAAGTTAGCTACGTTAACCTAAAGCGCTAACCATAAATATCAGTAATCAGTAATAATTTTATAACAAATTTATGTCAGATCATGATTTCTTGGATAATGTCAGGTTGTCATAACAAAGACATTTTGAATAATGTCAACTGTGTATTAAAAGTGTCATGATTTACCGAATGACACTTTATGACGATAGTCATAAATATTCATGAAGACTTCCTCATGTTTATGACAGTGTCATGACAGTGTTATTCACAACCCGTCAAAGTGTTACCGTTCCTTCCTTTAGGACATTGTTGCTGCAGGAAGTGATTCCCAGTTGTCCCGTCCTGCTGGGAACGCTGGTTTTCTGTAGCCCTGCTGTAACGTGTCAAACAGCAGAAACGGAGATTAATCGTAAAATCATCAGCGAGTTGTGGACAGGAAATGAAACATGAATGAAAAGTGTTTGGCTTTTCTCGAGGGAATTATTACTGTTTTTGTCAGACATGGAAATGTTTTTGCATCTAAAGCAGGAAGTTGTTTCAAAGATCCTGCTGGAGGGAAAACGGGAAACTTTTCCTGAATAAATGAATAAAACAGAGAGTTTGATATAAATATTAACCCTCTAATTTCTACATTTTGACATAATGCACAGTTAAAGTCATCAGTGGCATAATGGCTGCTGAAGTTTGAGTTTTCTAACTAAATATTTTCATACAGGCTCAAATGTAATGTTTGCTTTTTGTTGCCAGAATAATTCATGTTGAGTTTATTCATGATGTGTTCTGCTTTTCTAAGTCACATTTAGCTTTGAATAAATAAAATTGCTTAGACTCTCCTTGGGCTGCCACCATATCGTGGTGGAGGGGTTTGAGTGCCCCAATGATCCGAGGAGCTATGCTGTCTGGGGCTTCATGCCCCTGGTAGGGTCACCCAAGGCAGACAGGTCCTAGGTGAGGGACCAGACAAAGCGCAGCCCTAAGACCCCAATGACGGATAAAAACATTGGACTTGGCGTTCCCTCGCCCGGACGCGGGTCACCGGGGCCCCACTCTGGAGCCAGGCCTGGAGGGGGTGCACGATGGCGAGCGTCTGGTGGCCGGGCTTTAACCCATGGAGCCCGGCCGGGCTCAGCCCGAAGAGGAAACATAGGTCCCCCCTCCCATGGGCCCACCACCTGCGAGAGGGGCCAAAGGGGTCGGGTGCAGTGTGGGATGGGTGGCGGCAGAGGGAGGGGGCCCTGGCGATCCGATCCTCGGTTGCAGAAGCTGGCTCTTGGGACGTGGAATGTCACCTCTCTGGTGGGGAAGGAGCCGGAGCTAGTGTGTGAGGTCGAGAGGTTCCGGCTAGAAATAGTCGGTCTCACCTCGACGCACGGCTCTGGTTCTGGAACCAGTCTTCTTGAGAGGGGCTGGACATACTTCCACTCTGGAGTTGCCCATGGTGAGAGGCGTCGAGCAGGAGTGGGCATACTTGTTGCTCCCCATCTCGGCGCCTGTACGTTGGGGTTTACCCCGGTGAACGAGAGGGTAGCCTCCGTCCGCCTACTGGTGGGGGGACGGGTCCTGACTGTAGTTTGTGCTTACGGGCCGAACGACAGTTCAGATTACCCACCCTTTTTGGAGTCCTTACAGGGGGTACTGGAGAGTGCTCCTCCTGGGGACTCCCCTGTTCTGCTGGGGGACTTCAACGCTCACGTGGGCAACGACAGTGAGACCTGGAGGGGCGTGGTTGGGAGGAACGGCCCCCCCGATCTGAACTCGAATGGTGTTCTGTTGTTGGACTTCTGTGCTCGTCATGGATTGTCCATATCGAACACCATGTTCAGGCATAAGGGTGTTCATATGTGCACTTGGCACCAGGACACCCTAGGCCGCAGTTCGATGATCGACTTTGTCGTCGTTTCATCGGATCTGCGGCCGTATGTCTTGGACACTCGGGTGAAGAGAGGTGCGGAGCTGTCCACTGACCACTACCTGGTGGTGAGTTGGCTCCGGTGGTGGGGGAGGAAGCCGGTCAGACCTGGCAGGCCCAAACGTGTTGTGAGGGTCTGCTGGGAACGTCTGGCGGAATCCCCTGTGAGACGGAGCTTTAACTCCCATCTCCGGCAAAACTTTGAACAGGTCCCGGGGGAGGTGGGGGACATGGAGTCTGAGTGGACTGTGTTCCGTGCCTCCATTGTCGAGGCGGCCGGTCGGAGCTGTGGCCGCAAGGTTGTCGGTGCCTGTCGCGGCGGCAACCCTCGTACCCGTTGGTGGACACCTTCGGTGAGGGATGCTGTCAGGCTGAAGAAAGAGTCCTACCGGGCCTTTTTGACCTGTGGGACTCCGGAAGCAGCTGATGGGTACCGGCAGGCGAAGCGGCATGCGGCTCGGGTGGTTGCTGAGGCAAAACCTTGGGCGTGGGAGGAGTTTGGAGAGGCCATGGAGAAAGACTTCCGCAAGGCTTCGAAGCGATTCTGGTCCACCATCCGGCGTCTCAGGGGGGGGAAGCGGTGCAGCACCAACACTGTTTATAGTGGGGATGGTGTGCTGCTGACCTCTACTCGGGACGTTGTGGGCCGGTGGGCAGAGTACTTCGAAGACCTCCTCAATCCCACCAACATGCCTTCCATTGAGGAAGCGGAGCCTGGGGACTCTGGGTTGGGCTCTCCAATCTCTGGGGACGAGGTGGCCGAGGTGGTTAAAAAGCTCCTCGGTGGCAGGGCCCCGGGGGTGGATGAGATCCGCCCGGAGTTCCTTAAGGCTCTGGATGTTGTAGGGTTGTGTTGGCTGACGCGACTCTGCAATATCTCATTGACATCGGGGGCAGTTCCCCTGGATTGGCAGACTGGGGTGGTGGTCCCCCTGTTCAAAAAGGGGGACCGGAGGGTGTGCTCCAATTATAGAGGGGTCACACTCTTAAGCCTCCCTGGCAAGGTCTATTCAGGGGTCCTGGAGAGGAGGGTCCGTCGGATAGTTGAACCTTGGATTCAGGAAGAGCAGTGTGGTTTTCGTCCCGGTCATGGAACTCTGGACCAGCTCTACACCCTCGGCAGGGTCCTGGAGGGTTCTGGGAGTTCGCCCAACCGGTCTACATGTGTTTTGTGGACTTGGAGAAGGCGTTCGACCGTGTCCCTCGGGGAGCCCTGTGGGGGGTTCTCCGGGAGTATGGGGTACCGGGTCCTTTGATACGGGCTGTCAGGTCCCTGTATGACCGGTGTCAGAGTCTGGTCCGCATTGCCGGCAGTAAGTCGGGCTCGTTTCCGGTGAGAGTTGGACTCCGCCAGGGCTGCCCTTTGTCACCGATTCTGTTCATTACTTTCATGGACAGAATTTCTAGAATAGCCAGGGTGTTGAGGGGATCCGATTTGGTGGCCTTAGGATCTCGTCTCTGCTTTTTGCAGACGATGTGGTCCTACTGGCCTCATCAGGTCATGATCTGCAGCTCTCGCTGGAGCGGTTCGCAGCCGAGTGTGAAGCGGCCGGGATGGGGATCAGTGCCTCCAAATCCGAGGCCATGGCCTTGAGCCAGAAAAGGGTAGAGTGCCTTCTCCGGGTCAAGGGGGGTGTCCTGCCCCAGGTGGAGGAGTTCAAGTATCTCGGGATCTTGTTCACGAATGAGGGAAGAAGGGAGCGGGAGATCGACAGGCGGATTGGCGCTGCGTCTGCTGTCAAGCGGGCGCTGTACCGGTCCGTCGTGGTGAAGAGAGAGCTGAGCCAAAAAGCGAAGCTCTCGATTTACCGGTCAATCTACGTTCCCTCCCTCATCTATGGTCATGAGCTTTGGGTCATGACCGAAAGAACGAGATCGCGGATACAAGCGGCCGAAATGGGTTTTCTCCGTAGGGTGGCTGGGCTCTCCCTTAGAGATAGGGTGAGAAGATCAGTCATCCGGGAGGGACTCAGAGTAGAGCCGCTGCTCCTTCACATCGAGAGGAGCCAGTTGAGGGGCATCTGGTCAGGATGCCTCCTGGACGCCTCCCTGGTGAGGTGTTCCGGGCACGTCCCACCGGGAGGAGGCCCCGGGGAAGATCCAGGACACGCTGGAGGGACTATGTCTCTCGGCTGGCCTGGGAATGCCTTGGGATTCCCCCGGAAGAGCTAGAAGAAGTGGCTGGGGAGAGGGAAGTCTGGGCCTCCCTTCTGAAGCTGCTACCACCGCGACCCGACCTCGGATAAGCGGAAGATGATGGATGGATGGATGGATGGATGCTTAGACAATTATTAATTAAACTAGTAATTTAGATCAATATTACCAATTGAAGGCATCACTCTTACCGAGGAAACAGAATTCAGGCAGTTATTATTTCTAATACCTGCCTGATGAGGTTTGAAGCCACAGAGGAACAGCAACATGCTGCACATGCATAAGCAATAAAAACAAACAGTTTGTTACATAATCAGTCAACCTGAGTTAATTAAATCTGTAAACTCGACCTGATTGGGTGGAAACTTGTCATGGTAACTGGATGTTTGATGCAGGTCACCTAGCATCTTTTCAAAGCAGCTATTTTTAAACACAGAATATTTCTTTAATCATTTCAGTTTGAGCTGATGTGTTAGAGCGGCCAGCACCTCTAATTAGGAGAAAAACAGAAACTGCTTTACTAAATGTGGAAATGTGTTCTGGCACAGCAGAAAGGTTACGTTTCCTCGTCCACAATGAAACATTTGTGGTTTTTCATCAGACTGAGGAAGCCAGGCGAGTAGAGCAGCTTTATTTTCAGCAGACGGTCAGTGGGCGACCAGCACACGACATGAAGAACAAACACAGAAAGGTCAGAAGCCTTAATAACAGACTGCTGTCAGCTTCTGGTTTTAAACTCTGGGAATCTGCTGCACCAACAAAACCATTTTAATGTTGGTGGAAGATCTTCAGAAACATCCTAAAACAGAGAACCTTCTGGCTTTAAAGCAAACATTGATAAAACGCTGCGTCCTCATGTTGGCTTTAAATGTTTCAGGATAATCAGTCGCCTTAAATACCCAGAAGTGGCGAGGGGACGGCAAACCATCCAGCCAGGATGCATAAGCAAGAAGGAACAGAGCAGACTGGACGTCATGAGGAAACTAAGATCCTCACAGGTTTGCATCAGATGCTGCAAATCGTCAGTCTGCAGTTTTGAGAGCCTCATCTCTTCTGCCATCATCTGTTAGGGTCCGATGAAGCCAGACGTCCTCTGGGTAAAACAGATCAGCGTTTCTCTGATCAGAATGTAAACCCCTTGTTCAGAAGCAACCTGTAACAAAACCAACTGTGAAAAATGGTCAGAGGGAGCAGAAGAAACCCTGCATCATTGTTTTGATGCTACTGACCGGATTGCTCTTTGCCAGCCACAGGGAGACGACATCAGTGCCACGACTGAGTGTGTAACAGAATATATAAACTTCAGGATGGACAACTCCTTCCCACCAGAAGCATGTCCATTCTGATTTATGGTAATGAAACTTGTTTAACCTTTCCTTGGTAATGGTTTCATCAGTTACATGGAAGCTGGGTCAGCCCAAGACTCTTTCATCTCCACTAACTGGTTGCTGTTTCTTTGTCGTTGTAGGTCAGTAGTCAGCTCTTTAACGCCGTGAGAGAACTGCAGTTTTCTCTTTTCAGACATCAACCTGATAATTGTTTGGTGCTCTGTCTGAAGTGAGCAGGTACTCTTCAATTCCCAAAATATTCGTGGAGATCATTTCCCTCCACAGGAGGGAATCATTTCATAAAGAAATGATTGTCTACAAAGATACTGAGCTTATTTTAAGCTGCTAAAGTAAACAATACTGCTGCAACGGCTGCGACTTGGAAATAATTAACTGATGCAAAGTGTTTACATTTTTGAGAACAAATACATTTTTATTTCCTCAAAAGTCAAACAATGTTCTATAGGTTTTAGGTTGCATCATTCCCACCAGCCCTGTTCGGTCCACTTCAATCCAACTCCAGTGCGTCTGCCTAGTCAAAGTCCAGTTCGGTTGGTGAGGTGTGAACACTAATCGACCTCTGACCTCTGGTCTTCCAAACCTCAGTCTGGATTCGGTTGAAGTGAACTCTCGTTCGGTTTGAATGTGAACGCCAAGCGGACCTGACACCGCTCCAAAAGCAGGCAGTGGACTATAGCGCAGGGCATTCTGGGTAAATACAACCAAAACTAACATGCTAGCCTAGCGCTAGCAGCAGAAATGGCTCCTGGTCTTTAGCCAAAGACTGAAGAGAAATCCTCCAACACTAAAACCTGACGCCTCCATCTTGTTTCCATCTGGTGAAGAAGGAAGTTGCTCTCAGCGTCTTCAGAGGTTTTTGTGTCGTTTCCTTCAGTGGTTCTTGGTGCAGCGCCCCCACAGGCCAGGAGGGGAACAGGTTGGTTTGACTCAGAGCAGAGAGAGAGAGAACCACAGCAGCTGGAGGTGGAGCAGATGATGGAGTTCTGGATCCAGTAGAACCGGGTCTACTGGACCATCAGGTGTGAAAACAGCCTTTCTTACACTAAGGAGCTGAAGTTTCTTTTCTAAAGTTCCTAGATCTTTCCAGATCATCCCCTCCTACTAAAGACCTTTGAGATATTCAGCTGCCAAAATCCAGAGGTGAGACAATCTGAGCAGATAAAAGCATCAAAGTTCTCATCGAACATTTTCAGGTTCAGTCAAAGCGAGTGATCTTCGTCACCCACCTGTCACTCACGGCGTCAAATGGCCATCTTGTCTGATTGATTTGGAGCAAATAAAAGCTGCATTGGTAAAAGATTTAGACACTTTGAAGTAGTTTCAGTCTTTCCCATGCCTTGTCTTTCTTGTTTGACTTCCAGATAATAACGATGAGAGATTATATCCCTAAAGTAATTGGTGTGGAGTCGTTTGAACAGCACATTGGACCCTATGGCGGGTACGATCCGACGGTGGACGGCTCGGCCTCCAACGTGTTCGCCACAGCGGCCTTCAGGTTTGGCCACGGCACCATTCCTCCGATCCTCAGCAGGCTGAACGAGAGCTTTCAGGAAGACCGGCGCTTCCCCCACCTGAGACTTCAGCAGGCACTCTTCAGTCCCTGGAGGATCGTTAAAGAAGGTCAGTGCGCTCCTCTAAGGCAGCCATGGAAACCTCCGGAGAGCCACAGGAAGGAAGAGACGTCGTTGTATTTGGGTCAGCTGGAGTTTCAGGAGAAATTCCTGCAAAGTTAATTCACCAAATTAAAGCTGAAGATGCAGTATTGGCCCAGTTTACCCACAATTCATAGTTGTTTCCTGATGGTTCACATCAGTCTGCAGGACAAGTTGGGACAGAAATCTGTTGGATTCGCTTTAATAAATTATTTTTGACACCACTGAGCAAAGACAAACTGTCTCTAAGCAGAAGCTGGTTTGATTTTTAGTTTGGTTTTTCTTTTTTCCAGAGCAGCTGCTTTATTCATGTTCATTTGAACGTTCTTTGGTATTAATTGAAAGCTGCAGAGCTCCTTGTGTATGTGGCATCGAACCAACCTTTGTGTGTGTGTGTGTGTGTGTGTGTGTAGTTGTTTTTGTTACCATAGAGGGTCCAAACGAAGGGAGCCCACCAACCCAGAGGGGCCTTGTGTGTTTGGGGTCCAAATTCTGGACCCCGCATGGGAAGCCAGTCTAAAGCAGATTGGGAAGCTCTCCTAACATGCTGCATGCTTTTTTTCCACTTAGCCCACTTGGTAGCAATGATTGGGAAAGTGTGTGCGAAGTGTGTGTGCTCAGTAATGACCCCTTGTCTGCGGGAGGTGGTACTGCAAGTATACGCAGTACAGGAGTGTTTAATTTAACCAACCAGGGCTCCTTGTGGTCCAAGTTTTGACCAATAATATTGACTGATATTCAAAGAAAATATGTTATTCCCTGAAAATTTCAGGAAGTGATTTTTGTGTAATTCCTGTTGTTAAACATTATGACATCATTAGGTAGGCTTATTTGATTTACATTTTACTTGAATAGTGTGGTGTGTGTGTGTGTGCAGGTGGCATCGAGCCGACCTTGCGGGGCATGGTTGCCACGGCGGCAGCGGTGACGGCTCCGGACTCCCTCCTGGTGGAGGAGGTAACGGAGTCGCTGCTGGTTCTGGACTCCCAGCAGAACCTGGATCTGGCTGCTCTGAACCTGCAGAGGGGGCGGGACCACGGACTGCCAGGTCAGGATCTCATCACAAAATATCACTATGGCTCATCTGGAGCAAAACCAGTCAATAAAAAACTGGTTTCTAGGAATGGACCAAATTATATTAAAGGGGCAGTGTTATGTGTTTACCATTTTATAGAACAGTCAAGTAACTGTGTTACCTTCAAAAATGCGTTACCTTATAAAAATGTTGTTTATATCAAATATGACCTAAAAGAAACTTTACTTTCTGGTTTAACCTTGAAATTGTTCCTCTGTCACTTTAAAAGCTCCTGCTCTTTCTGAAGCTCCGCCTCCAGAAAGTCATCCCAACATGGCTCCTCTATTGACCCTTTAATGTTTTTACCTGCGTTGCTCTGAGCAGCAGCTCCATATTAAGCTCAGCTGTTTGCTGATTGCTGTCGGCTAGTCTGAAGGAGCTGAGTGAGAGGAGGAGCTGTGCCTCGAAGGCGGGGCTATGTCCACCCAGTTGTTTTGTACAACTGAATGGTTGCTATAGAGACTAAAGGATTTCTCAAACATGAAGGTATCAGAGCAACACTGCTGGACTGTTTCTGGTGATGGAATAGCACAATATGATCATTTTACATAAAACTGTCCCTTTAATAAACACAGTGATGTGAAAAAATAGGAGACTTTATGATGCATTTTTGTATATATTTAGACTTTTGGATGTTTAGGATTAATAAACAATCAGTTGAGGTTTGTTTTGTTTGGACCTCAGATGTTCAGTTTGTTGTCTCAACAACCAGAACCCGTACAGAACCAGTTATGAACAAAAAAATGACTGAACTTTCTGTTTCTGTAAGCAGCCGCTGATAAAATCCAGTCAGTTCCTGGATACCTTAATCACTAATTCATAATACATTTTAATATTTTCTGTTGCTTCATGTGAAGTTTAGTGAAGAATCCAGAGTTTTCTTCCTTCTGCCACCTTGAAACTGAGTAACTGGATTTATTTTCTGTCCTGCTGCAGTTAGCGGTTCGTCAGTCAGCCCCTCCCTGAGGATATTGTTGCTCTTCACCAGATAAACAGACATGTTTTATTGTCAGGACACATTAACTCTGGGAACAGATCCAAGAAAAGTCATACGTCTTCATGTTCCTGATTCCCGCCACAGAAAAAAAAAACCTTTCAGGTCTGGAGTAGAAAACTGAGCTTAAATCTTTGGTTTTACATCCTTAATAAAAGCACCTAAAGCAACCTGTTCTTAGTTTCCACCAGTCCTCCATCTGAGCTGCTCCTGCTTGGTGTTGTAGAAATAAAAGCATCTTTGTGTAGTTAAGGGGAGCTGATGGCGTAGCAACACTTCCTCCTGTCTGTGAAAATCTGCCTGCAGCTCCAGGGAGAAACGTGTGAAAGTCGCTGAGGCTGGAAGAAACCTCTGCTGCACCAGGAGAATCAAACCTGAAACTAAAGACGCTGCAGCTGTTTTTAAAAGAAGCTGCATGTTTGCCGCTCTGGATGCTTCTGGAGGACATTTTGAAGCATTTAAATGCCACTCACCGCTGCAGGAAAACACTGAATTTCAACCCACAAAGCAGTTCTCTGAAACAAATCATGGTTATCTGATTTCTCTGCAGCCTCAGAACAAAGAGACTTCCTGCTGTTCTTTAGGGGTGAAACCTAAAACTCAACATGTCGCTGCCACCAAACCGTCATGGAGTTTATTTCTTCTGAATCTATTTAGTTCTTCATCGCTGCCAAGTTGTAAATTGGGTTGTTTAAAATATCCGTTGGCACAACACAGAAATGTTTTCATAAGGTAACATTTCCAACTTTATTACCAATATTGGGAATAAAAATATGACTTGGGTTTCATTTGTCAACGTCTCTTTGGAGAAAATGACAAATGTTAAGAAAACTTTATTACCATCGTACATTTTCAGCAACAAGCAGAATCAAAGAGTTTTATGATTAGGAGAAAATAAAACACAGAAAAAAATGCAACAATGTAGAAAAAATGTCTGTTAATTAGACTGAACTTTATGATGTTCCTGTTGCTATGGATCAAATCAACTCAGTGTTCTAGCAGTTTTTCAGTTTTCTGGAAGTTTGTTCCAGATCTATGGTGCATGGAAGCTGAATGCTGCTTCTCCATGTTTGGTTCTGCTCTGCATCAGAACCAGAACCAGTGTGAACACAGGTACATAAAGCTGCTAGTCGTCTGCAAAAGTCGGATAAATAAGGCAATAATCTCGTGTTCAGAGCAGGCAAGTACTGGATGAAAGTGGGCCAACAACCCGGCCCTGAGGAACCTCAGCTGGGATTGTTTTCTCGCTCTGAGCCCTTGCTAAATGCCACTAGCTTAATCTAAACACATTTCAAAAGAAAAGCGGACACATCACTTAACGCTGGAATGACTTTTCAGGATACAACGACTGGAGGGATTTCTGTGGACTGAAGCGCATTGCGACTTTGGACGACCTGGCAGAAGTCGTGAGAGATCGCAGAGTCGCTGAGAAGATTCTTCATTTATACCAGCATCCTGACAACATCGACGTTTGGCTGGGAGGACTGGTGGAAAACTTCCTGCCCGGCTCCAGAACTGGCCCACTGTTCGCCTGCCTGATCGGAAAGCAAATGAAGCTTCTGCGTGACGGAGATCGGTACGAAAACGTTTCTGCTTCACATAAAACCTGAAGCCGAAGCCGAAGCTGCTCATGTGTTTGGGTTTTTGCTCCAGGTTTTGGTGGGAAGCGGACGGCGTGTTCACCCGGCAGCAGCGGGAGCAGCTGTGGAAAACTTCTCTGTCTCGGATCATTTGTGAGAACTCGGACATCCAGGAGATTCCTGCGGATCCCTTCAGGCTGGCTCAGTACCCGGCCGGCTTCCTTCACTGCAGCGCCGTCCCGGCCCTGAGCCTGGAGGCCTGGAGAGACGAGCCGAGTCTCGGTGAGTTCACCGACACGAGCCACTAACTTCAGACGTTCAACACGCTGATGGCACAAACTGCTGCTGTTTCAGGCCTGCGACTGTGTGGCTCTCCGCGGCCCGTAGACAACGGAGATTTCCTGTTTTCCTCTAGATCTGGAAAGCTGACGGCTCAGTACGCCTGTTTCCATGGTTTCCAGCTAGAGGGCGCCACTGAGGCGGTGTGTGAAGGAGGCGTGTGGAGCGCTGACCCGCCTCGCTGCTCAGGTAGGAGAACAGACTGAAGCTTACTGCCACCTGGTGGTCATTCTGGTGCGTTACAGTCTTGACTCCTGTTGTCCTCTGAGGAGCCAGACGTGTTGATGGTTTAAAGTGCTTTTCATCAATACTTTCTGAACGTTCTCACATTTCTTTTCACTTTCCGGGAACGTAGTTTGGCTGCTCGGCCTCTTATCCTTTGACCTTTGACCCATTGATGTGCAGTGGTCTAGTCAAATCATCATCATTATTTTCTGAGAGCAGATGCATTTTATGTCTGGAAATGTTTCTTTTGGATATGGTTACCATGGGAACAGAAAAGCAGGACATTTTTCTGCTTTTTGTCAGCAGAACGAAAAATAATGAAAAGAAACATTTATTTTTATTGTTTAGTTTTTTCTGTTTCCTCAGAAACGCGGCTCGTCGCTCGCAATGCTGCAGATCCACAAACGTTTCTGAACTCAAAACCTAACCAATAAAATACGGTTATCTTGGAGTTTTCTGCGTCTGCGAGATTCTTTTTAGATTTGATCATTTAGTTTAATTTCTCTGACACATTATCAATCTGTCAGGTTCTGCTCTGTTGCAAAGTTTGCTTATGCCTGGGGCCGGCCCGCGGTGCTGCTAGTGGAAGACGGTTTGCTAAATATTTGTACCAGTTTTTTGATTAACTTATTTTGAAATGTTGAACATTTTCAACCATCTTTGCAAATAATATTGGGGATATTTCCATGGAAATGCAGGAATGAAGCAGTTTGAATGAAACGCCTTCTGGTTGTTGAAGCGTCATTCGCTAAATTATGACATTTTTATGCAAAGTTGGCATTTTAATGGACGTTTAATGCATCTTTTAGAGCAACTTTGCACTAAATGTCATAATTTACCAAATGACACTTCATGACGGACATTCATAAAGACTCCTTCATGTTCATGTGGGTCTTATGAACACCCTTCGGTCTGAGGAAGGATCTGTGATAACGCCGCTTAGTGCACTGCGGATCTGACCTTCATAAGGCCGCTGGAGGTCAGGTGAAGGTCAGTCTGAGTGAGGAAGTGATTGTCTCTAATTGTGTTTTTTATAGAAACCAGAAGCTTGACCTTTGACCTCAGCAGTGACGTGATTCTGTTAGCGGGGAATCAGCAGAAGTTTCAGTTTCATGTGTTTCTGGTTCTCCAGGTGAGACCTGCTGCTTTTATTACAGCAGAAAAAAATCATCAATTCTGAGAAAATCCCCGTTGGAAATATTTTTTCCTAATTTGTAGTTTTCCGTGTTTCTGTGGTCTGGCAGCTAAACGTTAATTTAAATGTTTTTTAGGTTTTTACTGCTGGCAGAAATGTAATATTTAACACGATGCTGTTATTGAGTTTATCTGATCATTCTGATCAATAAGGGTTTATTGGTGCAGTGCTCCAATCAGATCAGAACCAGATCAGAACCGATGGCCGGCTCCAGAACCTCAGCAGAACTTCTGCTCCTCTTCATCATCGGATCCGTTTCGATCCTGCAGCAAAAACGTTGAAATCTAAATGAAGACATTTTATTCCTCCTCCTCCTTCAGCCCAAAACAATCAATACTGGATCAATAATAAGATCAAAACAACAGGTAGGAAAACCTTTCAGTGGAAACAATCAGATCTGGAAAATATTTTATTTTATTTCTGATTTCTGACCATCAGACTGTCCAGGTGAAAAACTGCAGGACGCCATCCGGGCTGCAAGCTGATTATTACCCTGTGGCGCCCCCTGGTGTCGAGCTGCAGTACTGACTGTCCTTCCTCAGATCTCAAACAGCAACATGTTTCCTTTTCTGCAGCTTCTCAGCCCCTGATGATGTGAGGAGGGCCGCCGAGCAGCAGGTCAGAGGTCAGAGGTCAGCGCCTGGGACTTCCTCACCAAGTCCCTGTTCAGCTCCGCCGTCCTGCAGAACGCTTCGTGTCTCACCTTCCAGAAGCTGAGTCTGTTTTTAGTCTCAGCAGGACCAACTGAACGCTCACTGAATTATAATATTTCTTGTTAAACATTAAAATCTGTCATAAATTCTGACTCATGTTGTTTTAAATGTTGTGACTTTTTTACACTTCTATGTTAAGTATAATTTACATGATGATTAATATTAATTGAATATAATTACAAAAGCTGAAGTGAAAGTGCGAGGCACGATTTATTTGGATAGAGTCTTTTATTTTGAAGAATGCTTCACAGGATGTGGTTCTGTCTTTTGTCTTGCTTTTGTTGACTTTTGGTTGCTAGGTAACGATCAGCTGTCGCCGTTTCTTCCTCAATAAAAACTGAACAGAAATGTTCAGGAAAAGATATCCGAGCTATTTAATAACCTTCTATTTAATAACCTTCTATTTAATAACCTATTTAATATACATTCTATTTAATAACCTTCTATTTAATAACCTATTTAATATACATTCTATTTAATAACCTTCTATTTTAAATAGAAGGTTATTAAATCTTACTCACCGGAGGATGTTGTGACGTTTTAACACTTATATGTTAAGCATTATTTGCATGTTACGTGACTTATTTACAAATTATGCTTAACAGATGTTCCTCCCTCCATGAAAACCTCTCTGGTTAAGTCTGGAATATTTACTTATTAAATATTTATTTATTAAAAAGCATCATCGGCTTTATGAAATAAATAAATGAGTGCTGTTCCCTTCCTGTCCACAGGGTGTCGCTCTTGGGAAATAACTTCACCTCTGAGTTTGGACAGGAAGTCGTTTATGACTCCATCATGATCATATTAAGACGTTAATTCAGGAGTAAGTTAAAGATGCCAAAGGAGGCAGGAAGGAGCGGGGCGGATTTGCTGGGTCAGGCTTGGAACCCGTTTATAACTGCGCTCAGTTCTACTTACATTTTGCTGTTTGATTATTTTAATTTATTTCTATAATTAAAAGTGTTCTACTCTACGCTTTATCCAGAAGGAGAAATGCAGCAGCTGTTTTTCTGATTCTCCATGTTCTCCAGCATCCTGAGCAAAAGTCTGCTGCTGTTCTCGGAGGCTGTCAGCTGCTAGCTTAGCTTAGCTTAGCACGCCTACAGGCAGCAATGTGCAGGTTTTTACAATAAGTCTTACTTGGTTTGGTAGTTTCAGGATGTAGCCGGCCGGAGCGGCAGAGAGGCGCTGCTGCTGTGGGGGACAACAGTATACGGGTACGGAAGTAAATTACTGCAGTAAATTATATATATATAAAAAAATCCCTTCTCACCCACCGCGGGTGGTTCTTATCCTCTGAGCTCGGGTCCTCTACCAGAGGCCTGTGAGCTTGAGGGTCCTGCGCAGTATCTTGACTGTGCCAAGGACTGCACATTTCTGGACTGAGATGTCTGATGTTGTTCCTGGGATCTGTTGTAACCATTGGTCCAGTTTGGGGGTGACTGCCCCGAGGGCCCCGATGACCACAGGCACCACTGTGGTCTTCACCTTCCAGGCCCTCTCCAGTTCCTCCCTGAGGCCCTGGTATTTCTCTAGTTTCTCCTGCTCCTTTTTCCTGATGTTGCAGTCGCTTGGTATTGCTACATCTACCACAACGGCTTTCCTCTGTTGTTTATCCACTACGACAATGTCTGGTTGGTTCGCCATTACCATTTTGTCTGTCTGGATCTGGAAGTCCCACAGGATCTTAGCTCTGGCGTTCTCCGCCACCTTTGGGGGTGTTTCCCACTTTGATCTCGGGGTTTCCAGTCCATATTCTGCACAGATGTTTCTGTACACTATGCCTGCAACTTGGTTATGTCGTTCCATGTACGCTTTCCCTGCCAGTATCTTGCACCCTGCTGTTATGTGCTGGACTGTCTCAGGGGCCTCCTTGCACAACCTACACCTTGGGTCTTGTCTGGTGTGGTAGATCTGGGCCTCTATTGCTCTGGTGTTTAGGGCCTGTTCCTGGGCTGCCAGGATGAGGGCCTCTGTGCTGTCCTTGAGTCCAGCTTTTTCCAGCCATTGGTAGGATTTACTGATATCAGCCACTTGGGTTATTTGCTGGTGGTACATCTCATGTAGGGGCTTGTCCTCCCATGATGGTATCTCTGGCACCTCAACCTCCGTTCCCTGTTGTCTGAGATATTCACTGAGCACATTGTCTGTTGAGGCTTTGTCCCTGATGTATTTATGGATCTTAGTTGTTTCGTCCTGGACTGTGGTTCTCACACTCACTAGTCCTCTGCCTCCTTCCTTGCGGCTCGTGTACAGTCTCAGGGTGCTGGATTTGGGATGGAACCCTCCATGCATTGTTAGTAGTTTTCTAGTCTTAATATCCGTGGCTTTTATCTCCTCCTTTGGCCAGCTAATTATTCCAGCAGGGTATCTGATTACTGGCAGGGCATAGCTGTTTATTGTGCGGATTTTGTTCTTGCCATTGAGCTGGCTTCTCAGGACTTGCCTTATTCATTGGAGGTATTTAGCTGTGGCTCCTTTCCTTGTGACCTCATCGAGGTTGTCATTTGCTTGTGGTATACCTAGGTACTTGTAACTGTCCTCTATGTCTGCTATTGTTCCTTCTGGGAGTGAGACCCCTTCTGTGCAGATGACCTTCCCCCTCTTGGTGATCAGCCGACCACACTTCTCTAGTCCGAATGACATCCCAATGTCCGTGCTGTAGATCCTGGTGGTGTGGATCAAGTCGCCTGCTGAGGAAACGAGTCACCTGCTGAGGAAACGAGTCGCCTGCTGAGGAAACGAGTCATCCGCTGAGGAAACGAGTCGTCCGCTGAGGAAACGAGGAAACAAGTCGCCCGCTGAGGAAACGAGTTGCCTGCTGACGAAATGAGGAAACAAGTCGCCCGCTGAGGAAACAAGTCGCCTGCTGAGGAAACGGGTTGCCTGCTGAGGAAACAAGTCGCCTGCTGAGGAAACGGGTTGCCTGCTGAGGAAACGAGTTGCCTGTGAGGAAACGAGGAAACAAGTAGCCCGCTGAGGAAACGAGTCGCCTGCTGAGGAAACGAGGAAACAAGTAGCCCGCTGAGGAAACGAGTCGCCTGCTGAGGAAACGGGTTGCCTGCTGAGGAAACGAGTTGCCTGTGAGGAAACGAGGAAACAAGTAGCCCGCTGAGGAAACAAGTCGCCTGCTGAGGAAACGGGTTGCCTGCTGAGGAAACGAGTTGCCTGTGAGGAAACGAGGAAACAAGTAGCCCGCTGAGGAAACGAGTTGCCTGTGAGGAAACGAGTTGCCTGTGAGGAAACGAGGAAACAAGTAGCCCGCTGAGGAAACAAGTCGCCTGCTGAGGAAACGAGTTGCCTGTGAGGAAACGAGGAAACAAGTAGCCCGCTGAGGAAACGAGTTGCCTGTGAGGAAACGAGGAAACAAGTAGCCCGCTGAGGAAACGGGTTGCCTGCTGAGGAAACGAGTTGCCTGTGAGGAAACGAGGAAACAAGTAGCCCGCTGAGGAAACGAGTTGCCTGTGAGGAAACGAGGAAACAAGTAGCCCGCTGAGGAAACGAGTCGCCTGCTGAGGAAACGAGGAAACAAGTAGCCCGCTGAGGAAACGGGTTGCCTGCTGAGGAAACGAGTTGCCTGCTGAGGAAACGAGGAAACAAGTCGCCCGCTGAGGAAACGAGTTGCCTGCTGAGGAAACGAGGAAACAAGTCGCCCGCTGAGGAAACAAGTCGCCCGCTGAGGAAACGAGTTGCCTGCTGAGGAAACGAGGAAACAAGTCGCCCGCTGAGGAAACAAGTCGCCCGCTGAGGAAACGAGTTGCCTGCTGAGGAAACGAGGAAACAAGTCGCCCGCTGAGGAAACGAGTCGCCCGCTGAGGAAACGAGTCACCTGCTGAGGAAACGAGTCGCCTGCTGAGTTTGGGTTCGGCCGGTTCTGCTGCAGAAGCTTCAGCTCTGCTTGTTGTTGGAACATTTCCAGCTTTTAGGAATGAAGCCGATCCAGAAACGAGTCACTGCTGATCTCTTTGCTCAAAGCTTTGTTTGTTTGTTTGCACTTTCATCTGAGTCATAATCCCAGATGATGCTCAGATAAAAAACAGAAACATTGTTTTGATTCCCTTCTGTTTGCTTCCAGATTTTGGTTACTTTCAGTTTTTAATCCCTTTTTGAAGCAGCAGATTATGATTCATATTTCTACTGTAAACTTGACTAAACTGTCAGCAGACGGAACATTTGATTTAAAATATTTTCACAACAAAAACTTTAAAAACTTTGTTTCAGATCAGCAACAAGCAGAACTGACAGCCATGTGGAACATGTGCAGCATGTTACCTGCATCTGACCTCTGACCTCTGACCTGACCCCTGGGTTCCACAGTGGGCCTTCTAGCAGCTGCAGAACATTTCCAGAACCAGAGACTAAAGTCTCGGATCAGAGAAACTCATCCAGACTTTAGTTTCTCTTTAGTGGCTTTGATTCCTGCAGCAGCATCTTCACAGGTCTGATTGACAACCCAGCGGTCCAGAACGCTGCTGCTGGAGTTCTGACTAGAACCAGGAGGATAGAGACACCATCCAGTTCTACATCATCTGGTTCTACATTTCTTCACTGACAGACTTTAAACTGCTGGTAGTTTTTAAATCACTGAACAGACTAAAGATCTGCTGCTCGATCAATCTGCTGGTTCTGGTTCTGGTTTGCATCCAGAACCAAACATGGAGAAGCGGCATTCAGCTTCTATGCACCACAGATCTGGAGAAAACTGCGAATCAGCCGAAGCACTGAGTTCCTATCAGCTGCTTTGATTATCAGAAAGTGAAATGTTGATCAATATATGTAAAATTTTTGATGATTCTGATGAATCTTTATGGATTGTTTCATAACCGGCGGCTGGTAAATTATTTTGAACTCCATTATTGTTGAAACGTTTGACTTATAAAATGGTTATAATCTAGGATCTAATTACTGACTGAAACGCTCCGATGTCTGGTTGAAAGTATTTCTGCTTCACTAAGATGTTTGCAGTAGAAACTCGACTGAAACTTTTTGTGTTTTTGTGATGAGTTTCGCTGTTTTGCTTCAGGATTTAACCTGATTGTCTCCAGGTTCTTGCTGAATGTTGGACTTTGGTGCGTCTTCATCACTGAGGAAGCTCTGCAGCAGTTTGAAGGGACCGTTGGGCGGATGAAGCAGGCCTGTTCAGCAGCGTCTGGTTCAGACCAGAATCCCGCTTGTTGAGTCCTGGCTGGGAACCTGAGGTCCGCTCAGGTCCTGACAAGTCTTCAACTAATTACACAGAAAACAATGAATGACGGAGGAACGCCATCGGGGCGTAGGCTGAGAGGCGCTGAGTCATCAGGAGATCCGTGAAAGTGACGCATGTTTCATGTGGATCGGTTTCATTTCTGCTCAACAGAATTGAATCCCTTCATCTCCTCTGCTGACAGCTGCTGTAACTTTACAACCCAAAACAACAACGTGACGTTCACACATAGACCTGACCATACTCAAAAAGCCAAACAATCCAACCTGAAGAGTTATTTCTGCCTGGAGTTACAAATATTTACAACGGGGTGAAATCCTGCTGCACTTTTTTTTTTTAAAGGGTAGAAAAATGGGAGACAGTAAAAATGTCCTGTTTAGTCTTTGGAGGGAAAACTTTTGCATTATTTACAACCATGACAAAAAGATTTTTAGCAAACAATAAAAACTGAAACAAACGGATCAAATAACGGCTGAGAAGCAAAAATCTCTATTTTCTATCAAGGTGTTTTTATGCTAATTTCAAAGTATCACATTAGAAACTGCAATATTCTAACCAACTTCCTCAGTTTCACAAAAACATTTTTACGCTGGCTTATTGGGATTTTTGGAGTTAATGAGGAAACGGAAAACGTTCCGACGTAGCGAACGCTGCCATCTACTGGTGGGTCTGCGCCTTACCAGAGGAACCAAACCCGCTTCTACTTCCTGTTTATCACAGCGTAGCGTCAACATCTTCCTGTCACGTTCAGGGAATAATTCATAGAAACAGAAGAAATCAGATCGACCCAGAAACCTTCCAGCAGCCCCGACCCGCAGGCCACACTTTCAAAATAAAAGTTCTGTCCAAACTAATGTAACAGTCTAATTATTACTGTTTAATACATGGAGGCAGAATTTAGCACAAACCCATATGGAGGCCTTGGACCTCGACGCGGCCGTCACAGGTTCGATTGGAAAACTCCAACATATGTGGAAAATTTCTTTACTGACTTGAATGAACTTCTATCTCTTATATGTATTGATTATGATTGTTTAATAATTGTCGGTGATTTCAACATTCATGTTGACAACCCCCAAGACAGAGGGGCAAAAAAGCTCGCTAATATTTTAGAGACTTTTGGTCCAACACAACATGTGAAACAAGCAACACACACTCAAGGACACACACTGGACCTGGTTATCAGTAAGGGTGTGAATATTTCCACTGTCTCTGTAACTGATGTCGCCTGTCGCATCACTTCCTGTTATCTTTGAAAGTTCTTTATCTTTTAACCCACTTGGACAAACAGCAACCATCACAAAACGTTCTCTCACTGAAAACACAGCAGAAACTTTTAATCAAATCTACTCTTCTTCCTCACCCTTAAGCTGTAATGATGTAGATAAGTTGGTAAAAGATTTTCAGTCTAAAGTCTCAGATATTATTGATTCCATTAAAATGAAGGTTGTGTCTGGTAAAAAGAAATCTCCATGGAGAAATGCACAAACAGTTAGATCTGCAAGACAACTCTGCCGTAGGGCAAAACGAAAATGGCGTAAAACTCAACCCCACGTTCATTGTGACATCTATAAAGAAAGTCTACGTAACTATCATTTAACACTAAAACATGCAAGAGAGGCTTTTTTTTGCAGATGTCATAAACAAAAACATTAACAATGCTCCAGCTTTATTTGCAACAGTTGACAGAATCACAAACCCTCCTGCGACGTTACGCCTGAATTCCAATGTTTTGCCGCCTGCAACCAGTTTTCCAGCTTCTTTTCAGAGAAAATTCATAAAATCAGAGGATTAATCTGAACATCCACTATAAAGTCAGAACCAATGCTGAGCCCAAACAAAACAAATACAGGAAAAATGACCCAAATTCAACTACTTAATTATAAAAACCTACAGGAAATTATAAGTCAATAAGCTCCAGTTCCTGCTGCCTGGATGTCCTAGATCTATAACTCTAGAACATTTCTTTAAGAAAGTCCTGCCTGTTATTGCTGCTGATCTGATCCAGATAGTAAACTCATCGCTCTCATCAGGCGTTTTCCCCCAGGCTCTGAAAACAGCAGTAATCAAACCACTTATAAAAAAGAACAATCTGGACAAATCACTAATGCAGAATTACAGGCCGACCTCTGACCTCTGACCTCTGATTCATCAGCAAAGTTATTGAAAAAGCTGTTTGAACAATTAACTAGCTTCCTAACGATAACCAACCTCTTTGACTCCTTCCAGTCTGGTTTTCGTGCTCACCACAGCACGGAGACTGGCCTAGTCAAAGTCTCCGGAACCTTGGGGATGGTACCCCAAGGTTCCATCCTAGGACCCATTTTATTCAATATTTATATGCTCCCACTAGCTCAGGTTATAACAGGAAATAATATTAGCTACCATAACTATGCAGATGACACACAGCTCTACATTATGATGTCACCAGGTGACCTTTGACCCCATCCAATCACTGAACAGATGCGTAGAACAGATAAATGTGTGGATGTGCCAAAACTTTCTCCAGCTGAACAGAAACAAAACTGAAGTTATTATTTTTGGACCTAAAGAGGAACGATCTAGAGTTATAGCTCTAGAGTCATAGATCTAGAGTCATAGATCTAGAGCTATAGATCTAGAGCTATAGATCTAGAGTTATAGATCTAGAGTTATAGATCTAGAGTCAATGCACAGCTTCAGTTATTACAATTAAAACCAGCGATCAGCCCGAAACCTGGGAGTAGTGATGGACTCTGACCTGAACCTCCAGAGCCACATAAAGACAGTTACAAAGTCGGCCTTCTATCACCTGAAGAACATTTCCAGGATTAAAGGACTAATGTCTCAGCCAGATCTAGAGAAACTCATCCATGCCTTCATCTTCAGTCGTATTGATTATTGCAACAGCGTCTTCACAGGTCTGTCCAACAAATCAATCAAACAGCTGCAGCTGATCCAGATGCTGCTGCTGGCGTTCTGACTAAAACCAGGAAGATAGAGCACATAACACCAGTTTTAAAGTCCCTCCACTGGCTCCCTGTAGCTCAAAGAATAGACTTTAAAATACTGTTGTTAGTTTATAAATCACTGAACGGCTTAGCACCACAATACATTAAAGATCTGCTGTTGTTGTATCAACCTTCTAGACCTCTCAGGTTCTGGTTCTGGTTCGGCTCTGCATCCCCAGAACCAGAACCAAACGAGGAGAAGCAGCTTTCAGCATCTATGCACCACAAATTTGGAACAAACTTCCAGAAAACTGTAAAACAGCTGAAACACTGACTTCTTTTAAATCTCAACTAAAAACCCACCTGTTTAGAATTGCATTTGAAATGTAATCAATTACAAATTTATTGATGGAACTTTACATAATGTCATGTTTTGATTATTGATTCTATATTGCATTGTGATTCTGTGTTTGTAATGATGTAAAGCTCTTTGAAATGTCTTGCTGCTGAAATGTGCTATACAAATAAAATTTGATTGATTGATTGATTGATTCCCGGCCTGGTGACCTTCGCCACATCGTCCCTTTTTCTCATTACCGTCTTTCCTGTCAATTCACTATCAAATTAAAGCCACTAGAGCCAATAAAACCTTCAAAAACGAAACGCATGACAAGGTTTTAATGCCGTTTTGTGACAAAAAGCTTAAAATTCTTAAATATTCAGGAAAAAGAAAGAGAATAGAAACAAGAATCCCAGCAGGAGAAGCTCAAACATTTCCAGGTCGGATTCACTAAATGAATTAATCAACTTTATTATCTCTGCAAGATTATTCATTTACACATAACAAAATAAATGCACAGAAAACACGCAGTGCAACATGATTTTATG
This sequence comes from Xiphophorus couchianus, assembly GCF_001444195.1. Classification (NCBI taxonomy): domain Eukaryota; kingdom Metazoa; phylum Chordata; class Actinopteri; order Cyprinodontiformes; family Poeciliidae; genus Xiphophorus; species Xiphophorus couchianus. The sequence goes on from NC_040246.1 coordinate 23,761,931, forward strand.
AGTTTATGATGAGAAAGTATGAATCTGTATCTGAGTGACATGGTGAATCGTCATGGTAACGTGTCTGAAGCTTCTTTGGCTTCAGAAAGTTTGAGTCGTTTTGTTTTTCCAGAATCACCAAGTTCAGAAGGTTTGGTTGTTAATCTGAATCCTAATCTGATCATTTACAGTAAATCCAGTTTGAGTTCGTTTTTAAAGAACATTTTTCAGGCCAGGAAACAGAATCTGTTCTGCATAAACATGATAACAATGTAAGAAATGATCTTTTCCTGCCAGAAACAGACAGAAAACTCAGATTTAAGTGAAATGATCCTGGTTTCCTGCTGGCTTAGCCAAAGCTTCCAGTAAGAGCTGCATTAATCTACCAGGCTGCTATGGAAACCCTTAAGAACGTCGATCTGGCAGAAGTTTCAAGGCGTGACAAGGATGGGCGTCTCGAATAAAACCAATGAGTTGAATGACATTTGAAATCCAAGAAGAAAAACCAGAATGAGGGAATGCAGCGGAGCCGGATTCTCTCTCCTCCTGATCGGCGAATGTTTGAAACCACGTTATCGTGTTTCTGCTCAGATTCACATCAAAGCTTTCCCACGGGTTTAAGGTTTGATTTAATGATTTAATAAACAAAACATCAAATTTCACAGTTTAAGACAATAACTGATCAGTTTTAGTTCAATCAACATTCAAGAAAACAATTTGCAACTAAATTCACCTGAAGATCTTCAAAAAGAAAAACACAAAAATGATTTAATGTCAAAGAAAGAAAGAAATTTTGAGTCGCAGCTGAACTCACTGAGAAACAAGGCGTTGCTCTGGGAGGCGGGTTGAGCAACGGGTTGGGCAATGGGTTGGGCAATGGGTTGAGCAACGGGTTGGGCAACGGGAAAACTGAAGGTTTTAATGAGCAGCGACTCTGTTGGCTGTGGGTCCAGCAGCACCACTGGACTCATTCTAACTTCATCCAGACTTCAGACTGAAAACGGTTCAGAAACGTAGAAAAATCCTCAGTTTGAATCTGAATCTGGTTTGATTCAGGAATCATTCAGACGGGGAACGAAAGATTCATTCTGCAAACAGAGCAGAGAGACAATCCAGGACATGAATCCGTCCTCAGACTGACAGCGAGTTCCTGCAAACACCTGCTGTTATTATTATTATTATTATTATTATTATTAGATTGCATTCTGGATGATTCATATGTAAACAAAACAGATTAACCACCATCATCATCATCATCAGCTCTGAGACAGAGGAGGAAGATCAGAATAGACCATAAAACCCACCACAGTCACTGAAATAAGTAAAAATACATAAAAATTGATGAAATTCAGACGTTTGTTTTGGTGGTTCAACAGAATTATTATGGAAAACAAACTGAGTCTAAAACATCCGACCTTCAGCTTCATGTTGTTAGTTTTTATTCTGCCATGTTGGATGTTAAATGCTTGATAAATAAAGTTTTTAGTTGCTCAACCTGTAGAGGTGATCAGGTGATTTTTATCGGAGATTTTATCGACTCGGACCTGAAGCGGCCCGCAGCATAACTCAGCCTCTGCCGTGGTTTTCTCTTGGTAAAGTCAGTGAGCAGAAAGTTCTGCTTCGGCCCAAACTAATGTTTCCCAGAAGGTGACCCAGTCGGCTCAGTCCGACGTCGATGCACTTTGACCTTGGACTTGACCTTCATTTCCTTTGGAAGCTGCTCTGGTCATCACTATAATCCTTCTCTTCAATCCATCGTCAGTTTTCCTGCTGGTGGTCATGGCAGCATCATGCTGATGGTCTTCCCCTCGGATTGGAGCCAATAATCCCAGGAAACCTGCAGCTGGACCAAACGCTCAGCAGATTATTACAGATTAGCCATTTACATGTTTCAGCCATCCAGCTGGCAGGAAGTGACCTCACAGATTGTGATCAGTGGCTGATGTGAGGTAGTGAGCGAGTTTCAGGAACGAGCCGCTGAGTTCTGGACCGTTTGACGTTTCTGGAGGCAACCAATCTGAAGAGAGGTCAGAGGTCAGCGATCCAGGCTGGAGGGAAGCAGGATGTGGGAAAGAGAAGGACAAAGTCGACTGATGATGAGGAGGAAGAAGCATGGCGACCTGCTTATGTGGAACGTGTTGCCATGGCGACAGCCAGATCAACCCGAGGGTCAAAACCAGAGACAAACTGAAACTGCTGACTTTAACTACCAGGATCTGGGTTTGGTTTTTGTTCTTGTGGCTCAGAGACACACCTGCTCAGGTGTGTCTGATGTTTGACTGACACCTTGAACTTTACAGGTTTTAACAGTCACACCAAGACTGGTTGCTGGTTGGCTGTTATTAATTATGATCTATTGACGATTGGAACCACTGAGTCTCTTCTGGTTGTTTTAAAGATCTGATGATATTCTGATGTTGGAGGGGAAAGTTTGATGGAGGAAAAACACAGGAATGTTTCAGAGCATGGGAACTTCTGGGGCTCCTCCCTTCATATCTGAATATGCTTCTATATTTACTTTGGACCAGAATACCAGCTGTTCAGTGGCATCAAGGGAAGCATTGTTGCTCTGAAACGTCCTCATGTTCTGATTCCTTCGGTATTCAAACCGTCCTGCGGCTGGAGTTTGTCTTCCTGACGCCGTCGGCGCCTCGCCACGCTTTAAACCCCGCTGCTGCACTGCAGGTGAATTTTCAAAGCTTCCCAGCAGCTGTAGCTTCTTGAAAAGTTTTCTGACTTTAAATGTGAAGAAGGAGATTTGGGCTTATGAACAGAATCCGTGTTCAGGCCTCATGGTGTCTGTGACGGTTCTGATTCTGCTCCATGTTGGACCAGAACCGTTCCTCACGTCCAACAGCTGAAGTGAAGACAAATAAAGATTTTGGTGTTTGTTGGTAAAAACTCCATCAGATCTCACTGAACTTCATTATCATAAATTATTCAGCACAATTTATCTTTAACTTTTAAACATCAGTTTTGTCAAAGGATGAAATCTGATCTAATTTTATTCTTGCTGATGTATTTTAGGGTTCATTACTAAAATATATTTAATTAATCCTCTTCAATCCAACTCCAGTCCATTTGCCTAGTCAAAGTCCGGTTCAGTTGGTGAGGTGTCAACACTAACCGACCTCTGACCTCTGGTCCTCCAGACCTCGGTCTGGGTTCGGTTGAAGTGAACTCTGGTTCGGTTTGAATGTGAACGCCAAGCGGACTGGAGACCGCTCCAAAAGCAGGAAGTGAACTACAGTGCAGGGCATTCTGGGTAAATACAACCAAAGCTAACATGCTAGCCTAGCGCTAGCAGCAGAAATGTCTCCTGGTCTTTAGCCAAAGACTAAAGAGAAATCCTCCAACACTAAAATCTGACGCCTCCATCTTGTTTCCATCTGGTGAAGAAGGAAGTTGCTCTCAGTGTCTTCAGAGGTTTTTGTGTCGTTTCCTTCAGTGGTTCTTGGTGCAGCGCCCCCACAGGCCAGGAGGGGAACAGGTTGGTTTGACTCAGAGCCACAGCAGCTGGAGGTGGAGCAGATGATGGAGTTCTGGGTCCAGTGGAACCGGGTCGACCGGACTGAATTAGGAACATCCATGTTGGCTCTCATCATCAGGAGGTAAAGAAACGGGCCTAAAAAATACAACAAACTCCATAACAAGTAATACATTTTAAAAAGTGTGAAAATAAAGTCTCAGTCAAAGAGACTTTATTGCTGGCAGCTTTGAATAATTGAGACATTAATAGGCATCTTTCCAACAGAAACCGACCTGTGGGGAACGGAGTGATTCCTGGTACGGCCGGCGTTTTCTTTGAACTGGGCATGGCAAACATTTTGTAAAGTTTTGAAGAACTCTTCAGTTGATTCTGTGGATTTTATTTCTCATGATGTATGTATGACTCCTGTCTAATGGCATGCAACGTGCAACAGTTCACAATCAACCCTCTGAAACTGGACCGAGCTGAGAAGAAGTCCTGGTATTTTCTTCAAAATCTGATCAAAATGATACAGTTTAAGAAATTAAAATCCTGCAGAAAAACATGAATTTCATGTAGCTCTTCTTTCATCTTTTCCTGTTTGCTGGATTCAGATGTTTCCTCTAACAGACCAAATGTACATAATTCAGAGATTCAGCATAAAGTATCAGATAGAAGCAGAAATGTTTCTGCTGGGTTTCAATGTCTGGGTGTGTCTGAAGCGTTCAGGTGCCAAACAGGTGCGGCTGAATTATGTCTTTCTTTTTCAATACAGTTTTGACTTTTTATAAAACAACCAGATGTCAGCAGGTTTCTGGAGGCCCAGAGCTGAAACATTTGGAGACAACGTTCAGATCTGATCGCTGTCCCTCAGGACCTTCTTGGCTGTTTGGGGATTTTCTCTCTAGAGGTGGATTCCAGCTGGAAGTGATGCTTGTGTGAAACTTTGGCTCTCAGCAGAATCCTGTGGAAATGAGACCCGGAGGAGAAATGTCTTCAAGCCGCAGCTCGGAGGCGGAGTTACGTTCAGGAATGAGAAAAAGGTCGTCAGTTACTGAACAGGTTATTCTTAGATCCAGAACGTTCCAGAACAAGATGTTTATGAAATATCCAAACGATTGATTGGTCCGTCTGGGATGATGTCCTGCAGGCGCTCACTTAGATAATTATGCAATTGTAAAACATGTCCAACCTGAGAGTCCTGAGGTTTCCAGCTTTATTCCTTTTTGACCTTTCTGTCCTCCGTCTGGTGAATGAAGAGTCCAATTTCCCCTGAATGCATCGTGTTGTGTGTGACTCCTCACAGCCTGTGACATTTTAAGGACGGACGAGGTTCTGCTGAGAGTCAAGATGTCAGTCCAGATGTGGGAAAACATCCTGCCAGTGGTCTAGTCAAAGGCCGGGGTTGATGTTAACCATGGTGCGGGTGAAATGATGAAGCTGTTTTAATGCATAACGTCCTGCTGTGATCCAGAACCAATGAACAGTCAGAGTTATTATTCTGCTTCATTTTTATTATGGAAATAAATTAATTTGATCACAGCTTTAAAAATAAATGTGGTTTAAAAATTGAATTCAGATAAACTGACTTTCCTGATTTGAAACTTTTGGATCATTTTTGGCTTTTAGAGAGAAAAAGGGATGAAACTGGGCAGCACTGGTTCAAGCTTCCAAACAATTATTAATAAAGAGCTGAAATATGAATGTGTAATGTAACAGAAGGCTCCATTGTCTTCCTGCTTTTTAAAACTTTCATTGAGTTTAAACTTATGCAGGCCTGCATTTGCTTAACGTGGATTTAACTTTAAAACTTTGTTTGGTCCATATTTGGCTTCCAGCTGTTAGCAAATTGTTGCCAATTCTTGTTTTTTCCAAGTGTGCCAAAATTAGTCAACATAATGAGGCACAAATGATGCTACTTTCTGTTTTACTTCATTAAATGCTTAATTTTATTAGTAACAATAAAGAGGAAACTGAACTTGGGAAAGTTTAATGTCCAACTTTGTCCTGGACCAGGAAGGGAAATCTGGACGTTTACAGTAAATAAGAGAAAAGTGAATTTAAACAACTAAAACTAAAACATGGAATAATTGAGTTTTCTCTGGCCCTATGTGTCCCAGTCTGTCAGTCCCAGTTCTCCCAGTCTGTCAGTCCCAGTTCTCCCAGTCTGTCGGTCCCAGTTCTCCCAGTCTGTCGGTCCCAGTTCTCCCAGTCTGTCGGTCCCAGTTCTCCCAGTCTGTCGGTCCCAGTTCTCCCAGTCTGTCGGTCCCAGTTCTCCCAGTCTGTCGGTCCAGCAGTGGAATAAGTTCAGGGTTTGTTTGGTGTGCTCACTCTGACTGACAGGCTCTGAAATGATTTCATGCCAAAGGAATCCAACAGAACATGCTGGGCTTACTGGTGTTGCGTTGATGTTAACTGGTATTTCTCCTCCCAGTGAAGCCCAAAGCGCCGCGTTCAGGTTGGAGACGCACTTTCCTCCAGCAGAGCCGAGAGACGCAGGTGAGCTCCGACTGCAGCATTTCTGCTTCCTCCAACTTTACATCGCTCTTTTAAACACGGATAAAAAATTGGCTGCTGTGCAAAAAATATGTTGCAGTGATGATTTTGTATCTAGAGATTTTCATCCATGTTTAGATTTGATCATATTGTTCCTATAATTCTGGCAGCAGAAATGAATGAATATTTGTGGCTTCACAAGCGAATTACTTTGATAGAAGCTCTGATTGTTTCTGGAGGTAAAACATGTTAATAAATGTTAATGAATAAAAAATAAATGTTTTTATTGCTTCAGATTTTCACCTCAGTTTGAAATGTCAGTGAAGTGAAAAAGGTGAACAAGGACAAGTGGAGCTTCGTTAACCCACAATGGGTGGGCCAATAACTTCCCCACAACTTCTGCTTCTGTCAGCGTTTGGGATCGGTGAGCAAAGCCCAAAAACACTGAATATTTTTAATGTTCATACAAATTAATATGTTTGTACTTCCTGCAGTTTTTGTCTCATCTTTGGCCTCTGCAACCGTAAGTTTTGCCTCTGTTTTTTTTTTTTCAAAATAAAAGCTGTGGGTGGAAATGTTCTGTATTCATATTTTGTATGATAATTGTATTTACAGGACAACACAACCCAAGGTATGAACACAATTCTCTGCAAATTAAACTGTTTTAGCACCAAATAGAGCAAAAAATGACCTTAATGTTGTTTTACCATTTTTCCTGCTTCAGGTTTCCTGACCCCTGGAAACAGGTCAGTTTTCCTCTGCTGTCCTCATTCAGGGCTCGGCTTTATTTTACTGACCTGACTCTTTGCTGTTTTGTTCCTGAAGCTCCACTTCCCAGGAATCATGCCCAGGAGCGGCGCTGCTGGATTCCAGCCGCAGCGTAGGCGTCCTCCTCACTGCCTGTTGAGAACTGACTCCCTCTAGTATTCAGCAGGAACTCTTTCCATGCTGCTGTCTTTTTGTATTTGCAGATATTTGCAGCTGTGGACTCACTGGTGGGAGAACTTTCTTGTAAAAGGAAGGAAAATGGAAGCCAGTCTGAAGACTCGTTCGTGAAAGTGGAACAAAACATCCGACGGATTGTTGACTCGTCTATTAAAGTCTTTTCAGACTTGGTAATTAATCTTTCCACAACTCAGTAATTTGGTGAATTCACACTAATAACTTTATTAAAAATGTGTCTAAAGTCGATATATATTTTTGATAATAGGGCACCAATCTGTCTGGATTTGATGTTTTGGAACAAACTGGGATCCTGGACAGTCTGAGGGTGGACGACTACAGCGACCCGGCATTCATCAGGCTGTGGTTCTCTCTGAAGATGACGTTCCTGTTGCCTTTTGTCACTGACAGCTTCCTCTTCCAGCTTGGCAACAAGAACTTCAGCTGCAGTTCCTTCCAAGAACTGTAAGTTCAGCTGCTCCATTAAAACCCTGTTGAGCCCATCGCCTCATCATCATGACTGCATGAATCAGCAGGTCCAAACATGTGGTACAGATTCAGGTCCAGCTCATTTAATAATGTTTAGCAATATTTCCTTTTAAAAAGAAAAAAACACACAAGACATTAAAGTGTAAAAATATAGTTGTTTTTTCAAAAATAAAATCACCTTCACTCAAAAACAAGAACAAGAGAGTCAGTGAACAGCACAGAACAGAGGAAAAGAAACATCCTTCTTTTCTTAAAATGTACAAAATGTTCAAATAAAACCAGAAAAACAGACAGAGAGCAATGAAGGCTCTGGTGTCTAACAGCTGCTGGGAGGAAGGATCTGTGATAACGCTCCTCTGTGCATTTAGGATGCAGCTCTGCAGTTCAGCAGCAGCTGCATGCATGGAGAGTGTGTGTGTGTGAGGGTGTGTGTGTGTGAGGGAGGCGGGGGGAGGTTGTTCATCCATGAAGCTGTTTTAGTCGGAGTCCTCCCGTCTCCACCTGGCCCAGCACAGAGCCGGCCTTCCTGATGAGCTGATCTAGCTGTTCAATGAGATTTAGTAAAATTCTCAGCGTTTATACAGAAATCCCAGAGTGACATTTACTACCCATTTTACTACCTCTACAATATTTTTACTACCAACACAAAATCGAGCCAATTTTGCGCCGATTTCCTTAATTTTGGGAGATCAGTGATCGGTGGATATCGCTGATCTTTTGTACTTCAGCAAAGGTCTAAAAATCAGCCACTGTCCTCTTCTGCTCTGCAGTGAGAGGTCTGACTGACGGACCGGCCCACCAGGTCAGGTCTGCAAGCTGGTGGTTATCAATAGTGACCCCACTGTTACCAACTCAGAGACTTTCTTCCTATATTTAACGACATTTCAATCAAAAAAATGTCACTGGCTAAATTGAAATCGGCAGGTCAAACTTTTTAAAGATTGGTAGTCTGTGAGAAAACTGCAATCGGTGCACTGACCCATGTAAGATGACGGCTCATGTAAGACAAAACTTTGTCCCACTTTGACTTTATCTTGACCAAAACCTCATGTAAGAAACAGCTATTGACTATCCTAACCAGTTATAGAGAGCAACTTGCCACTGGAAAGTGTTGTAAGATGCCCTTGTGGAGCTCAATAACTGTTGCTGTTTCTGGCTGTTCTCTAATAATCAGACCAAGTTTAATTAGTGGCAGCAACAGGTGTGTCTTGAACGGCTCCTAAAACAAAAGCGACAGTTTTTATCGCCTACCGACAGATAAGGAAACAAAAAGAATTTGGCTAAAATTCTTTTAGAACCCAAAATGCTGTATGTGATCATTTCAATGTGTGGATAAAAAGCCAAGGGAAGAAAACCTGCATCTGTGAAGCAACTGAGTCAGTGAAGTAGCTAACTATGCTAGTTCAGGTTATTTGCGTCCATTTCTTCAAGTCGCCATCCCTCCCCGCATTAGCTGTAGCTAGCGGTAAAACAATATTGCCACATGTAAGCTGTGATAGCTGGAGTTCCTACATATTTTATAGCATAAAAGCTCTGACAAAAGCCAGTTAGCAACTTGCTAACATGTAAACAAATGGCGGCTCCGGTTTGCGGCGGAAGTCGCGCCCATAAATCACACAAAGCCTCATGGGGGATCGGAATAAGGTGGATATGTATGAGGATTCAACACCATAAAACCCTCAAACGTTTCCCATACAAAGGGCAACACATTCAGTCCTTAACAGCTTCAGTTTCATAGAAAACAGGATGAAAACATTAGCTACGCTAACAATCAGTGGTTACTTCGGGCCGATTTAGCTACATAGGAAATATGAAGTCAGCGGCGAGCTTCTTGAGAGGAAAACACCAGCCAATATCAGGTTTAGAAAATAACATTGAAGGCAGAGAAGCAGAAGTTTGTAGCAACAAGTTATGGGATTCAATCTGAGGCCAGCCAGGAAAAGAGGCTAAAGGGATCCCCGCCCCAGCGGTGTTCGACGTCCAGAATGTCCAAGCCCTTGCAGTGCAGGCCCAGTAATAATGCCAAAAGACTGGAAGACCAAAGCCACCTTCCCCTCGAGCCTTCTGCAAATGTGCCTTAGAGATTCGGGAAGGTTTATGCCCAAATGCATGGCATAATAATTGAATCCAATGGTTTTAAAAAAGAGGAAGGAATAAAAATTGGGATATTTTGAAAGAGATAAATAAACTTAGGAAGTACAACTATTTTGATAATATTAATACGACCAATTAATGAGAGTGGAAGTAACCGCCAGTTGTCAATCCATTTATATGAGCTTAGAGAGTAAATCTAAATAATTTAATTGGAAAAGTAGCTTAGAGTTTACAGAAATATTGATACTGAGATACACAAAATAGTCATGGGCGATTTTAAATGGTAAACCATTCAAGAAACCAGAGTCAAGTCCATCAGAGAGGGGCACAAAGGCAGATTTAGTACAGCTGATTGTGAATGCAGAGAACTGCCCAAAACTCTGCAGTAAGTCAAGGAGCAGAGGAAGAGAGACCTTAGCATCAAGTAGTGTCAGGACTACATCATCCGCATATAAACCAATGACCTGCTCTGATGATCCACATGTGATAACTGAGATGAGCGTAAAGCATTTTTATGAGACAGAAAACCTGTGCCAAAGCCAAATCTTTCGAGAACAGCAAACATGTATCCCCACTCCACCTGATCAAATGTCTGCTGGGCATCCAAAGATATGATTGCTGAATTGGTAAGAGCAGAAGAGTACATGATGCTAAGTAACTGTCTTGTGTTGGAGAAAGAGAATCTTTCTGGAATGAATCCAGATTGATCTGGATGTACCAGAGCACTGATGTGGGAAGACAATCGATTAGCTAAAACCTTAACAATAATTTTCTGATCAGAGTTAAGCAGGCTTAAGGGGCGATATGATGCCACATTAGTAGAATCTCTGTCCGTTTTAAGTAAAAGACAAATATTGGCATCATATAGGGATTCAGTAAAATGCCAAACCTCAATGCAAGACTTGACCATACGCAGTATAAGGGGCGACAGCGTATCGATATGGGCCTTGTGAAACTGTCATGATCTGTGTTTTTCTGTGTATTTATTTCGAGTTTCTGTGTCTCTGAGTCTCCGTGCCGTCTTGTCTCCCCTTGATCATTCCCAGGTGTGTCTCGTTTCTGTGATTCTGTGCCGTCAGGGCCACATGCCTTTCCACTAGGAAAAGAGTGGATGGCTGAATTTATCTCCTCCAGTCACCATTTAGTTTCAGCCTGGCGGCATCCGTAAGAGTTGGAATGTCCAATGGTTGAATAAAGCGCATAATATCTTCTGCAGATGCAGTTGTATTGGAGGCATAAAGTTTACTGTAGTATTTATAGAAAGTTTTATTTATTAGCTTATGATCTGTCAAAAGCTGACCTGTTGGAGAAATTATCTTATTAATGGCTCGCTCGGCCTGCATATCCTTCAGCTACCTAGATAGTATTTTATCTGCCTTGTCCCCCAGTTCAAAGTACCTCTGAATGTCATCCATAACCCACTCACCCAAAATGCAGTTATATTCACACTTTAAATTCACAATAGAAGAGAATATGTGGTCAGAATTGGAGCTACGAAATGTGTCTTCCAAGATGATTAATTGCTTCTCAATTTCAGCCAGACGATTACGTCTGACTCGACATTGGATTGATACGATATAATATCACCTCTTATTACAACCTTGAAAAATTCCCAAAGAGTAGAATCAGAGAAAGTCCCATTATCATTGTAAGCCAAAAAATCTGAGATCTTTTTGGAAACGAATTTGCAGAAGGAGCTGTCTAAGTTCAAGGAGGGATTAAGTTTCCAATTGTATTGTGCTTTTTGAATATCACAGTTAAATTCATCGAACCCCAACCTTAGCAAATAAGAAGCAAATGTTACCAAAATCACATCATTTGTTGATGATGATGAGAGGAATAAACACAGTTAAAGACTTGCTGGTAAATTAATTTCTTGCTATTTTATGGAGGGGGAACAGATTATTTCAGGCAGCTGAAATATCCATTCTCTCCTCTCCTCCCCCCATAACTTTGGGAAATAAATAGCACCTGTTTCCAAATTCTCAAAGATTGTTATGTGTGATAGCATGTTGTATATACTATAAATTTCCTTAATCCAGTCATTTGTCATATTTTACATTGGAACAGGATTTACCAGAAAGTCTACACTCTCATCTTTTCAAGAAGTCTTAATTTTTGTGCCCTGCTATCTGCCAGTTTCCATTTTCTTATATCAGCAATGAAAAATTATAAACACACAATGTGTTGGAAACCTGTGTTTGTTTGGTGACTTTTTTTGTCAGTCTTGAGTGAAAAGACGGGAAAAAGACAGATTCTCTTGGCCATTAAAAATAACACAAAATGGTGTAAGAAGACATCGTTTATTTATTTATTTTATGATTTTGTTAGCTGCCAATTAAACTGAAAGTTACATCCTTGACATGATTATATGAGTTGTTTTACTGAGAAATCAATCAGAAGCGCAGAGAAAATGGTCAGATCCGCCTCTCTGGCTGCAATGCGCGCTCCCGACACAGGGGGAGCTGTGCAGGGGAACAGAATTTCGCACAAGACTGGAAAGCAGTACCAACAGTTTAAAGGAAATTAAAAAGTAGATGAGGAAGCAGTTAAACTTAATTACAGCTCCAGTAAGTCTCACTCAGAAGACGTGCTCTAGGTAATTCCAACAGAAAGCAAGCCTCTTACAGGCGAAGGTGACTATTTTTTCAGTAGATGCCTCCAAACAGCAAATGGTGCAAATGTGAGAGTAATCAAAAAGCAGATCAAAAAGTCTTCAGGTCAATATTGTATAAAACTAGCTTAAAATATAGGCGTCGCCTCTGTACAAGTTTCACCTCAGTTTACTTCAGTGTCTTAGTAAAGCACCTTATTACATCTAGCAACAACTCAAGACCCTTAACAGGACAAATGGGTCCAATCAAGATCCAGGATAAACTAAACCTGAAAAAGATGGTAAAGCAAATGGACCTGAGCATGAAACTTTACTGTCAGAACTGCCTAATCGTTTCATGCTGACAAAGATGATTATTCCATCTGTGCTACTGTTATGTTTGCCACTGGCTGCAGATTTATTCAGTACACAAGAGAGAGATACATTTATAGAAATAAAGTGAAATGATTTAGATTAAATGAATGTCTTAGGGTGAAGTCTCTCAGCGAAGGACTTGAGACATCTCAGACGACAGAGAGACAACAAATCTACAGCAACTTCATTCGGGTGTATCTGACCAGAAAGGACACAGCAGGTAAGAAAAAGAGATGAATGTCTGGGTGAAGAAATGATGAAGAAAAAAACCAAATAAAAAAGAACAAAAAAATTGCAGAAAGTCTGAGAAAAAAATGGTCTAAAATAAAAGCAGTAGATTCAAGTTTTAAATATGCCATTAATTTAATTTAAACAGCACCTGGATGCACAGAAAATGTGGCAGGAATTGAAGAATGGCTGGAAAAAAACATTCAGAGCTTTTTGGTCTTTGCAACACTTCAAGACCTCAAAACAATGAACAGAAATTTTTCTGGAGTAAGTAAAGTTTTATACCTAAAAAAAGCTTACAGAAAAAAAACAAGGAGGAAAAAGGTTTTTGTGAACTAATAGACAAATTTTGTGTTGAAACAGAGCGACGTGCTGGAGAAGCTCTCACCACAACAGAGAGCAGAGCTGATCCTGGATCCAGACAGCGGTGCTTTGGACGATGCCGACTTTGTCAGAGTAATCATCAAAAACGTGACGATACCTGGAAATGATGAGCAACTGAACCAGTTTTTTCAGATGTTTTCAACATTAAGTAAAAAGGTAAAGACTAACATTAACTCATAGTTGTCATTTTTCATTAGCATAAAAGTGATTATAAAAAGAGACAAAAAGAACAAAATGACAAAAGGAAGACGAAAAACTAAAAATAATGTTACAATTCTGCTACCAAAAGTAAATGGAATGTATAATTCCATGATAAAATGGAAAAACTGATCAAAAAGGAGAATTTATTATTGTCAGGATGGGGAATTTCTGATTTCTCCTTATTGATATTTTTCATTTAGATTTCCTCCCCCCCCCCAAATGATATGCCATAAAACTCCTGCTTAGGACTAATATGGTATATAATAGAGGTAAAAAGTAAATGAAGGTAATACGTATTTCAAATGATTGGCGGATCAAATGTTGGTCAAGAAATCTTTTGTGTTGGTTTTGATGAAAGCAGAGTCCAAAGCTTTGCCACGGACCTTGTTGAGCTGTTTGCGGGATACTCTTGGAATGAAAGGTCCTCCTGAGTTACAATTTTCCTGCTTTCCCTAACAGACAAACACAACCTACATCCAAAATGTGGCGGTACGAGAGACCATCTTAAACCTGACTCTGAGCAGCCTTGCTCCTGAATTTGTCATCTTTGAAGTAGAAGACTACCAGCTGTGGTTCCAAGTCTATTTGATTCCTGTGATAGCAAGCATCCAACCTGACAGCCTGTGGGTGATACCCCGTAACATCAGCTGTGAATCCTACAGAGCTATGTAAGACCAAACCCCTAAGATAGGAATTTGATCCACATCAAACGACGACACCAGTCCCCTTAATGACGGTTTCCCTCTCTTCTTTTCAGAGTCACTGGCCTAACGGAAAGCCTGAACATCCTGCCACTGAACATTTCAATGGACGTGAGATCAAGCCTGGAATCACTGCAGGAGGCCTTCCCAGGTATGTGTGGCCAATGCTTCGCTGAGGAGAAATTCCTTCAGAAAAGCCCGGTACAACTGTTACTTTAAGAGACATATTGAAGCCATGTCTAATTTCAACTTTCTTTCAAACAGCTTGTGCAAAACTGGATTCTTTCACGGTAAGCTCAGGTTCAAAGGTGTTTCACACCGAATGTAGACACCATGTCATGTTCATTTACAGGACTAGAGGGTGGCACATTGCCGCTGTGTAAGTCTATGTAGCTTTTGCCACTGACCTAACAGTTGTTGCTTTGTTTGTCCCCAGTGCAAAGACACACATGTTGATGGTAAGTTTGCTGAGAATAACCCATCTATGAATTGATGAAACAACATATAATGTGTCAAATAGCAGTAGCTCATGCACGATTCTGGTGTTTTTACAGAAAAACTCATCTGCTCCGAGGTAGAAAGGTAAGAGGATGACTGTCTTATTTGATGCAGTGTTAGCAAGTGGGTTTGCCCAATGTAACCAAGGCTACAATGTTTTATGGTTACATTGCACAGCTCTCAACTCCAAGCACTGAAAGATGACAATTCTACTGAAGCCGTGTGCAACTTCACCATCACTGACCATGCCTGTGCCCCGGTAAGATGTTTCATTGCAAGCTGTAAATCCAAAACAACGCTACGTGCTGAAAGTTTGACTTCTTTCTTCTTCAGACAAGAAGACTCTCAGCAGAAAACTTGGCCATGCTCTTGAAGTGCTCTCTGGAAAGCAACCAGATGTACGTGGTGGAAGTTTGGCAGCTTCTTTTCCAAAAAGCTTCTCCCGTACTCAGCCAGGCTCTGGCCTCATTCTCCGCCATGGTATATCCAGTGCCATCATTTCAAAAATACTGAGCGCATTTTGGTGTAATTTCTACATGCTACCTATCTTTCCCCAAAATTCCAGGTCCCCACCGCCATGGGCGCTGCCTATTCCAATCCTCTTGATGCTCTGAGAGAAGTGGTTGCTAAAAACCTTACACAGGATCAACTGAAGGGTGAAGATTTTGTTAGAAGTTGGTTCCAGATGCGTCTCGGTCCATTCCTGGCCTCCCCGTCAACAAATTTCCTCTTCTGCCTTGGCACCTACAACTTCAGCTGCCAGACCTACCAGATTGTGTAAGTACCTGGAGGACTTATTGCACGAGCGTTCACAATATCTCAAAGAAACTGGCAGGCTCCTTTGACGTTAAAATCCCTCGCTCAAATTTTAGCGTCGGAGCATTCAGCAACCAAAGCCCACTGATGGACGACAACAGAAAGCGGGCAGTCTTTACTCACTTCATCCAACCGTTCCTTTCCAGAAAGGATTTGCCAGGTAAGTGCATGCAGGCTCCCCGGGCCTCCTTGGTAATGTAGTGATTGTACACCAAGCGGTGTTCTGACTCCTGTTGTTTTGCAGATCCAGGCTGTGTGTCATCTGCCAATAGCAGTCAGTTCTGGCTACAGGCCAACCTTGGCAATTTCTCTCAATTTGCGAGCATAGAGGATTTGCGAGCCCTTTATCCAAACTTCTCCAGTGTGAGTAACTGGAACAGTTGAGAAGATTTAAGGGGGGCTCTGCAGAATTTTCCACCCTGAAGTTCCACAATGACTTCAAGCTGAATTCTTGTTTTCTATCCTCGCAGGCCGAAGCCTTGTCGAAACTGTCTCCCTCTCAGGTAGCAGAGTTACTGCTGAGCACAGACATCTCAAATGACACAAAATTTGTCGATCAAGTCTTTGAGCGACTGCAGGTTGGAAACGCTGTTGAAAACGTGGACGCATTCTTTACCAAACTTACAGAGAAGGAGGAGGTAAGCTACACCTTCAAGTGGCACAAGAATCCTGGTTTGAAAAGCTATGTCAATGGCATTGAAAAGCTATTCAAATGATAATATTGCAGTAATTCATAGGACCTTACTGTTTTTGCCACTTTTCAAAAGTACCACATGGTGGACTTGCATCGTAGCAACTAATTGGTATTGGATTTCTCTCCTGTCATGAATATTAAGGTTCCGGAGTTTCAAGTTGACGTGAGAGATCGCGTCATGAACAAGACCTACGACATCATGGGTCCCTTTTTCCCAAAGTTCCCTGAAAAGGATCTTTTGGACTGGTTCCATGTCAAACTGGTCCCGGTTCTCCCAAGTTTCACTCCACAAATGCTCCAAGGTGTAATTACCAACATCAACTGCACAAAATACCATGTCATGTGAGTTGTATATGAAGAACATCAACGTTTTGAATGCTCCAAATCACAGAGAAATCTTAAGGGACCGTGTCTAAAAGATTTATTCCAATCTTTGCAGTGTGAGTGGGATGGGCAAAGTTGTGTCTGACATAGCTCAGGAAAGACGAGAAGAAATTGCAGCTGTTTTACTGCAGTACCTGATAAACTCTGCTGATGTCATCAACCAGCCAGGTAAGTTTGCTATATTAACACCGTGGCGTCTTGGCCACGGCTTTGTTGATGGTAAAGTACAAATCCCTCATAACAATTAAAACAAAAATGGACAAAATAGTGAGAAGAAAGGAAAGTTGATGTGTGCATACATGCGCCTTAGCTTGCAGAGTAAACATCCAGACCGATTCCCAGTGGGTGGAAACAAACCTGGGCCCATTTTCTCAATACGCAACATATTCTGAGCTCAAATTCTTCAACCTCTCTCAGGTAAATTTGAGTTGTTTTTTTTACTTCTGAAATGTTTGTGTAGTTAATTTACAAAGAATTTCAAATATTTTCATTCATTATATTTCTTTCCTCTTACTCACAGATTACCATAGTAGATTCACTTTCTTCTGGACAAAAAGCTGAATTTCTCCTTCAATCCGATATTCTTGCCAATGTCTCTCTTGTCATCACTGTTTTTGAACGTTTCACTACATCAGCTTCCTTGGAAAACCTGGAGTCCTTCTTCAACACATTTGTTGGTGGTCTTGCTCAGGTTAGATCTGTCTTTTTTATGGATATATTTTTGTGTTTTTCAGTTGACATCTAAAGATTTGGCTCAATTTTCCTTTTTTCTTTTTAGCAAAATCTGACTGCTGTTAACCCCAACATGCGTGACAATATTCTAAATCTGACAATAACAGCACTTGCACCAAAGTTCCACCTTTTAAATCCTGAGGGCTTCAGATTATGGTTCCAGGTCTACCTCCCACTCTTCCTCCCAAGCATCAAATCAACAACCTTTGAAATAATTCCCAGAAACATCTCCTGCAGTTCATACCAACAAGTGTGAGTGAAACTTCAACCTTGTTCCCACGTTTTTTATTTACCCTTGGAGCAACTGAATATACATGCTTTTATTATCAGGGTCAAAGGATTGGACAACATTATCAGCCAGCTCTCCGAAGCACAGAACCAAGAGGTTCTAAAGTTTGGATTAGACTATCTCAAAGCTCAGTTAACTTCAGGTAACCGTGTTTAATAACAGATTAATGTTGGATTTTCTGACCCACATAAAATGCATTAATTGTCGTTCATGTTTTGTAAAATCTAACCATTTGATCGTTTGATGTTTAGGGCTTTCCTGTGTTGACGCTGGGACTGAAACTAATGACAGAGGTTGGCTTAAAGCCAACTTTGGTCAGTTTTGTCTTCAAGCCTCTTTTAAGAGTTTTCTGTCTCTGAAGAAAGATTTCAAAGGAGTAAGTACTATCTTAAGGATTTTAATCCTAAAATTAGCATATTTTCACTGATTTTATGCAATTTGTAAATGTATGTTGATCAAATTTAAGCTTATGGCTTTGCCCACATATGAATGCGTGTGTCTGAATGTTTGTAAGTCAGCAGTGAAAAGATAAAAGATATTTTATTGTTGTTTAAATTTATATGTTTAAGTTGTTAATTTAATGAGATATGCTAAGTGATTGATTATTTTTTAATAAAAGAGGTTATGAGCTATAATTTTACTTTTTTAGCATGAATGGAAGTGTAGTGTGGAGAATTATCCTTTCTCCATTAGGTTCTTGATTTATCAGGTTGAAGAAAAGTCAATGAGTTGAATTCATAAATTCTATTTGTTAATATCAAAATACAGCTGGTGCATAGTTCATGCTCTCCTTATGGGCTAACAGAGCAAAATGGCATCAAGCTACAGTTTGTAATTCACTTTGTTAGCCTCTAAGCTACGCCCTAAAGAGGGTGTTTCCTTACGTGTCATTTCCTTTAGCTTTAGCTTTGCATGCCTGCTGTATGTGAATGCATGTATGTGGATATGAACATGCAAATAGCTAAAAGAGATAGAGCAAAACACAGAATTATTTATTCTCAGCAGTAGTAATTACAGGATGAGGATTTCTAAGAAGTTCTTGAGGATATGTATGTGTCATGCTGTCATCTGCTGTTGATAATTGTTTTGTTTTGCTGTAGCAGTGGCTTGCTTATCTAAATGAAACGATGTTTAAATATGAATAGTCTGCTGCTGAACTTAGGCTAACAGCTGGGCTCCTAACAGTTGAATTATATCTAAAGTGATTCATGGCTTCTTGTGTCTAGGCTGAGGTGGCAGATCTTCTCACTTTCAGTCAGCTGAAGGAGCTTGCAGCAACCCCTTCGCAGCTAAACGGAACGCAAGATGTGACAAAAGTCATGACCGTCATCGAGCCGGCTGACTTTGCTGCTTTCTTTGATTCACTCGCTCAAGCAGTTGCGGTAAACAAAGCTGACCTGCTCACCTTCTGCTCAGTCATGAAAGTTTTGTTGGTTAAAAGTTGCAGGATTTTTTTACCTGATTGTTGAAGATTTACAGAACTTTTAATAAACATAAACTGTCACTATTTTTAAAACAGAGTAAACTGACGATTTCAGTGGACATTCATTTGTGTTATTCATAATTTTCATCTAAAAGCCAAAACTTCAAATCTCACTCATATTTCTGGCCTAATTTCCTAATCATGAAATTTCCTAATTTCCTAATTGGCGTTTAAGGAAAGCTTGATGTTTCCTAAATTTCAGTCACATCACATTGTTATGAAAAACTAAAGATGATTTAAAGTAAATACCCAACGGTCAGCTTACTTCTACATTTTACTCCAACAAATTAAAGATGTGACACCACCAGATATAGCAGCTATCTGCTTCACACTATGACATTACCCTATGAAAAAGTTAAGAGTAGAACATGTACAATTTTCATTCAGTACAATTCGGATGCTTTAATATTGACGCAATTAGTATTTAAAATGGATTATATAATATGAAGGCCTTATTAAAAATAATACATTCTGATCATAGTTTGATTGTATTTCCTGCTCTGTTTCCCTGCAGGCCCAGTCTGTGAACTACACACAGGAAGTGAAATCTGCCTTCCTCCTGGCGGTTTTTGACAGGGGAGGTCTTCCAGCTGTCAGTGACGAAGACTTTCTGGAGTGGCTAAGGCGACTGCAGCCGTTGCTCATTGACCTCTCTCCAAATCTGGTGCCCCGCTTTGTCAGTCTGGCAGCAAACAGGAGCTGTGCCACCAGCCAGGAGACGTAAGAACTTAAATGACCCAAACAAGAGTTTGCAGGAAATAGAAAACAGTGACTGAACTGTAGAATTTTGTTAGAGCATTTTCTAACTGTTGAATTAATCTCATGTTTATTCAGGATAAATGTGCTTCACACAATACAGAGAACGCTCAGCAACAACACTAAAACCGAGGTCTACAGAAACATCCTCATTTTCCTCCAAGGTTTGTCTATAAACGTGCTGCACAGCACCTGATTTACCAGAACTACAAGAAACACGGGAGAGCGGTCTGCTCCAAATGTGTTTGCTTTTATTGCATCTACAGTATGTGTAAAATATTATAACATACTTTGCAACACAGATCCAACGCCACTAAAGTGTTACAGTGGTGGAAGCTTCTACATCTTCCTGAAGAACAACTTCCTCAGCTTTGGCTTTCCTGATGTCCCGTCATTCATCTCTCTTCTTCCACCAACACGCAAATCAGAGGTACAGCTAAATATCTGAATATGAACAACATTTATACACACAGATAAAAGGGAACGGATAGAAAGGAGATTTTTGGGGCAATTTTGTTTATACATACTTCTATATTAGGAATCCAAAAATGGACTCATTCACGTAATCGAGCTAAATTAACTTAAAAAGTGTTTTCTTCTGTTTTCAGCTCCTAAATACCATTAGCACCTCAGAACTGCGTCAGTTCCTCATTCAGCCTGGCGTAATCAGTAACAGTTCAGGCATCTGCATCATCTTCAGCAACTACAACAACACTCCTTCCTTCCTAGAAAACGTATGTCCTCATCTCAAATTTAAATGTGTAGTAACATCTATGGGTGAATCTGGTTGTGTTCTCCTCACTGTTTAATATTTCTGTACAACACCTGCAGGAGGACGTCCCAGATGATGTGAGGAGGATCATCCTTCCCTGTGTTTGGCCTTTGGCTCTGAGCAGCAACAGAAGATCTGAGGTTGATCTGTGGTTTAACGTACGTTTGAGGAACTATCTGAGGTTCCTCACCAAGGATCTCATCAGCTTCAACAGAGTGCAGAATGCCTCGTGTCTCACCTTCCAAAAACTGTGAGTCAGTGTCTCATGTTGTCATAACATTGACAAAAGGTCCCCATGTAACCACATTTCATTGCTTCCTGTTCCACAGGGTGTCTTTCATGGGAAAGAACTTCACCTTCACCGGTTCAGACTTTGGACAGCCAGATGTTTACACCACCATCAGAAGCTACCTTGGTGCTGGTGAGATTTTGGAGAAAAATGTGACACGAGATAGACGTCTTAAGTCTCTTTTACACTTTAAGAATATATTTTTGATTAATTGGTGTTGTTACATCCCCAAGTCTAGGGGTAGAGGAGGGGAAAGTAACAAATGACCCGGGTATGAAGAGGCAAAACCAGGAGGCTGTAGTTAATGTTTTATTTAAAAATAAGCCAGGTAGAATCTTGAAAAACCTGAGGAAAAAATGAGAGTGTAAATAACAAAATCCAGGGTTTCTAATAAGACACAATCCTCCAACAATCTAACCTGGGAGAGACCAGGAACCTGGTGTCTTCATAAACACTCATGCCCCACTCATCTACTAGCCTGGAAAAAGAGAATAAGTGCACACACTTCCCTCAAACCACCACAAAGCTGCAGCACACATGCTGCCCAGTTGGCCAAGAGGCCCTGAGATCAGTTCCCACCCAGCTTTATACTTCATGAGGCAGAGTGGAACCAGCTGCGACTGCTTAAGTTGCAAGAACTCAGCAGCAACCTGGAATTGACAAACACAGATGCAGTCACCACAGCATGTAACAGTGTTTATGCATTGAGACAGTAATAAGTCCATGAAAAGTTTGATTTTTGGAAACGGATAGAAAACATCTATTACATTTTAATGACATTAGTGAAGTCTGCTGCCTAAAACACTGAAAATCCCTGTTTTTCCTCAGAATCTGTGGCCAGATGCTACAACGCCACAGACCCAGATCTGAACTCCACCTCCTGGTTTGTCAACTACATCGGCAGCTTTGTGATATTTATCACTCTGGATGATTTCAAAAACTTTGTCAACACCTCTCAGGTATTTCTGCAAACTTTCAAATCGGGACCTACCAACAAACAAAATCAGAATTTTACAAACTTGACCTGTGTGATCCAGCAGGTTTCGTCTGAATGTCTCTGACCTGTTTTGTGTTTTGCTCATCTATTTTTGAAGCTGATTGTGTTCTTGGAGGATAAAGCTAATCTGGAGCTCTTTAACAACGCAGCGATCCCACAAGATGTAACAGACTACTACATCTTGCAGCTTTATGAGTTCTACCCATCCTTTGGACTCATGATGTAACTATCCACCAGTTTGAAAAGGAAACATTATTATTACAAGAAAGTAATAAGTTTTATTCATTTTGCTAAAATCATCCTTCAACATGTCACCTTTCATTCAGGCTCCCAGGCTCTTTACTCTGCTCGCCTGACATCCCAAGCTCCTTATTTACTTCTCTTAGTGAGAACGATACGATGGCCATCTTGGACAAGCTGAAGACATTCTGCAACAGCACAGAGAATCCTGAGGTACCAGATGAAAACGTCACAGAGGTTCTGCTCAGTGACCGTCTGTATGACCTGTAGCAACATGCTTTTCTCTTTATTTCATTCAAGATTTCTCTTTTTTTGTCACACAGAAATCATTTGATTGCACTGATGGGTTTAAATGCAGGAAAACAAGATAAAAGCAAATATTGTCTATACAGTGGACCCCTGTTAATGGCGGGGGTTAGGAACCACTGAAATTCAGTATCTGCTGAAATCCACCAATACTTCTGACCCCATTAAAAAGGGTTTTAACTGATTATTTCAGTAGCTCAAGCCCTTCCTGTCCATTCATTGTATATCCCCATAGTTCCGTTTATGTATCCAATAGTTATTGGGCAAAAGGTGGGGTCACAAATCACCAGTCCGTCACAGGGCAACACAGATACAGTGCAAGATCACTTATGTCTCTCAGGCCTTTATGATCTGTTTTCTGCGTTAACCTGGAAAGATCTTACCACTCCATTCCAATTTTCACGACAATCCTCCTCGCATCACTTCAGTGACCAGTTTAGGCCCCAGGACAAGTGTTTCATTGTGCAGCCTGTGCAGACACCAAATATACCCTAATATGCATTAATACTCACAGTGGAAACCATCTTAGCACTACAGCTGAAGCTAATATCCATGCACTTCCTTATCTACGCCCTTGGGGGTTTAGCCAATCAGCGCCAAGGAAAATTCACGGCACTTTTACATTAAGTGCTTTGCAAATCCCAGCCAATAGCATGCCAACTAGCATTGCATCTAGGTATTTCAGCTTCCTAAGCTGCATTTTATATCAAATATGTCAGGATAAGCTGTTGAATAAGTCAGCAAATAGGCTCATTTTCCATGAATAATTTGATGAATTTGCACATTTTTAAGCACAAAGAGGCAGTATCCACTGACCAACGCCTACTGAGCTTTGCTTTCAGTCACTGATGCAACTTGCTATAGAATTCCCTTTTGTTGCCCGGCTCAGAAGACTGCAACAAGAAACTGGGAGGACACGACAACAAGAACCATTTTAAGCCCTTCAGAGAAAATTATTGATAAAAATGATTGTCTGGGGTAATGGGCAGCAGCCCAACAACCGCTACACCAGCGTGTGCTCCCTCGGCCTGGCCCTCTGTCTGGTGCAGATCTCGCTCGGCCATGGAGTGGACGGCCCACACAGGTCTCAGCCTCTGCTCCCACACCGGGTCAAGAGACTGCCGCACCCCACGCCGTCTGGCCCCGGCTCCGGCTCCGGATCTCATCTGCCATGATGAGAGGAACGGGCGTTCCTTAAATACGATCCAGGTGGACACATGATCATAAGAGCCTCCCACAATTTGAAGACCTTAATTAAAAGAAAATTAACCGGCCACATTGCAACACAGCAAGGAGCCATCACACCGTTCTATAAATCTGGGTTCATTTAAACCCAGCAGGGTCAGATGTGTTGATCTGCTCACAAATGATCATTTATACAAAGACTGTATACAAAGATGGTAGAATTCTTAAAAATATGAAAATGTCACAAAAAACAGTTATATTTATTTAATATATGATGAACTGTTGTGATGTAGAGGGATGTTTGACCAGAAATTTAGTTCACAGCCATTAATGATGCATGTTTTATTAAACAGAGATCTGCAGCTCTGGCGTCCAACATCAAGGTCTTCACAGCGCAAACGTTTGAAGACCTTGGAAATGCGTCTTCTGGCCTGACAAACAGCCAGATCCTGTCTGTGTCGCCTGAGGTGCTGGTTTTGTCTTTGTCCATCCTGAGCTCAGTGAACACCTGGGGACAGGACCAGGCCAGCAACATCATCCACCGCATCACCTCCTCAAGCTTTCAGGTACAAACCCGACAATATACATAATAATCACGTCTTTTATCCATGAAGTGTAAACTAAATATAGCTCGACAGATTAGAAAGTTGCCTGCAATCAGCTTCCAGTTCACTGATCATGTTTTTAATGGGTGGAATATGACTGACAGATCAACAGCGCAGCCTCTCTGGAGTCTCTGGGGACTCTTATCATTGGAGTTCCTTCAAAGTCAATCAACAATATCTCAGCTTCTGAAGTACTCAGCGCGTCCAAGAACCCAACGCTTGTTTCCAACATACTGAAAGCCCCGAAGGTTGTCCAGGAGGCTTTTGTCAAAAAGGTAAAAAGATGAGACTTCTATCTTAACTTCATTCATGATCATCTATTCAGAGCATCGTGTGAATAAAACAAGAAAAATCTGCCACTTAGTTCCTAGTTGGGATTGGGAACCTATTTGTGTAGAAAATACAGATATTTCAATATGTATGTTTGATTTTAATCTTTATTTTTAAATGAAAGACACACAATGAAACATCGACTGAAAGTTGTGCATCAACTATACAAGTTGCAGCGACTAAAATGTTCCACGTGTAGCTTTTCAGACTGATGCAGTTAAAACACGTAACAGTTCTACTCATTAGACTTAAAAACAAGCTTTATTAAGGTGTCCAATTAAGTGAAAAGACTCAAGAACTGGTAGAACTTTTTCTCTTGCTTACTGCTGAGTGAATGCATAATCTAATGCATGTTACCTCCATCCAGATCATTTCTGTGGACTCCAGTCCAGCCAAAGTGGTGGAGAACGTCCCTGATGCCTTAGCAACGGAGATCCCACCTTCCCTGCTGCTGTTTCCCGAGGGAACAGCCAACATCACTGCGATAAACAAGAAGACGTGGACCGCAGATCAGGTCAGTGTTTCCTGTTTAATGCAGAATGGATAATAGCGTGAAGTAGATCCAGGCTGTCAGTGGATTAACTTTGAAACACGCGCAATCTCCCAAAAGCTAAATTAGTAAAAAGGAGTTTGACAAGCTATATTAAATATGCAAAGGTAACGCAAAAGTTGAAAATATGTCCACTTGGAGACTTCTACTGATGTGTAAATGTGTCCAATATTTTTCTTAGAAATGTAAAGGAACATTTTTTCATGCTACCTGAACACATGCAGAAGGTTTATGTGAGGAACTAAGTGCAGCAAAGCATCGTTCTAAAAATATCTAAAATGGACCATAATCAATCTATCCAGGCACTGGCTACAGCTGCTTATACAATTTTAACCTTTTAAAACAATGCAAACAAATCTACAGTCAAGTCTGTACTTCCTATTTCTTAATGTTTCAGAACAATATAAAATCAAAGTAATCTTATGAATGAAAATTATTCTTTGTTTACCACTGATGAAAGTAAAAAAAAAAAACATTATATGCACTTTTAAATAATTTTTTATTATGATTCAAGTGTGCCAGAAAAAAACAAGATGTTTGTAAGAAAGTATAAATTGTTATCTTATAGTTCTCAGTATTTAATTTCATTGGCTTGTAGTTTTTGTTCAGACAACAGTTTAACGCCAAGCTAACCTGAATTTACTCCTTTGCTTTTCAAATTTAGAAAGCAGAAGTTCAACTAACATCTTAATGTCTTTTTTCTGTGTTTTTCAGGCCACCATGTTTTTTGCGACGCTGGCTGAGGCAGATTTTGACACTGAGCAGTAAGTGAACAAACCTGCCAACCCTGGTATTTATTGTGAATCTTTGAATATCTCCGGTGTAATCTTTCTTGCCTTTTCTCCAAAGACTTTCTCCATTTGTGCTGCAAGGCTTCACATGCGGCACGGTTAAGAAAATGAGTAAAGCCCAAATCAGTCAGTTGATCCACGCCTGCAGGCCGAGGAAAGGCAGGGCTAAGGTGGAGCTGAAGGAACCTCAGGTAAGATCTGGAGCAACACTAACAAGTCACTTCATGGGAAGCAGCGAACCGTGTCTACTCTACATTAAACGTTATAGTCCACACATTTGAATCAATTAATTCAACCTTCTCACACTGTGACCTCCAGCTGACCTGCATGTACAACCTGATCCGTGACGACCTCTCTCAGAACTTCACAGATTATCCTCCAGACATGCTTCTCTACTTGGAGTGAGTCTCTCTCCACCTAATTATTGTAACTATTGTGCCAGTTGTTTGAAAGTTATGTGATCACTAATATCTTTTTTACAACAATCCCCACCAACAGCTCCAAAAATGTCCAGAAAGCAAACTGCAGGTTCTACTTTTCTGCCCTGGGTGCCGCAGACTTTTCTGTGGCCTCCAGCATCTTGAACAAGGGCCCACAGAAGTTCAGGGAAGCTAGAGACTGCTTGGTGAGAGCCAATAAAAAAGAGAATCAATAGACAAAGAGCCTATCTGCAGCATGCATCAAAGCACACATTAAACATGTGCCTCAAATTATTCTTCTACAGCAGAGTAATGGAACGTATTCACTGATTTGAACGTTTTTCACTGTTTCAGGGGATCAGTGGCGACAGCCTGAGCAGAGACAATGTGGAGGTCCTGGGGAACATGGTCTGCACTCTGGATAGATCCGACATTGAGAATTCAGATCCTCTCATCCTGGAAAACCTCAAAGCCTGCAAAGACCTCTCTGCCAGCCAGGTGGCTGCTATGGAAACACTGCTGCTGTCTGGGAAAACACAATACGGGTACTAAAGAAATGAATCCAGTCATTTAGTCTGCAGGGAAAAATCACTCAGCTTCTGTTGTCCTGCATTTTAATATAAATCGAGATAAAGTGGGCTCTTTATTCGCATCTAACATACTTGGATGTTAGATTATCTTCTAAAATAATCAGATAGACTTCGATGGATTTCACAGCAACATACCAGGCAACAATTGATCACTTGCTTGTTGTCTGAATGATGACTTATGTATATTTAAATATTTGTTAGATGTGTCATATTTGCACAAACCTTTTTTCAGAGCTGTAAACAGCTGGGACCAACAGACACTAGAGGGGCTGGGAACACTTCCTTTGTATTTAACAAGAAACATCTGGACACATTTCACAGCTGTAAGTCTGATGACGTTAAGATGCGACATTAAGTCACCTAACAACAACTCATTTGTCTTTGCATGAAAGAACTAACTGTCATATTATCTCTACCTTGTCAGGCAACACAGAAAAGATTCCTTAAGGGTTTCATGCCTGACCTAAGGATACAAAAAACACAGAAGTGGAAGCTCAAGAACCTGTTTTCACAGCTCACCCTTACAGCAGCAAAACGAGAAGCAGGTAAACCTTTTTAAAAGCAGCTACTGAAGCCAAAGCTGCAAGATTTCCTAAATGACTAAAGGTTGAGTTATTTAAGTGGAATAAATTAGTTGCAAACCAATCCCAACTCGATTTCTCAAACTTTTAAAAGGATGCAGTGAGGGGAACATCACCCAGGTGACCGTCAGTGACCCTTCCTTCCCCTTTGGCTACAATCAGCTGCAGTTTCAACTCTGCCTGGACGTTCCCATTCTGAAAGACAACCTCTACTCCATCTGCCAGAAAGTGGATGATGATGGTTATAAAAGCATCATCCTCAATAAACTCAACCAGGTGACATGGGAATATCTGTTACTTTTTAAAGAGAATCAAAGTGTTTTGGTGGTAAAATCCAAGTGCTTTTTTATGGTTTTCACAGCTGCTTTTAATCCAACCTCCTCCTCTTACAGTAAAAACACTTTCCCAGAGTTTAGTGTAGTTGTTGGTTTCTCCGGAAGCTTTTAAATGTGCCAGATATGTACATATTCATGTGCATGTGTGAGTTTGCCTGTGTGTGCCTGCCAGATCCACCGGGTGGCGGACCCTGATAAAGAGGGTTGCTAACTAAAAGCGGTTGCCAACGACTGGACTGAGCTCAAACTGATTTGTACATTTTCAAAAATAAGTGCAAACTCTCACTCATCACAAATAAGTTTAAAAGCAGAATTTGATGTACTTCATTTTCAAAGACGATGATAACGCATGTAATGTCAGATTTTGGTGTTTGTTCAACACAGTTTGTCTCAATCTGTCTCTCCAGGCATTCCCATCTGGAGTTCCTGATCAGGAAGTACAGATGCTTGCTTCAGTCTCTCGCTCAGCAACACTTGATGACATCTCTAAGTGGAACATCACTGAACTGGATACCTTGGCAGCTCTGATGAAACCTGAAGATGGAACATGGGAGACGGCACAGGTACAGCAGACCGTAGACATTAGCAAAACTTTCATTTGACTGGAATTTGGTAACTTGAGTTTTTCTTCATGATACATTTAGAGCAAAGCAATCATCACCAAGTACCTGAATACCTCTGGAAATTCACTGGGCAGCAGTGAACTGAACATTATTGACTCCAACCTGTGCTCACTGGACACCAGCACGTTACAGACCATCACAGCAGACAGTATCAGGTTGGTGTCAGCGTGGATATAACCAACATATCCACTGTGGTCGTTAAAGTAAAACTGAATGCCTCTGTATCTGTTGTCAGAAATACCAAGCATCTAGATGTGGCATCATGTTCAACTGAGCAGAAGAGAGTCCTCTACGAGATCAGCAACACCTCCTTCAGCGTCCATCGTGATAATCCGATTAACCTTTTTAACCTGGTTAAAGGCTATCTAGGTGAGCATGCCTGGTAACTGCCTAACTGTACAACTAAGGACCCTTCAGAAGGTAACCTTCCTATTTCTGGTCGGTAGGTGGAGCACCTCAAGCAGATATTGCAGCGTTATCAAGACAGAACATCAGCATGGATGTCAACACTTTCAGGAGTCTGGATATCAATGTGATAACTGTAAGTTTACATGTGAAACAAACGATACCAGAAAATTGTGTGAGAAGTTTCTGTGGATGGAAAGTCAGCTTAGTGGCCAAAGCTACAAAACAAATCTCAACCTAGTGCATTTACTTACAGTAACTGCGTGTTCCTGAAAATTAAAGATCTTCAAAGAAATCTTCCTGTGTTTGTTTTTTTCCAACACAGAATCTGACTGTGGCCAACGTCCAAGGTCTGATGGGTGAAAACCTACGAGATCTCAAGCTGTTTGAGAATGATACTGTGGTTCAGACCTGGGTGAACCTACAGCTACAGTCTGACCTGGACAAACTGGATTTGAATCTAATCACCACTAGGGCAGACCCAACAGTACCAACCGCTACAAACAGCACTGAGCCACAAGGTAAAACTATCACCTTTCTCTTTAAAAATGGTCCAGGTTGGAATCAACAACAGTGCGGGTGACGGTGTGTTTACATCTGAAATTCAGATGAACTACTGCCTAAAATGAAAAAATATTTGGCCATCAGCAGTGTGTTTTCTGTACTGAACAGTTTTCATTTGTAACTGTTGGAGCTTTGTGAGCTAAAAGATAAATTAGACATCTTACGGATCTTATGTGATTAAATAACAATTCTAATGAACCATCTTGTTTCATTTAAGTGTCTGCAGTAACGTGTTCATGGTGTGGTGCCAAAGGTCTTCTGTTGTAGTTTTACTGTTTACAGCCACTAGGGGGTGCCACTGTCTAACAAACTTAATTCTTTGTTTTAGGAAACACAAACAGTTCAAGTACAACCCCGGCCAGTACAGCAATATCATCCCAATGTGAGCATACTTTACTTACATTAACTCCTTTCTAAATATTCAGCAGCAGAGTTTAAATCAGAAATGTTGTAAATGGACTGTTTGTTTGATTTACAGCTGCAACCACCAGTGGTGTCCTGGAGTTCACAAAATCACCAGTCTCTGTTCTCCTGACTGCTCTGCTCACAGCTGCTCTACAAATAATCCTACAACCAGCCTAATTATTGCACTGCTGCAATAACTCAGGCAATGCTTTCATACAGCCTACAGTTATTATCACTATTAGCTCTATTATTTACTCACATGTACAAAAAATACTTCATCTCACCTTTTCGATGTCTTTATTAGCATCATGAAACTAATCTATCTAAGAAGAATCATTTAAATCTTTACATAACTAGTTAATGGAAATTAGGGGAAAATTAAAAAGAACATTCATATAAAGTGCTAAATCATGATACAATTAATTGCATTGGTTTTTATCCTTCCAGATGTAATTCTTTTCTTCCTGTACTTTGTCCTGTACTTTAAACATTATCTAAATTAATAAATGCACATTAACATAAGTATGATGCTTCTGTGTTTTTAATGGTAAACATGTCAGGTATCTGACACGTTTTTATTGTACATCAACTTCAACAAGTAAGTGGCATGAAACTACTTTTCATGTAAAGTATCCATCATAAAATCCTTAAAGACCAAACAAACTCCACCACCACCAGCTCAGGACACTGGAGGGAATTTTCATGGAAGAATATTGTTAGGTTTTTTATAATCCCCAAAAGAACATTTTCTCAGACCGGAAGAGCTGAATCTGGGCAATGTTGGAGACGATGTAACAATATAATGGCTGACAACTTTCATATTTTCTGGGACTGCCCATTGATTTATCCCTATTGGCTAAAGGTAGCCAAAGAGATAAAAGTAATTCTTGGTTTTGAAATAGAGCACAATTTTAAAATTATATATTTAAGTTATTTACCAACTGAACTCAACACTCAAGATAAGTACCTTCTGAAAATACTACTAATAGCAGGAAAGAAAGCAATAACAAGAAAGTGGCTTAGAGGAAGCCCACCGACATTGTGTGACTGGTCAGCCACTGTAGAAGAAATACGTGAAATGGAAATGCTTACCTTCTCCATAAGACTCCAGGAAAACAAAATTCAAAAATATTGGTCGAAATGGTTAACTTATAGGAATGCTAAAGCAAGTTGAGTATCATTAGTTAATTATTCGGGTGGCAATTGAGGTTTGGCGCTGTAACGTTTTGCAGGACTTGGTAACTATGCAAAGAAACTCTCTCCTGTTTGACTCTTCATGGATCTCTACATACATTGTAACCTGTTCACCTGAAATCTGTCTGTAATTTAATTTAATTTTGTGTGTGTAGTACTGCTGTCCCCCTCCCTTGGTGACCTTTCAGTTCTGTATGCAGTTCATTGTACTTGTTGTGATTTTCTTTACTTTATTTTATTATTACTATTATTTCTTCTCCTTTTTTGTGTTGTGGTTGTATTTTGCCATGTATAAAAATCTGATCAAAAATAAAGTTTAAAAAAAAAAATCCTTAAAGAATGTTTTTATAAACAGAAGAACCCTAAAACTTACCCAAAAACAGCTTAAATTACTCCTTATGGGGCCCAAAGCATGGGCCCCATAAGGAGTAATTTTCTCTACATGTTTCTTCTAACTGAAACTATTGTTTTAAAGTTGTGACTTAATTCTGAGAGTGAATCAGTGAAAGAAGCTAAAGATTGGGAGGCTTTCCAAACTCAAAGATTTGTAGTTTATCACCAAAGAAATGTGATCAAATCAGCTCAGTAGTTATTCATAGATGCGATTCCAATAAAGATTCTTCCACTGATTGCTGAGGATAAGGGTACAAATGATTTTAAATGAAAAAAAAGACTTTTTAAAATCAAAATTGATCATTTTCAAATTTTTAGAAACGCCTCTTATTTCCTTTCAGGAATGTAAATTATTCTACCAGGGGTATGAATAATTTTGGACTTATCTCGATCTCATAGTTATTGTAGGAATGAAGACAGACCAGTAAATATTAAGTTTCACTTTACTTCAGGACCAGGACAGCGTCGACATAACCGTAGATTTGGATAATCTTGGATTGATGGAGATTTTGATGCATTTACTTTCATTGATTTCACCACAAACACCGAGAACACAGACGGAGAACTTAAGATGGCTGCGCCTGAAGATGTGCAGGGCCCAGTGCATTATATCCACAAACTGATATAATATTATATCCACACACACGCCCCTCATTGGTGCCATGACTTATCCAGATTTCTGCTGTAATGAACTGCAGCAGATCCAAATGGATCCTTGGTACCATTTGGGTTGTAAACCTTGTAGGATGTCAAGGTGTTCTCAGAACAGAAGGGTTCTATCGTTCCTCCAACAAGCTCTGGGTATCATCATCGTCTGAGGTGCTGAAGCCCTCCGCTCTAAATCCTTTCACATTGATGTATCAACGCAGCAGCTACTGTATGTAGCCTGATGTAAAAACATTTTGCTAGACAATGTCAAACATTGAGAAGTTTTAATTATTATCAAATGTTATCAAACACGGTTTGAAGCCAAAAATACCTCAGAAATATCCAGAGCCACCATGAGAATCAACTCATTTAAAGCTAAAACTCAATTTCACACAAACACAAACATTGTAGGATAAACCGTTCCAGGTTGTTATCAAGCTAATTTTCTATTAGTAGCTCCACAAATCTTTCTGATAAACATTACATTACAAAGGCACATTAAAACAAACCTTCATCCTGTTTTTTTCTGTTCTTCCTCTTTCTTCTTTCTCTCCCTGAAGGATGAGTCTTTTTTTGTGACATTGTTTTGATAACTTATCTTCCACCAGAGCTTTGGAGGTTTGGATGCTCATATTACCGGTGAAGCGTGACCCGCCGTGGCCACCAGGGGGCTCCCAAGAGCAATTTATTTTTTTCTTTCTGTCCTTAAAAATAATAATGGCTACAAACATTATCGAATATATATTACTGTAAAAACAAATCACAACTTCATAATGATTGTGTGTTCTTGTTTTTATAATGACATAGAAATCATTAGAAAAAAAAATCAACTCCACTGAGGGGCCCCTTAGTGGCCCTGGGGCCCTTAGCGGCTGCTTAGTTTGCTTATGTCTTGAGCTGGCTGCGGTTTAAATAACCTTTGGCTAAGGGAACCATTAAAGTAAGACTACTTTATTACTATTGAAGAACTTGAGATTACAGTGACACAATAATAAAATGATTGCACTTGTGAGTAAAGCTTCACTCAGTAACAAATAAAAATAAATTACCTCTAAATCTTTCCTTTATGCTGCAACTGAAGGATTCTAAGTGGAGGCTTGTGAGACTCCAAGGAGCTGCTGGACACGTTTCCTACATTGAATAGAACAGTTAGGAGACCCAAAACCTGAACTTTGAAAATGTTTTCCTGCCTGCTGTGTGGCCAAGGGTCCCAACGTTCCTGTAGAGGGTGCGGGGTCCTGCACCAAATCTCGCATAATTTAGACATCAGGGGCCTGCAGGAATTTTTCAAAGCTTGGGGTAATGCAACCCTGTTTCCCCAGTACCCTCAGCTGCCACCAGGTGGAGCAAGGAGCCATTCTGGAATACCCAGGACTCTCGCTCTATGCTGTCATTGCAGATGTCCTGAATGTCCGAAAATGTTCCTGAACGTTCGGTGTTGACACACGCAAGGCAGATGTCTGAGACGCGTCTCATAGGTGCAGCCACTTGGCAGGATGGCTTCAAATGTAGGAGAAATGTTGTAACAGATATTCTACAGTAAGACGTCATTTCTTGATTGCTTTTAATGATGAAGTAGTTGGCTCTGGGACTGTTTCCTACGGAAGCAAATTGCATTCACCAATCATTAACACCAGGGGCGCAACTACATACTTTCTGAGGTGTATGCAAGCATGTTATCCCCCCACCCTTCCCCCCCACCATATACTTGTACAACTCATTTTTAATTACAGTATTGTAATGACGTCAACACCGCAGATGTAGTCCCGCCAAACAGGGTTTATTAGAAATAAGTACAAGCTGCTATTTCTGAGGCTGCAGCTCATGCCTTAACAAACGGGTACACTCAACTGTTAGCTTCACTGCTAACTTCTCTCTGAACTCTCCCCACTTCCGGTCCTGGTACTCCCTCTCCACTGATCCCCCGCCCACATGACAGGCCTATCACATGTCAGTGGGAGCCCATAACACTCTACATATAACAAAAAGGATCACAATGCAACTTATAACAAATACAAATAACCATATGGACCCCAGCAGAACTAAAACACAGAATCGTTAAAGTATCAATACTAATAAATGTACATATATATGAATAAATCGTTGCCTACAGGGCAATTAAAAAAGAAAGAAACAAATATCAGGGCAGTATTTCATAATTTAATATATTTGAGCCAAAGAGCCTCTTCTGTTATCCTGTCTAGAAGCGCCTGTGGCTGCAGGTCTGAGGCTTTTTGTTAGCATGTTTTCTATCATTCTTATAGATTGATAGGAAACCTTATATAAACTGGCCACCCGCATTAATAAAACGGTGAAATAATATTGGCCACAAAACACTATTTATAAAAGATATCAACGTTTTTCCTACACAATCCTAACAAACGTTTTTAATGATCTCTTCACAATATTTATTTATTTACTATTAATCTATTTGTATGATTTGTTCTTTAAATTGCCATTTATATTATTTTTCGGTCTCATCCCTCAATCAGGAAATGACTGAGAGATGAAGAGACTGATGTCTGGTTCAAGCACTGGCTTGAGATCGTTTAATGGGTCATATTATATATATATATATATATTTTTTTAAAAAAAAGCATTTTTAATAACTGGCACAAAATGTGTTATTACATAATGTAACAAAAACTTACAAACTGCACTCCATGCAGTTTTTACATTTTGCATTGATTATAACATAATGTAGTTTTATTCAAAAAGTCAGATTTGCGACATTATTAATCTACATATTGCTGCATTTCAGTGCCGAAGGAACGGAGTCATTCCACAAACAGTTTTTTATTTAAGAGCATTAATGGTTACTATACATTCTCACTTTCAGGTGCTGAGAATCAGTCACTGATAAACGCGCTGAATCTCTGTGGAAGTTTCTGCCCACAAGACAGACACAGAATGCCAGGCAGAGGCATTAAATGGCACCTTTCCAGTTATTTGGCAATTAATTATGAGACCTTTTCTCTTAATCTATATATTTTTAACATTAACACAACTAAGATAGAGACAGTATCATTGGTGATTTATTTTACTTAATAAGAATTAATAAGAGAATAACTTTATGAAAAAGTGCATGTTTTCGGGGCGTGCCGCGGTGGCGTAGCGGTTAGCGCGACCCATATTTGGAGGCCTTGAGTCCTCGACGCGGCCGTCGTGGGTTCGACTCCCGGACCCGACGACATTTGCCGCATGTCTTCTCCCCGTTTCCTGTCAGCCTGCTGTCATATAAGGGGCACTAGAGCCACAAAAGACCCCCTGGAGGGGTAAAAAAAGAAGTGCATGTTTTCTCCACTAGATGCTTACTTTAGTCTTGTGCTTATTGTATATCGAGGGGCCCAAAGTGGGCCCTGGAGGGCTGGCATCCTGCAAGTTTTAGTTCTCTCCCTGGTACCAACAACCTTCTCAGCATGTCAGTGTTCTTCTAACGATCCATCATTGGGTCCAGGTGCGTTAAACCAGGGAGAGACTAAAACATGCAGGATGCCGGGCCTCCAGGACCCACTTTGGGCTCCAGAATTAAAGTTGACTGGTACTACAACATGTACAGCTTCTGTTGAATCATCTCCACCTACAAAAAGGTCACATCAGCATGTTAGATACTAATGTTTTTAGTAAAAGACATCCACTTATAGCAACATTTACAAACATGCTTTTCAGCTTCAGGTGCAGATAAAGCATAAAAAAGAAATCATTATAACAATGCTAAATTAATGCTTCAGAATAAAATGTCATTAAATAATCAGCCATAAAAAAATGCCGACTGTGAAAGACTTGGCATCAACACCTTGAAAGTGACACTTTAATAATTTGCAGTAAACAGTGCTTACATAACAACCAGGCTGACTGGCTTAGCTAAAGTATGTAGGCCACCTGCATGTGAACATCTTTCATAACTCAGTAAAGAAATTTAATAGCTTTATAAAATCACAAAATGTTACCCAACTCACTAATTCAAAGAGTACAAATGATAATAAAAGTGATGGAGCAAGTATGATCATTCCTGGGGAAATTCCAGATTGAATGTAAGGGAAATATTAGTTATACTTTTCCCAGGAAACATTTACCAAACTGTAATATTTCAACACAATATAAACTTATAAAAATAGTGAAACCTTTACATCGTGTATGAACTGTTTTTGTATTACAGGACAAAAGACTCTCCCTTTTATCAATAAATGGCAGCTAAGTCTCAGTTTTTAACTTCTCCAAAGCACTCTGTATTCCAGATGAAAGTTTGAAAATTGCCCTGTAAAAAAGTTTGATTGATGAAACAACTAATGCTCAGAGTTTTATTCCCAGACAGTAAACTGTTTTTTCATTTTCAAACATGTTGATTGTTCAAAAAGTTTGAACTAATAGAAAATATCCTAAAACTGCTGGAGTAAATGTAATCTTAAAGCCAGCACTCCCATTAAAACCTTAATTCTTGTTGAACTTTAGTTCTATTGTCAAATATATCTTTGAACATTTTGGAATTTGACAAGCACATCTACCTGGCACGTCAGTCGCTTCTGGTTCTGGTTAATTTGGCATTCCTGAGGTATAAGCAAATCAATTTTGCCCCTGTTGGGGTTAAGCTGATGTTACCAGGTTCTCAGCTACTCTACCTCATTCCTGGAAGCCAACTCATCTTTTTTGTAATGTACACTGGAGTGTCATCAGACCAGTTTTGTAAACTTTTAAACTCAGTCCACACCCTAGATCTGATTTTATGTTCTTCTAACAATAAGACGCACAAAATCAAGTATATCTGTGTTTATATTATATTTATGTTTGTGGTTGTAATGTGACAAAATGAGGAACAGTTCAAGGGGTTTGAATAATTTATATTATACTTTAATATATGTCCATCAGCTGTTGTTTGAGATGCTGAGCTGAAGTCAATGGAGAACATGATGAAGAGCTTTATATTCAAAATGAGTCAAAGTGATGTGGAGCATGTAGATCAGGGTGTCAAACTCAGTTACACAAGGGGCCAAAATTCAAAACACACTTTAGGTCACGGGCCAAACAGAATAAACATTTATTGAAGACACTAAAACTAAATGTTTTTTGAACATAAATATGAATAAAAACAGACAGGAATGTTCTGTAATAAATAAACTTCAACTTTAAATAATTTAGAATATCTTGCTCTCCATAAAAATATATGCTGTCAAAATTATACAAGTTAGAAATATGAACATGCTGCAAAAAATGCCTGAAAAAATAAATAAAAACAAAACCTGGAAATATAAACAAAATGTGTGCTTTCCAGCAATAACAATGAATCAAAACATTCAGTTTTCTTTGCTCTTATGCCATTTTGTCAGAGCTGGATGCTTGACATCTTGTTTTGGCAACGAGTTCGTTTATGTGTGGCGTGAGGTCCTGTGCTGTGGAGATCCTCAGGATGGACTGTAGGTGCTCATAAGGGAGTCGGTTCCTGTGTGCAGTTTTGTTGGTCTTCATCACTGAGAACAGCTTCTCTCACAGATATGTGCTACCAAACATGCACAAGGTTTGAGCCGCATGTAGACGGAGCTGGGGCATTGCTGGGGAATGGAGTGAATAAACTCTGTGGGCCCTGCAGTGTCGTACTTTGGCCTTAGTGTCCCATTAAACTGCAGCTCAATCAGTTCCATCTGAATCTCCACAGGTGCAGTTTCCACTTCGACGGCAAATGGGTTGCAAATCAACTTGAAATTTTTTTTTGTTCTTCAAAGTCACCAAAGCGCCGTGAGAACTCGGTGCGCTCAGTTTATCAGCAAAGTGCACATTTGGAAACACCATTGTGCCGACTTGGTTCAGCATTACTTGGCAACAGGGAAAGTGGGGCAAGTTGCTCTGGTGCATTTGTGTCTCCCATAAAAGCAGCTTCATTTGAAAAGCCTTCACTGAGTCATGCATGTCAGTGATCATGCGGTCGATTCCCTGGAGCTGGATGTTTAAGGCATTGAGATGAGCTGTTATGTCAGCCAGAAATGCCAACTCACATTTCCACTTTTCATCCCGCAAAACGGAAGAGTCTTTTCCTTTACTGTCCATGAACTGACAGATTTTGTTGCTGAGCCCAAAACTCTGTTGAGAACGTTTCCCCGACTTGGCCAACGTACCTCTGTGTGATAAGGAATGTCGGCAAACTCTGAATCTATCTCCCGTAGAAAGGACTGAAATTGCCTGTGATGTAAACCTTTACTTCGGATGAAGTTTACAGTTTGTGTTGCAGGGCTGATTACATGGTCCATCTTCAGGACTTTGCCACATGGTGCTTCCTGGTGTATAATGCAGCGACATGCACGGAGGGAACCACTTCCCTGGCAGAGGAGATGAATATCTTCTTTGCCCACTTTGAGGCGACACCTACCACAGCTCCATCACAGTTGCCTGTCCACAGCAGCTCTGCTCTCACAGTAGAGGAGTGTGAGGTGAGGCAGGTGATGAGGAAGGTGAACCCAAGGAAGGCTGCGGGACCTGACGGTGTGTCGGGACGGGTGCTTAAAGACTGTGCAGACCAACTGGCTGGAATCTTCACAAAGATTTTTAACCAGTCCCTGTCTCAAGCCACTGTCCCTCCCTGCCTAAAGTCCTCTACCATTGTCCCCCTGCCGAAAAGAACCAACATCAACATCGGTGTGAGTGGCACTCACACCGATCATCATGAAGTGCTTCGAGAGACTGGTGCGGAGTCACATCCTCGCTGGCCTGCCTGCTGAGCTGGACCCTCTCCAATTTGCCTACAAAGCAAAGAGGTCCACAGAGGACGCTGTATCCACTGCACTTCATGCTGCCCTGACCCACTTAGAGAAGCAGGGGAGCTACGTCAGAATGCTCTTCGTGGACTTCAGCTCAGCATTTAATACCGTACTTCCCCAACGTCTGGTGTCCAAGCTAGCAAACCTTGGGCTCCCATCAGCCACCTGCAGTTGGATCCTGGACTTCCTAACAGGTCGCTCCCAGAGGGTCAGACTGGACCCCCACACCTCCACTGCTCTGAGCCTGAACACCGGATCGCCACAGGGTTGCGTGCTCAGCCCACTTCTCTACACCCTCTACACTCATGACTGTGTCTCCAACCACCTCAGCAACAAGATCATAAAGTTTGCAGATGACACGACTGTTGTTGGTCTCATCTCAGGCAGGAAGGGGGAGCTGGAGTACAGGGATGAGGTGAAGCGGCTGTCAGAGTGGTGCAAAGTCAATGACCTGCTCCTCAACACCTCCAAAACAAAGGAGCTGGTGATCGACTTCAGGAAGAACAAAACGGACATCCAGCCTCTCACCATCAGTGGGACCTGTGTGGAGAGGGTCCCAGTGTTCAGGTTTCTGGGCATGGAGTTGGAGGACAAGCTAACCTGGAGCACCAACACCAAGGAGCTGTTGAAGAAGGCACAGCAGAGACTGTACTTTCTGAGAATACTCAAGAAGAACC
Organism: Xiphophorus couchianus; assembly: GCF_001444195.1. Taxonomy (NCBI): domain Eukaryota; kingdom Metazoa; phylum Chordata; class Actinopteri; order Cyprinodontiformes; family Poeciliidae; genus Xiphophorus; species Xiphophorus couchianus. The sequence goes on from NC_040246.1 coordinate 23,801,179, forward strand.
ATCTCCCCTCAGACCTGCTGCAGGCCTTCTATCACTGCTCCATAGAGAGTGTGCTCACGTACGGTCTGTGTGTCTGGTACGGCAGCAGCACATCAGCGGACAAGAAGGCGCTCCAGAGGGTTGTTAGGGCAGCAGAGAGAACCATAGGCTGCCCCCTCCCCACTATGGAACAGATTTACACTTCCAGGCTCCACAAGAAAGTTTTGGACATTTTAAATGACTCTTCACACCCTGGCCATGGTCTCTTCCAGCTGCTGCCATCAGGAAAGAGATACAGAGCAATAAAAACCAGGACAAATCGCCTAAAACACAGTTTTTACCCGATGGCAATCATGGCACTAAATTCAAAGGCATAAGAACTTCTGCTCTTGACACCACTTTGTTAAAAATGTAAATTCTGTTGCGACACCTCCAGGCGCTGCAACCATCTTCTGATGTCTATTTATTCTCATTTTGTACTATTTATTTCTTTATCTTGGTATATTATGTATATACACATAACCTGCATCTTAACTCGAGTCGAGCAAATCTCAATCTGTAATCTGTTGATGACAATGACAATAAATCTTATCTTATTCACCAAAGACTTGTTTAAATATTAACTTAAACTGTTTATGAAAGTAATCACAAGTGTTGCACAACTGGCTCCCATTGTGAAGCAGCAGCTGTTCAGTCAATGTCTCTGGGGTTCAGGTTTTCTCACTCTGGGTTTGTATTTAAATGTCAATACTGCATCTTAATGACTAGTAAGTAAGATTGACTACATTTGCTGCAATTTCCACTGCTTTAATAAGTGATAGAAGGTACTGCTTTGTGTACATAAGATATTTAATGTTTCTTTTGGTAAACAATCTATATGCTGAGTTAGTTAATGCAAGCTTACTCAAAAAATATTAGTCCTTCTTGTCAACTGAAACACTAAATCTTTATAGAAGATTTCTTAAAATTGGCATAAAAGCAGCTCCAGTAGAGATTAAAATCTCCTCAATAGATGAGCTGTGAGAAGGAGGATTTCTAATGAGCAACAAAGTCAGCAACTCTGGCCAAGAATGCTACCTGACCTACCTCTGACAGCTCACACCTGTGGTATTTTAATTACAGAGGTGGAACACCACAACCTCCTCAGGCAACGCGTAGGATCATAACTGAAACACTCCCGGTGACCCAAATGTAAAAAAAATAATCAATAGCATCAACAAAAAATGCTTTGTTTATTTAAAAAAATGTTTAACTTACCATTAGATGATCAATTACTGTTTAATTATTCTTCCAGATTATTATCATTAAATTGATTTTCAATCAAGTTTATTTGTATAGCACATTTTAGCAACAAGGCAGTTCAAAGCGTTTTACATCATGAAATCATAAACACATCATACCGTCACCAATTGTGAACCCAGTATTTTGTCAAGTTCTTTCATCAAAATCATTATTTCACATCAAATATGTTGGTCAATGTTCAAAATCAGTTCTAACCAGGTGGGTTTCTAGACTAGATTTTAAGGAACTGTGTTTCAGCTGTTTTGCTGTTTTCTAGGAATTTGTTCCATATTTGTGGAGCAAATGAAATATGACCAACAGATTGGTAGAAACATCTGCCTTTTAAACTAATTTAGTTTAATAGTTTAAAGGACAAGAGATGAAGACAGAAAATAGTTCATCCACTTTGATTTTGCTGTTTGTATTTGACTTTGACAATAACTTCATAGGAAATGCTTCCTATGAAAAAGTTTTTACTTTTTATTAGTTGGGCAGTTTCCTTTTACTGTTATTTAACTCATTGATCATAAAACAAAACATTTTCAGAGTTTTAGTTTTTTTTTTTTTTTTGCTTTTGAGTTTGAAATATTTTGGCTTTTCATGACACGTAAAAGTACTCTTTGGAGAGCTGCAAGTTGTTATTCAAAGGCGAGTCTTGAAGTCGATCGGTTGGATATCTTTGTGGTTCCTCTCTCATAATTTAAACTGCAGGACATGGAAAAGAACTCACTGAATGAGTTGGGTTCTGGTCTTTACTGCAGGAGAGTAAAACAAGCAAAACTGACTGGACATTTGAAGATATGAATAAAAATAGCAACCAACTTTTATCCTCAGCCATCCAGGCTTCTTAAACCCATTTAGGCCCTTCATCAGTGCTGCTCTGTTCCCACCTTAGTCAGTCATGACGTGGTCAGGTGCTGGTCACAGACGGGTTCACAACACATGCAGGTTTAAGGACCCTGATCAATAGTAAATCTGTTTTTTATTCACGGACGGTTTCAACCTCATCGTTGTCTTTATGCTTTGTTGTACCAGGCAAAGGTGTGAATTCATTTCTTGGCTCAGGTCCTGATTTCATCGTCACAGCTTTTTAAAGATGCCTGTTTGTCAACGGTATGATGAGTTGAGCTGCACCTCAAAATTGTTACCTGAGCCTGAATGATGGTTCTGTTCTGAGAAAGACATGGGCTCATTCAGAGAACAGAACCCAACACACTGGTTCTACTGGTGTTTCTTTTACAGGAACAATCTGATACAAACACAAATTCCTCTCATGTTGGATTAAAGCCACTTTCAGTTCTATTAACAATGGGTGATGCTGTCTATTGGTTTGATAATTAATACATATTTAAAATTCTAATTAAACAACTATTATGATATCTTTTTGAATTTGCAATAAAGCAAATCCTGGTGTTGAAATAATAGTGTGCGACAGACTGGCGACCCGTCCAGATGACCCCGCCTCTCGCCCAGAACGTTAGCTGGAGAGGCAGCAGCTCCTCCTGACCCCACTGGGGACCAGGGTGTTAGAAAATGGATGGATGGATGGAAATAATAGTGGAAAAATTAGGCTTCCATGATTTAGGGTCTATCAAAGAAAATCAATGGACAGCATTAGGATTTGGGAGGCATTTTGAAACAGTCTAAGTGTTTAAAAAAGTTAACATATAAAACTCACCATAAAGGTAAACTCACTTTATTGCATTCAATTATTGCAAGCTGCTTTATATTTGGTTTCAATTAGTTTTTAAAAAAATAATAATTAAAAAAATATTTAAGGAATTGAAACAATCTTGGTGTAAGTGTCTGTCCAAGAATGCAGAGGACAGATGAAACAGGAAAAAACAACCAGCTTAAAAGATTCACTGTAAATGAAATCTGCTGAAACAAAATCATACTCTACTATCTCACCGCTTTGGAGCTGCAGACTAAAAGTCACTAACCCTCAGAAATCTGCAGCCTTCCAAACCACGATCTGAACTGGGTACCACATCTTTGTTTTAAACGAAAACTAACCTGGAAATCCCATGCTCGTAAGTTTCAGGCAGAACGTATGAGCATGGGATTCCTTTAGGTGGTGCAAACTGCACAGTAAGTCAGCGTTCGTTTGGTCACAAGCATTGGATTTATAAACTTTCAGGTGTTTATAAGTGTTTTCAGTTGTTAATAATCCTAATCACCAACGTTGGACATGGTAGTCCAACATTAGTCAAGGTGATATTCTGCTAACTAAATTCAGTACTTATCCTCTGCTTTAAACAGCAAGACCACCAACGGGAATCAGGGAATATAATTAAAATCAGGCCTTAAACACCCAAGAGGCCAATTTGAAAACCCCCCAGCAATCTTACAGGCCTTTATGGACAATTTATAAAATAAAGCAGTGTTAGTTTTTTATGTCAAACACTGTTCATTTTTGACAGAAAACTAAGAAATATACTTTGTTTTCAGTTGGGAAAACACTGGATTTTATATTATGAAAATCTCCTTACTTGAGCCACCCATTTTGTTTTGCGTAACACTTCTATTCTGAAATTGATGGATTGATGGAGACACACAATGTTATTTTCTCCAATCAGAATGTTTTTTCATGCTTTTGTTCCCTTGCCAAATATTTCATTGCTCCACCCAGAATATACCTGTTTTACCTTTGAGGTTTGGTCCTCATTTTTCTGTGACAGAACAAAGCAGCTGGGTGAGTTTGAGTCCCCATTTTTCTTTTTTCTTCGTACAATACCGAGGTAAGTTTGACCTGCGATTGTTGTAAAAAAATTTTTAAAAAACAAAGCCAAAAAATGTCTCTTTACTTTGAAGTTTGAATGAATCAGGGATTTTAAAGAACATGTGCTCTTGTTTTTGATAATATTGTATAGTTAGTTGTAATATTACAACATAATATGAAATAATTAAATTCTAAAGTGGAATCTACTGGAAAATATGTGTTTCATATGAAATTATTATCAATCAATTACCAGAAGATTGTGCATACATGTCATTTGGAGAGTTTAGATATACAGCAGCTATACAGTACTTACCTAAACTATTGTTTGTCTTGTGTTTTCTAAGGAGTTGAAACAATCTTGGTGTAAAATGCTAATAGAATAAATTGAAGATCACTAAAGTGAGGACGGTAACCTGCAGACAATGGCGGTCTCCCAAACCTCAGTGCATCTTCTTCCACTCTTGGTGGTTGGGATCGGTAAGAGCTTCCCTAAGCTCAGAGGAGGACCTATCATTTTCAGTTATTGATCTAATATCTGGATTTAATCAAGAGTTTTCTTCCAATCCCTACAGCATGTGTTTCCTCATTGGCCTTAACAACTGTAAGTTTGGTTCATGATTTTTTTCTAGCTAAGAATATACCTCTTCATTTCTTGAATTAATTTTTGTACTGTAAATTTCTTTTCAGTCCAACACAACAGAAGGTATGAAAAGTATCCTCATTCAATAAGAGACAATAATATACAAATAGCAAGCTGTTCTTTAGCCTGTATCACTGTGTAATACTATTTCTGTGTTTTTATTATGTGTAGTTCAACATCTACCAATGCTTCACAACAGGTCAGCATGCATAATTTGCCTATCTATCTTAATAGTTTGAAGTAATTTATTTTTAGCTGAATAAAAGTTAATAAATTAATCTGCATTGTGTTTAATTCAATGGTTAATAAAGCACTGCTTCAACACCAGCCAATGGTATTTCTGGATCTTGCCACGGCATAAATCTACAAGATGCCAGTCGCAGTGTAAGCATTTTAGTGTCATCATCAGCATTAATCCATGGTGCCACCACACAGAAGTGACGCCCTCTTGTGTTTGGTTTCAGACATTATTACTTTCTCTGCCTGTTTTTCCAGATATGGATGGCAGCAGATGTGTTTGTAAGGGATCTTACTTGTAAAAGATCTGATGCAAATGCAAGCCTGTCAGAGGAACTGTTTCTGGAGATGGAACAAAACATTCGGCACTTAGTGGACTCGTCCTTAAAAGCTTACTTGATCCAGGTAATGGAGTGGTTAATTGGCACTATAGAAATGAAACTGAACTGAGGAAATTGTCCCAAACTGTCCCATTGTCTGTCTGTCTGTCTGTCTGTCTGTCTGTCTGTCTGTCTGTCTGTCTGTCTGTATGTATGTATGTATGTATTGCCCCTTTATGAAGAATCTGAATTATTGAGTTACAACATTTATTTTCCCTTTGGGATCAATTAAATATTTTGAATGAATACTTAAATTACATATCCAAAATATATGCATACAAGGGAAAAAACATTTACTAATATCAAATTAACTTTTTTAAATAACAGGGTGACAACCAATCCAGAGCTGATCTTCTGGAAATATTTGGAGTCCTGGATAGTCTAAATCTGGGTGACTACCGTGACCCAACATTCATCAGACTGTGGTTCTCTCTCAAGATGGCTCCTCTTTTGCCTTACGTGGCTCAAAGCTTCTTAGTCCAACTGGGCAACCAGAACTTCAGCTGCAGTTCTTACCAACAAATGTATGTAAATTAAAATAGTGACTTTTGATATATTAGCTTGCATTTATGGTGTTGGGGAAATTTAATACTAATATTGCAAAGGTAGCTACAAAATTCCTATAAGCTAATGAAGGACAGAACCAGAAGAACTTATTGGTCTGGAAGGTTGGTACAACAATAGCAGATCTTTATTATATCGTGGTGCTGAGCCGTTCAGTGATTTATGAACTAACAGTATTTTAAAGTCTATTCTCTGAGCTACAGGGAGTCAGTGTAAGGACATTAGAACTGGTGTTATGTGCTCTAACTTCCTGATTTTAGTGAAAATGCCAGCAGCAGCATTCTGGATCAGCTGCAGCTGACTTTAACCACAGGCTGACTTTTTAGGCAGACCTGTGAAGACACTGCTGCAGTAATCAATGCAACTAAAGATAAAAATATTGATGAGTTTTTCTAGATCTTGCTGAGACATTAGTCCCTTAATCCTGGAAATGTTCTTCTGATGGTAGAATGCTGTCTTTGTAATTGTCTCTATGAGACTTTGAAGGTTCAGATTGAAGATAAAAATATATCAAAACCAATCTGGTATTAGAGGGACAATTTATTTCCCTTCAACTTTTTTTTAAAAGATGTTATTGGCTCTAGTGGCCTTTATTTGACATGAAAGTGGGTAATGAGCGAAGGGGAAGACATGCAGCAAAGGTCGCCAGGCTGAGAATCGAACCTGCGACAGCTGCGTTGAGGACTAAGGCCCCCACATGTGGGTTGTGCTGAACCCCTGCCCCTGCACAGCACACCCATTTCCCCTCAACTTTAATTGGTTCTGGCTGCCTGTGCAGCAACAACTTCCAGAAAGCGTTTGCAGTGGAAAGCAGTGAGAATTTTAAACCACCATGATGGAATTTTGATTGACAGATCTGTGCAGAACTGTTTTCTTTTAGCCACATTAGAAAGTTTGCATCTTTCTGGTTTTAAGTCAAGATGCTGAAAAGCAACTGCAAATCCTGATTTTATTTTTAATTTCTCTTTGGAGCCATTCTGTGGTGGCTTGTAGTGTGTTTTGGGTCAATGTCTTGTTATTAAAACAGGTGTACTTTTAGTTAAAGCAGGGGAACCTAAAGTCGGTCCTTGAGGGCCGGCATCCTGCATGTTTTAGTTCTCCACCGGTTTAACGCACCTGGATCAAATGATGGCTCATTAGAGGCCTAAGATGAACATTGACTTGCTGAAAAGGTTGTTGGTACCAGGGAGAGAATAAAACATGCAGGATGCCAGGCCTCCAGGACCCACTTTGGGCACCACTAGGTTAAAGCCACAAAATGATGATCTGATATTATCCTTCAGCCTAATCTCGTAGAGAGCTAAATTCACTCTCACATCAATTACAGCAAGTCATCCAGGCACTGGAGAAGCAAAGCAGCCCCAGACCATCACACTATCACTGCTGTAGATACATTTTCTTTCTGAAATGTTGTTTTTGTGCCACGTGAAGCAAGACACACTCCTTCTAAAAAGTTCTGTCCGTCTTGTCAGTCTATAGAAAATAAAAAAATAATCTTTTGGATCATGAAGAGGTCTTTGTTTAATATAAAATGGGCCTTTGTGTTCTGTTGGGACAGTAGTAATCCTGGTCTTGAAACTCTACCATTAAATCATGAACACTGACCTTGAACTGAGGCAAGTAGGGCCTACATGCTGTAGAAGTTGTTCTGGGTTCTTTTGTTTGCTGTTCCTTGTCTTTCTGTAGATAATGGTTCTCACTGTGGTTCTCTGCAGTAACCCAACGACCAAAGGCTCCCACATACTCGGGTGTGCTGTACGTGTTCTGTGAGCCACACAGAGTGCTGTCTGCAGACAGTTGAAATTTCATAGTCAAGCATACCGACCGTCTACATTTCTTGTGAGAAACTCCTTGATTTCCCACAATCCAAATGAAAACTACCAAGCTTAGTGAATTAGTTGGACACTTAGCCCCACTTCGTCTCCACTAGGGCAGCCACCACACAGAGCCACAGTCTAGATGCTGTGCATCCTTGCGACTAGTTGCACCGACTCTAAACCTCATCAGCTTGGTGTCGTACACCAAACAGTTTGATGTTTTCACCGTTTCCCATCAACCAGTTTACTGTGCAACACAGAATATGCATATGGGTGTCACACACTCGAATTGGCAGACGTCCACTTGGCGTATGTGTTGACCTCTGTGGAGTGAAGAACCCCAAGTACGCGGATTCCTGTACAAATGGCTCTGCAAGGCTTCCGAGACTGTCAATTTAATCAGGTCATGATGTGCTGTTTGTTGAGAACATAGCTTAACACAAATTGTCTAAAAGGTTCCATTTAAGTGTTTATCAATTGTCTGGGTGACGCAAATGCATCCTGGCTAATCAGGCCTAAGTGTGGCTTATGAAATAACTCCCTCCACCAAAATATAGTTATTTACAGTTAGTTCTGTGAGTACCAGAGAAGGGTCCTTTGTTAACATTTCTACCTTTGGAGCCCAGAGACGGGTCGACTGACCTGAAGGATTTTAGCTATATTTGGTTATTTTAGCTATAACCAGTTTTGCATGATTTTCCACTCCTCCTTTCTGGCCTGACGGTCAATGGCCACGTTTACAATTGAAAAAGGGATGCTAATTTGAGCCATCAGAATAGTCAGTTTGGACTCAGGCCTTTTGACCCTCTTTTCGGGACTTCAGGGGAGAGGTCGAAACCCTGGTACTTATCTTTCACGGTAAGATCATTTTCATAGGTGTAAAAGGCAAATGATGCACTATTAGAAAGTGAAAATGACTTTTTTATGACCAAATTGGTTTGGAAAGCGTTTCCCCAAATAAGACCATGACTTGCTTTTTGATTGACTCAGGTAGCCTTGGGTGTAAAATTCCTAAAGCCACCACTAAGGTGACATTGTGTGCCCCAAAGCTAGATTACACTGCTGGGAAATAGCACAGAAAGCTTCCCGGCCTCAAATGCCACCAAGGTAGAGGGCCCACATGGAGGAAGCTGCCTGTGGCCACCACCAATGTTATCCTTCTGAAAGACCCAGCTAAAGAAGGCTGTCCAAGTCTCCCTAATCGAGGAAAGGTTGGTCTGAAGTCAAGTGTCTACGGGAGACACTTGACTTCACCCATCATGACTAAGTTAAGAAACCAGCTCGGATTACAAGAGTGGGCTAAAACAAATTATGGAATTTGAATTTACAGAAAATATGTAAAGTGTATATTAAGCAATGTATAAAATAAATTATGAAACAGTTTATTAAAAAAGTATATGCTGATATTTTAAAGGATGGAGTCTATGTCCACTGAACTTCAGAAAACACAAGGTGTTGACAGGGAACTAATCTACAGTAATTTCATCAAAGTGTTCCTGTCAAGAACAAACTCACCAGGTAGGATTGTTACATTTTTCTGGGCATAAAAATGGTGGAAAGAAACTGAGATATTTCTTAGAATACTCAACTGAAACATAAAAATAATGAACAAATTCTAAAAAGAAAACATTTTTTTAAACAAAAACTATGTTGTGTTTTATAATCTTAAACTATTTACTTTTACCAGACCCTGGATGCAAAGACAAAAGTACAGGAAGTGAAGAATGGCTGCAAATAAACATTGGGATTTTTTTTAAATTTGCAACTATTAAGGAACTTAAAGAAATGAATAACAACTTCTCTGCCGTAAGTGATTTAACAGATTTTCAAATATGACATGTTTCATAAACGTACAAATATATCAGACCACAAAATTGCAGACCCGATCATATAAACTTAAGCTCAATAGCATAAGCACATGTTGTTACAGATTGAAGTCCTGGAAAAACTTTCACTGCAACAGAAGGCTGAGCTAATACTGGATCCAGACAGCGGCGCTTTGGAGGATGTCAACTTTGTGAGGGAGGTGCTCACCAGCTTGAAACTGTTCGGCCAGGACGAACAGCTCAGTCAGTTTTTCCAGACGTTTGCACAAATCAGCGAGAAGGTGAATGCTTCACACTAACTTGGGATCTAAGGGTCACATTTCCCCTAGAAAGTTCTTTGTTAAACCACACACAAACAACCCCGTCTGGGGCAAAGAAGGGGCTGTGGATCCATGTAAAGCCAACATTTAGGTCAACTGTTGGACTTCTGCCGATGAATTTTGACAGAATTTTTGACGTGTCTCCATTTCTGCCCACAACCAGGATCTGGTGAGCTCTTAGACTACAACCTGAATGCTTTTGTTTTCAGAAAAACACTACCTTCATCACAAACGCAGTTGTACGAGAAACCATACTGAACATAAGCCTGACAGCCCTTGTGCCTGCATTTGAGATCTTTGGAGCACAAGAATTCCAGCTGTGGTTCCAAGTCTACCTTGTTCCTGTGATGCCAAGTCTCCGTCCTGCCTACCTGTGGGTGATTCCAAAGGACATCAGCTGTGCATCCTACATGGCCATGTGAGACCTTGTTTTTTGTTTGTTTTTTAACTCAACCACTTCAAACCTTGTCTTTGTGTGATGGGGGATAATGTGATTCCATTCCAACAAAGTGAAATTGTCTTTTCCTTTAGTCTCACTGGTCTTCAGAAAACATTGAACTTCCCTCTACCACTGGAGTTGTCAATGGGCATCAATTCAAGCATCGAGTTCCTCAAAGAGACTTTCCCACGTAGGTGTCCAAACAGCTTTGCAAACAAGAGTTTTGCTCAAAACACCAGTGCCTGACAGCAATGTATTGAAGCCATGGCTAACTTCACTTTTGTTGTTAAACAGGTTGCTTGACACCAGAATCTTTCACGGTAAGATCATTTTCATAGGTGTAAAAGGCAAATGATGCACTATTAGAAAATGCTCAAGCTACAATCACTGTTCCTACATAACATATGCAATAGTGGAAAAACCAACACATCTGTGACGCAGCTAGTTTCATTCTGTCGGGATCTGTCCCTTATCTGTGTTTATTTTGAGTTTCTGTCTCTCTGAGTCTCCGTGTTGTCCTGTCTCCCCTTGATTGTTTCCAGGTGTTTCTTGTCTCTTTGATTACCCTCTGTGTATTTAACCCCACCTGTGTTCTTTGTTCCTTGTCGGGTCCTCGTCGTGTTTGTCTAGTCTGCCAGTGTCACCAGTTGTGAGCATTTGCCCTGCGCTCCTTTTGTGCTACCTGGTCTTTTGGACTTTGTATGTTTTCTGGATTTTTGGATGACTTTCGTTATTAAACCATCTTATTCATCTTACCCTGGGTCTGCTGCCTCTGCCTCACCACCCAAATCATGACAGTAGGACCCGACCACAAGTAACCACGGTGAGGCACGCGATTTAAGATAGATTTTTTTCAACATGGAGCCAGCGCGTTGGGATGACTTATTATTTAATATCAGAGACTTTGCAGAGATTGTGGTGGAGCCATACTTCGCGCACAGGCGCATCGGGGCAGCCATCAGGCTACTACTGGAGCTGGAGGGATGGGCCAACCAACTCCAGTCCCTGGGGTTGGAGAGGCTTAAACAGGAGGCAGAGTGGGAACGCCAGGCAGGTCTAGCCTTCTTGGCTGGCGATCCTCTGCCTCCGGAGCCGGACTTCTGCTCACCCAGCCCAGCCTCAGCGTCTCCAGTTCCAGCACCGGCTTCTCCGACCCTTGCCGCAGCCGCTGCCCCTGCGCCTCCAGAGTCCGCTCCAGCCTCTGCTTCGGAAACTGTCCCCATGGTAATGCGGTTCCAGGCAGCCCGCCTGGCACCCAGCCGACAGATGGCGTGGCTGCGGGCGTGGCCTGCTCCAGTTAGTAGGTATTCGGCCTCCTCAGCACCCTCTAGTGTTCCCTCCTCAGCGCTTTCTAGTGTTCCCTCCTCAGAGGTGTCTAGTGTTCCCTCCTCCCTCAGAGGTGTCTAGTGTTCCCTCCTCAGCGCCTTCTAGTGTTCCCGCCTCAGCGCCTTCTAGTGTTCCTTCCGAGTCCCCGCCTCCTGTGGCTCGGTCCCTGCGCCGCCGTTGCCCGCCGAACCCGCCTCCTGTAGCTCGGTCCCTGCGCCAATGTCGCCCGACGGACCCTCCCATTGGGTCCCGCCTTCTGCGCCGAAGACGTCCGCCAGACCCTCCCCTTGGATTCTGCCTCCTGCACCGAGGACGTCCGCCGGACCTCCCCCTTGGCTTCCTCCTTCGGCATTACGGACGCCCTCCGGCCTCCTTTGCCTTCGCCCATTATGGATGGGTTGTTTTTTGTTTGTGTTGGACTGTTAGCCCTTCCTGTGCCTCTGCCCACTCTGTTGGGTTGTTTTTTGTTTTTTTTCGGACTCTAGCCCCCCGTCCAGCGCTCCTCCGCCCGCCCTAGTGGTGTTTTTTGGACTTGGTTTTTCTTGTTTTTTTGGGGGGGTGGGGGGCGTCTGGTAGCCGCCCTTGAGGGGGGGGTAATGTCGGGATCTGTCCCTTATCTGTGTTTATTTTGAGTTTCTGTCTCCGTGTTGTCCTGTCTCCCCTTGATTGTTTCCAGGTGTTTCTTGTCTCTTTGATTACCCTCTGTGTATTTAACCCCACCTGTGTTCTTTGTTCCTTGTCGGGTCCTCGTCGTGTTTGTCTAGTCTGCCAGTGTCACCAGTTGTGAGCATTTGCCCTGCGCTCCTTTTGTGCTACCTGGTCTTTTGGACTTTGTATGTTTTCTGGATTTTTGGACGACTTTCGTTATTAAATCATCTTATTCATCTTACCCTGGGTCTGCTGCCCCTGCCTCACCACCCAAATCATGACACATTCACTAGTCTAACATTTTTGCTGCTATTATTTACCCCCAGTGCAAGGAAACAGTTGTTGATGGTAAGTATTAAACGACACTGTTGTTCACCAACTAATGCAATTTGTACCACATTCTGATACAAAAATCTGGTCGTTTTCCAGAGAACCTCCTCTGCGCTGAGGTCAATAGGTGGGTGGTTTACTGACAGGCCCGATTTGAAGTTTGCAAGTTCTCTGACACAAAATTCAAAAGGTGGCAACTGATTTATTTTTCTCATTGTTTGGCTCAGGTCACTAGTCCAACAAACACTGAAAGCTGACAACTCCTCCGCAGCCTTGTGCTCTTTTACCATCACTGAACATGCCTGCTCTGTGGTAAGACTTTTATGTGCAACCTGTAATTTCAAGAGAAAAATGCCGGCTGTTTAAGTACAGCCCTAAAAAAAGTATGTGGGAGTTCTGACAGGTCTCTCTTCGTTTCTCCTTTCGTCTGTTTTGAAGGCTGACCAGCTTGCACCGCAAAACCTGGCCACACTGCTGAAGTGCTCGCTGGAAAGCCAAATAACATACCCCGTAGAAGTGTGGAAGCTCTACTTTCAGAAAGTTTCCTCTTCCCTGAATGACACCCTTCAGACATTTGCCACCATGGTAAATCCATTAGCCGTTTTCCAAATTTGCTCACCTTCCTTTCAAAGCAATGTTGGCATCTAACCATTTTTCTCAACTACAGACCTCCAACAACAGCAGGCCAGCCTTATCAAACGCCCTTGATGCTCTGAGAGAGGTGCGACTTGCCAACCTCAGCGACGCAGAACTACAGAGTAGGACTGTCATGGGGGATCTGGTCCAGAGAGTTATTGGTCCATTCTTGGCCTCCCCATCCACAAACTTCCTGTTCTGCCTCAGCTCCTACAACTTCAGCTGCCTGACCTACCAGATTGTGTAAGTACAAATCTTGTTTCACACAGGAAGATATTACCAAAAGAAAGCTGCATAAGTATTGATTACCTTTCCTCAAATTGCAGTGTCAAGGAATTGAGCAACCAAAGGCAACTCATGAACAGTGATAAGCAGCAAGCAGTCTTTACTTATTTCATCAAACCGTTCCTGTCACGAAAGGAGTCATTGGGTAAAGCCAGGCTCTCGGGTTCCGCTTGCTAACTTCTTGATGGCAAAGGATGTTGTTTAACAGTCAGCGTCTCTTTCTAACATCTCTGCAGATCCTGGCTGCACTTTGTCCAGCAATGGGAGTCAGGATTGGCTACAGGCAAACCTCGGCAGCTTTGCTGGTTTTGCAACCGTCCAGGATTTGCAAACCCTCAACCCGCACGTGTCTACCGTAAGTGCCAATGACGGCTGCTGATGGGTGCTCATAAACCAACACCTTTTGACCAGCTGCTTTGCAACAAGGACTGTTTTGACTCCATATAGTTTTTTTTCCTAGATTGAAATATTGTCAGTACTGACTCCCTCTCAAGTGGCACAGCTCCTAATAAGTGCAGGGAGCTCAAATGACACAACCCTGATTGATCTTGCCTTTGACCGACTTGAAAAGCGTGATGCTCTGGAAAACCTGGACGAATTCCTCACACAGCTCTCAGTGAACGGACAGGTAGGTCCCAGTCCCAATCACGGACTTAAGACGTACCAATCTTAGCCCTCATGTGGGTATCAAAGGTCTGGATTACTTTGGACATTAGTAATTTACACAACTTTGTTAACTCCAATCTTTAAAAATGCTCTGTGCAGTGCATTTGTCACACAGATTACCATACTTGTCATACTTTGCAAGGTCCTACAGTTCCAGACAGTGGTCCGAGATCGTGCGATGACAAGAACCTTTTACATCCTAAGGCTACATTTCCTGAGCTTCAGCTCACAAGAGTTGTATCTTTGGTTCCACGTGAGACTGGTTACCATCCTTGCCAGTTTCACGCCACAGATGCTCAACAGTACGATATCAAGCATGAGCTGTGCAAACTATCACGTCGTGTGAGTTGCATTCTAAAGAAGTGTATTCAGAGACGATTAGTTATAATCTACTGGTGAGGTGTCATGTAAGAAACCTTTTCTACAATCTTTGCAGTGTGGGAGGGATTGCCAAAGTGTTCCCTGCCATACCCCTGCTTAGACGACGAGGAATCGCTTCTGTTCTGCTGGCCTACCTCAAAAGCTCTACCATTGTCATCGACAAGCCAGGTGGGAATGAAAAAGTGACTTTTACCACATGGATTTCAGTTGTACAGCTGCTATGTTGAAAGAGCACCCGGAACAAAAAATGAACCTGTAAATGCCTGATGACTTTAAATAGGGCTCTGTGTAAATTATGCCTATTCTAATAAATGCATATGTCCCTCAGCTTGCAGGATGGGACTTGAGACTGATGTTGAATGGATTGAAACAAACCTGGGACCCTTTTCTCAATACACAACTTACTCTGACCTCAAAGCCTTCAACCTCTCAGATGTATGTTCAATTTAATAGGTTGTAAAAACATCCTTTAGTTCATAATCATTGAGAAATGTATTTTTTCTTTATCCTCCAACATGTTTTTGTAGCTGAACATCCTTGATTCCTTTTCTCCAACCCAACTGGCTACATTCCTCCTTGAACCAAACATCCTATCCAATGAGAATGTTGTAATAATGATTTTCAGAAGACCTGTGCTTTCAGCATCTATGGCAAACCTTGAGTCATTTTTTGATACATTTGTTCATGGCGCAGCTGAAGTAAGTTTTCATCAGAAAGTAATCTTATTAAGTTGATGTCAGAAGGAAGGACAGTAAATTCCATTTTCTCTTTTCCTTTCAACAAAACCAGACAACAGTCAGTCCAAGAATTCGTGACACCATCCTGAATCTTACTTTAACAGTTCTGGGCCCAAAGTTTTATCTGCTGAATGAGGAAGAATTCAAATTATGGTTCCAGGTTTATCTTCCTCTTTTCCTGCCAAGTGTTGACTCACAAGCATTTGAAATTATTCCCAGAAATATTACCTGCAGCTCTTATCAGAAAATGTGAGTTAAACATTTTTGTTCTTTGTTTTATCTATGGTAAAAAACACACACTAATGTCCCAACTGAAACATGATTAAATGCCTGGATGATATTTGTTCTGTCAGTCTCAAAGGGTTCGACAGCATTTTCAATCAACTTTCAGAAGAACAAACTCAGCTGGTTTTCATGTTTGCATTGGACTATCTCAGGGGACAGTTCCACACAGGTAGCTCCTGCTTACTTGAAATTTAGTCTATATAAGCACATGTACGTATGGTTGTTTGTGTGATTGAGAATTGGTACATTCATACATAGTTAATTGCTTTAGAATTGTAGTAGTCTAATGTTATGTTTAGGTTTAATGTGACCTGTTCAATAAAAATCTTTCTTATTTTATTTCTAGGTATTGCTTGTGTAACATCTGATAACAGGCATTGGCTAGAAGACAACTTTGGCTATTTCAGATTTCAAGCCTCCATCATGGATTTTCTGTCTTTAAAGAATGATTTCAGAGGAGTAAGTTTTACACTGCTATGTCTGAATAACATCTACAAACTGTCTTAATATATACATCACCAAATATAATTTAGATGTTTTCTTTAGATCCTGTGTTTATTTGCGTCAGTTTTTTATTTTCTTAGTTAGGCACTAGTGGCCTTTATCTAGCACAGGTGTCAAACTCCAGTCCTCAAGGGCCACTGCCCTGAAACTTTTAGATGTGCCTCTGCTGCATCACCTGAATAGAATAATTAGGCCATTAAGGCTCTGGAGAACTTGCGTACCCAAGAAGGAGGTAATTAAGCCATTTCATTCCAGTGTTTTGTACCTGTGTAAAAACAGCAGGACAGTGGCCCTTGAGGACTGAAGTTTGACATCCCTGATCTAGCAGTTAGTCATCAATATCCTATTGACGAACTAGATTTTGTTACAAAGTTTGCAGAACAATAATATACATTAAGGTCAAGTCTGAGTACTAGACTTGGACCTAGTCTAGTAGGTCCAAGTCTAGTGGACCTAGACCTGGAGGTCCACTAGGCTCCACTAGATTGTTGTCTAGTGGACTTTTACTTAGTTCTGGGTTTGTCACTCTATTTTTTTTTTTACCCAGAACCCGGGAGATGAAGTCAGGAAACTATAGAGTTTGGTTATTTAAGTGTCACTTGTCTTTTCTTAGGTGGAAGTTGTGGATGTTCTCACGATCAGTCAGTTGAGCCAGCTTGCAACAATTCCCTCACAGCTAAACGGGATACAAGACGTGAGGGAAGTCCTGGGAGCAATCCAGACAGCTGATTTTGGTGCTTTCTTTGACACAGTCTCACCAGTGATTGAGGTAAATGAGTAAAATTTTCTGAATAGTGATATATAGGCTCATCTTGACTGAAAGCTACTCATACACTTACTTAACACTTTCAGACATGTATTTAACAATCTTACTTCCGATCAGTAAATGGGACATTGATTTATCTAATGGCACTGATTTGAGCAATTTTAGTCAAATGTGTACAAATGCTTTTTAAATCATCAAAAATGCTAACTTTCAGCTTATGCAACACAAATTCCTTCATAGAACACACAGGACAAGGGATGTTCAAAATGGGTTTCTCACTAACACATGTCCAAATTGCATGGACACCTGTTGGCTGTCTACATGCACTGCATGGTGCCCATACCATGCACTGCCCAGCCACAACTACAAAATTACTGCACTTTAGACATACACATCTGCGTTCAAAGAAACTTGGGAGGTTAACAATATGTTATTGAGATCCTGTTTGAGGTCAATTGAAGACATTGAACAAGTTTAGAAATAGAGTGTGAGGATTTGAGTTGTTCTGTGTACTCATTTAGGTTTCTTTGTTCAGTTGAGTTTCTGTGTTGTCTGGTCTACCCATTGATTCCTCCCAGCTGTGTCTTGCTTCCCCTGATTACCTCCTTGTTTATTTAGTCCCACCTGTGTGCCTTGTTGGGTCCTTGTCTTGTCTGCTGTCTTGTTGCCTGTTTCTGTCATATTGACACCAGTTGCTACCAGGGATTAGCTCCTAGCTTTTGCTCAATCTGTGCTGCCTAGATTCTTGTGTTTTCATCATTAAATCAACATTAACTCTCCATAACCTGGGTATACTGTGTCTGCCTCACCACTCAACTACCGCATTTCATGACATAGAGAGCTAGTAGATTGGAGACAAAGTTATTGTGTGAGTAAAGAGAAAGGATAGCGGCGAGATGGATCATAGCTGTAGAGAAGGAGGAAGTGTTAGGTCTGTGTGACAGGATGCTGTGGATAATTTGTGTTTGAACAAACATCTGTTTCTAAACTCATCCACAGATCCAGTCTGCCAACTACACACTAGAGGTAAAATCCTCCTTCCTCCAGACAGTTCTGGAAAGAGGAGTGCTGTCCTTCCCTTCTGTTAGTGATGAGGAGTTCCTGCAGTGGATGAGGGTGCGGCTGAGGCCTTTTTTGGTCAATATTTCATCTAGTCTGGTAGAACGACTTTTCAGCATTGGGACAAACAGGAGCTGCAACAGCAGCCAAGAGATGTAAGTTATTCAGTGAAATACTAGGATCACAGAAAACTGACAAGTATTCCGAGATAACGTCTACTTGTTATAACGTAGTATTTCATTAGATTTCCATCTATACTTGAAAATGATAGAGAATTGTTGTTTCTTTTAGGATTACAGTGCTTGACAAGGTACAAATGACGCTTAGCACTGAAACCAAACAACAGATCTACAACAATATAGTCCTCTTCTTTCAAGGTTTGTTTGAAAAATAATACCATGCTGTAAATCTCCTAAAGAGCTGCTCATACACATCTATGTCTAATAGTAGCTCATATTTTCACCCATAATACATTTTCCTTTGTAAAAACAAAAGGCCTGGCATGGGTAAAGTGTTATGAAGGTGGAAGCTTCTACCGCTTCATGAAGAGCAACTTCCTCAACTTTGGTTTTCCTGATGTGTCAACATTCATCTCTTTTCTGCCATCAACATGCAAGTCAGAGGTAAAAATATAATGACAAAGGAATTTATCTCAGTGAAACTTGCTAGCTATAGCTGAATATCTAACCAACCTTCTGATTTCAATAATTTGGTGACAACTTTGTTTGAAACTCTCCAGCTCCTAAATACCATCAGCACCTCAGAAATGCGTCAGTTCCTCAGCCAACCTGATGTCACCCAGAACACTTCAAACATCTGTGCCATCTTTAACAACTACAACAAAACCTCTCTGTTCCTACAAAATGTATGTCCACCATCTCAGACGAGCACGTCTGCAATCACATCTAAGGGGCAATCTAGTTGTGTTCTCTTCATTCTCCCATTGATTGATTGTACAACACCTGCAGGAGGACGTCCCAGATGATGTGAGGAGGATCATCCTTCCCTGTGTTTGGCCTTTGGCTCTGAGCAGCAACAAAACATCTGAGGTTGATCTGTGGTTTAACGTACGTTTGAGGAACTATCTGAGGTTCCTCACTAAGGACCTTCTGAACTCAAATGAGGTGCAAAATGCCTCATGTCTCTCCTTCCAGAAACTGTGAGTTGGATTCTCATTGCATCTCATTATTGAATGTGTAGGTTTCATCAAACTTAGGTTTTATTATTTTCTTTTTAACAGGGTGTATATTATGGGGAAATCTTTCACATACAACAGTTCAGAATTTGGACAAAAAGATGTGTACACCGCCATCAGGAGCTACCTGACAGCAGGTGAGAGTCTAGATCCTATCATTTGCTCTGTATGACTTAGAAACTGACCAGTGGAGGTAAGATGAGTGTTACAGAAGACACCTTTCTATTCTGAGCTGAAATATCAGTGATGCAGGTTTACATCATCATGTTTTAGAACAATAGATTACATATTTCTATTACTCTGCTATGGTGGTGTCCTCAGGTTCTGGAGCCAGATGCTACGATCCCAGAGATCCAGAGCTGAGTTCTACCTCCTGGTTTGTCAGCTACATTGGCAGCTTTGTTACATTTATCACTTTGGATGATCTCACCAGCTTTATCTCCACCTCTCAGGTATTTGTTAATTTTTCCACATGGAATTGCAAGAGGGAGGAGTAGGATACATGAACTGTTTGCATGAAGCTTGCTGCATTTAGCTGTGCAAAGTAATACATATGTTCCATGGTGATCAATGTTTCTACATTTAAAGCTGGAGATATTCCTGGAGGATTACTCTAACCTGGAACTCTTCAACAACACAGCCATCTCTAAATACGTAACAGACTACTACATCACCCAGCTCTATGCATTCAAGCCGAACTTCAGTCTATTCAAGTAAGTTTTTATCACTTTAGCTAAAAAATGTACGACATTGTTAATCAGATCAGGTCTCCATGTCGGCATGTGCTTAATTACTCATCCTTACACTTGGTTGAATAAAACTCCACCTTTCATTCAGGCTTCCAGGCTCTTTATTATGTTCCTCTGACATCCCAAGCTCAGTATTTTCCTCTCTTACTGAATCTGAGACGATGGTCATCTTGGAAAAACTGAAGACATTCTGTAATGGGACAGAAGATCCTGAGGTACCAGATCTCGAAGTTCCTACACACAAATATTGTTTGCTTCAAAGACGTTTTTCCAGCTCAATTTAATTCAATTTGTACAGCAGTGATTCACAGCAAATATCATCTTAATGTCCTTCACTAGACAAACATGTTTGACTCACATGACATTCTAATGAGTTTAAAACATTACAATAGCTATATAACAAAGACTTTGTCATTTATTGTATGATTGATTGCTCTGCTGTAGACAGTGACTGAGAAAAATAATTCAAAGTTAAATGAAACTAATGCATCTGCAATATTATATTCAACAGGTATCTGCAGCTCTGACATCCACCATCAAGACCTTCACAAAGGAAACCTTTGAAGAACTTGGCAACGCCTCTTCAGCACTGACCAAAGATCAGATCCTTACAGTGCCATCTTCTGTGCTGGTTTCCTCTTTGCCCACCCTGGGCTCTGTGAAAAACTGGGGCCAGGACCGGGCCACCACTGTCATCCAGTCCATCACCTCCTCAGGATTTCAGGTAAGTTTTGCAGTTTTCTTCAGCTTTCCTGAAACACTTCAGATATTCAATGATTGGCTGCATCAATGTTAACCTGAATTTGTTATCAAAATCTATGATCCAATCTAAATGGTCATTAGTTTCTAGTTACCAGAACATGGTTTTAATGGTTTTAATAGATAACAATGTAACTGACAGGTCAACAGCGCAGCCTCTCTGGAGTCCCTGGGAACTCTTGTTGTTGGACTTCACTCAGAGTCAATTCAAAAGATCTCAGCTTCCGAAATACTCAGCGCCTCCCAGAGGCCCAACGTCGTTTCCAACATGCTGGAAGCCTCAAAGGTTGTCCAGGAGACTTTTGTCAGAAAGGTACGAAATCAACTTGCCCTTAAATTCAGTAGTATTGAATGAACCACACAAATAACAATGACATCTACTGACCTACTTGTCAGATCATTTCTGTGGACGCAAATCCAGTTAAATTGGTGGAGAATGTCCCTGATGTCCTAGCAAGTGAGATCCCATCTTCACTGCTGGTATTTTCGGAGAGCACAGTCAACATCAGCATGATGAACAAAAAGACGTGGACTCCAGATCAGGTCAGTGATTTGTTCTGGTTTTAGATGGATAAAAACTTGATGCTGTGAGAGATATTTTAATAAACGTGCCAGAGATCACCTGCCATGTTTAGTATAATAATATTTCTCACATATGTTAATAACATCTTAAACAAAGACTCCTGTATTACTCTTTATAGTCCGCCATGTTTATTTGGACATTGGGTGAATCAGGCTTTGACATCGAACAGTAAGTAACCAAAAGCCGCAGCTATTTGTCATGAGAATTTCCACCTTTCCATGCATTAAACTCTGTGCTTTTTTGTTTTCTCTCTGCAGGCTTTCGCCGTCTGTGCTGCAAGGCTTCAGTTGTTCATCGGTTCAGAAAATGTCTAAAGCCAAAATCAAGCAGATGATTCGTGCCTGTCGACCGAGGAAAGGCAGAGCCAAGGTGGACCTGGAGGAACCTCAAGTAAGTTCTGTTGCCTACATTATGATTTATATAGTTTCTGTTTACAATTCGAGTGGCGAGATTTGAAATAAAACATGAGCTGCAGTTATAAGAACCAGTTTTCCATCCTTGTTCTCACACTGTGACCTCCAGCTGACCTGCATGTACAACCTGATCCGTGACGACCTCTCTCAGAACTTCACAGATTATCCTCCAGACATGCTTCTCTACTTGGAGTGAGTCTCTCTCCACCTAATTATTGTAACTATTGTGCCAGTTGTTTGAAAGTTATGTGATCACTAATATCTTTTTTACAACAATCCCCACCAACAGCTCCAAAAATGTCCAGAAAGCAAACTGCAGGTCCTACTTTTCTGCCCTGGGTGCCGCAGACTTTTCTGTGGCCTCCAGCATCTTGAACAAGGGCCCACAGAAGTTCAGGGAAGCTAGAGACTGCTTGGTGAGAGCCAATAAAAAAGAGAATCAATAGACAAAGAGCCTATCTGCAGCATGCATCAAAGCACACATTAAACATGTGCCTCAAATTATTCTTCTACAGCAGAGTAATGGAACGTATTCACTGATTTGAACGTTTTTCACTGTTTCAGGGGATCAGTGGCGACAGCCTGAGCAGAGACAATGTGGAGGTCCTGGGGAACATGGTCTGCACTCTGGATAGATCCGACATTGAGAATTCAGATCCTCTCATCCTGGAAAACCTCAAAGCCTGCAAAGACCTCTCTGCCAGCCAGGTGGCTGCTATGGAAACACTGCTGCTGTCTGGGAAAACACAATACGGGTACTAAAAGCAAATCCATGCATTGCATTTTAAAAAATCTCTGCCAGTTCTTTACATTTTGGGGGATTTTCTGACCTTCAGGTGTCAGACAAAATTGATTTTATCCAAAAGGACAAAATTAGTCCTCTTGCCCCCTAATAAAGTGTTGTACAAAATAATTCAGATGAAGATCTATACAAAAATGTATCCATTACCTATTTACATCAATATGACAAAATATATATTGTCTTTGATTTTTAGATATGTAACCAACTGGGACCAGCAAACACTGGAGGATCTCAAGATACTTCCCTTTTACTTTACAAGAACCTTCTGGGACCGGTTTACAATTGTGTGTTTTTATCACCTTGGTTACTGTCATGAAAATTGGTCTGCTTATATTTTTTGAAAATGACTTCTAGATTGTTTTATTCCCTAACATTTATTTACATTTTCTTCCAGTCAATGAAGAGGAAATTCCTTAAGGGTTTTCTTCCAGACTTAAGGAAACAAAATCCACACAAGAACAAGCTGAAGTACCTCTTCAAACAGATCAGCCCAGTTTTAGTAAAAACAGGAGAAGGTAAATACTACTAGTAGTATTAATAAGAGTAATGGTGAATTCCTTTGCAAAGCCTATGGCTATGTCAACATAACTAAAGAAATGAACTGTGAAGAGTCAATTATTGACAAAAGGATTGATTATATATCCTGAAGAAATCTCTAACAAATGTATTTCCTGCAAGAAATTAATGTCTAACTACACAGTAGCCTCACTAGCTCTCTTATCGTTACAAGGATGCACTGAGGGCAACATCACCCAGGTGACTGTTAGCGACCCGTCTTTCCCCTTTGGCTACAACATGACGCAGTTCAACCTCTGCCTGGACGTTTCCGTTCTAAAAGATAACCTCTATACTATCTGCCAAAAAGTGGATGATGATGACTTCCAGAAAATCATTCTGAAGAAGCTCAACCAGGTAACTTGGGAACATGTGGCGGTTTGGTCAAACAGCGGTATGCACTTTATGACCTGTAAGAAGCCTTGCGACTAACAGACCCAGTGGCCATCAAGAGATGGCAGGCATTTCATCATTAATGAGTGTCATATTATTTTCATGCATTAATGTTTTGAGTTCATATTCAACACTTTGCTCTTATAATTTCATAATCTCTACTTCCAGGCATTCCCATCTGGAGTTCCTGATCAGGAAGTACAGATGCTTGCTTCAGTCTCTCGCTCAGCAACACTTGATGACATCTCTAAGTGGAACATCACTGAACTGGATACCTTGGCAGCTCTGATGAAACCTGAAGATGGAACATGGGAGACGGCACAGGTACAGCAGACCGTAGACATTAGCAAAACTTTCATTTGACTGGAATTTGGTAACTTGAGTTTTTCTTCATGATACATTTAGAGCAAAGCAATCATCACCAAGTACCTGAATACCTCTGGAAATTCACTGGGCAGCAGTGAACTGAACATTATTGACTCCAACCTGTGCTCACTGGACACCAGCACGTTACAGACCATCACAGCAGACAGTATCAGGTTGGTGTCAGCGTGGATATAACCAACATATCCACTGTGGTCGTTAAAGTAAAACTGAATGCCTCTGTATCTGTTGTCAGAAATACCAAGCATCTAGATGTGGCATCATGTTCAACTGAGCAGAAGAGAGTCCTCTACGAGATCAGCAACGCCTCCTTCAGCGTCCATCGTGATAATCCGATTAACTTTTTTAACCTGGTTAAAGGCTATCTAGGTGAGATTACATACTCACTATTATCTAATTATCCAAATAAGAATTGCTTTTTAATTTTGTCATTCATTTCTTTTTTGAAAGGTGGAGCATCTCTGGTTGATATAATATCTTTGTCAAAACAAAATATAAGCATGGATGTGAAAACCTTCATGAAACTAAACATCAGTGTTATAACTGTAAGTATAAACAAGAAAGAACTAGCATTAGGTGAATTCTTTGGACAATAATAAATGTTCTCTTCTGAAAAATATAATTAAACTGCAAAAAAATATTTTTTTCAACATTTAATTTTTCTAAACATGCAGGATTTAACTGTTTCCAACGTCCAGAAACTCATGGGGGAACATTTACCGGACCTAAAGTTGTTTGAGAACGACACTGTGATTCAGATGTGGGTAAACTTGCAACAACAGTCGGATCTAGACAGAATGGGTATTGGTCTATCTACCAACAGCTCGATCCCTCCAACTACAATGCCCACCCAGGAAACTAGTTTTACAAGTACTGGAACTGCAACTGGAACACGTTCTGACACACAAACAAAAACATCCCTAACCACTTCTGACATACCAGCACTTACTACCACGTACAGTTCAACCATTCATACTGTAAGCAGCTCATGGAGGACAACTAACACTGTAACCAGTGCTGGAACATCAACAGGTAATTCTGTGGCTACTGTTGGAACAACAACCGTGAGTGCTGAGTCTCCTCCTTTCACAACAAGAGCAAAAGTTTCAAGTAGTACTGGAACTTCAACACAAGATGCTGGAACAATCACAATGTTAGAAACAACTGTTGGAACGAGTTCCTTGATATCAAACCCTAAACCTGAAACAAGTGCTAGAACTTCAACAGGAAATGCTTTGGCCAGTGCTATGACAACAGTAGACTCCGAAAACAGTGTTCTCACAGCAACAACAAACTTAGCAAGTGCTGCAACATCATCAACAGGTGGTCCAACTGATTCTTTGACATCTCCAGATTCTGAATCTACCACTAGCACAACAATGCCTTCTCCTACAACCAGTTCTGGAACAATGATGGCAGAAGATACAATTACTAGTGGGACGTCAACAACTACTGAAGCAACAAGCAGAGAGACACTGACCAGTGTTGAAATCAGTGTTAGCACTGCAAGAATGCATACATTAGCCAGTACCAGTACAGAACTATCAAACACTGCAACCAGCCCTGTTACCCCAGAGCCTCCAACTGAAGGCAAGAGCAGTACAACATCAACACCAGATGCCACAACAACCCCTGAGACAGCAACAGCAGATGTTTCACTTGGTACATCAACAAAAAGCCTCACTGACTCTGAAACGCCAACATTTGCTACCACAACCAAATCTGTGTCAGCAACAATTAATACTGTAAGCAGGTCATGGAGGACAACTAACACTGTAACCAGTGCTGGAACATCAACAGGTAATTCTGTGGCTACTGTTGGAACAACAACCGTGAGTGCTGAGTCTCCTCCTTTCACAACAAGAGCAAAAGTTTCAAGTAGTACTGGAACTTCAACACAAGATGCTGGAACAATCACAATGTTAGAAACAACTGTTGGAACGAGTTCCTTGATATCAAACCCTAAACCTGAAACAAGTGCTAGAACTTCAACAGGAAATGCTTTGGCCAGTGCTATGACAACAGTAGACTCCGAAAACAGTGTTCTCACAGCAACAACAAACTTAGCAAGTGCTGCAACATCATCATCAACAGGTGGTCCAACTGATTCTTTGACATCTCCAGATTCTGAATCTACCACTAGCACAACAATGCCTTCTCCTACAACCAGTTCTGGAACAATGATGGCAGAAGATACAACTACTAGTGGGACGTCAACAACTACTGAAGCAACAAGCAGAGAGACACTGACCAGTGTTGAAATCAGTGTTAGCACTGCAAGAATGCATACATTAGCCAGTACCAGTACAGAACTATCAAACACTGCAACCAGCCCTGTTACCCCAGAGCCTCCAACTGAAGGCAAGAGCAGTACAACATCAACACCAGATGCCACAACAACCCCTGAGACAGCAACAGCAGATGTTTCACTTGGTACACCAACAAAAAGCCTCACTGACTCTGAAACGCCAACATTTGCTACCACAACCAAATCTGTGTCAGCAACAATTAATACTGGGAGCAGCTCATGGAGGACAACTAACACTGCAACAAGTGCTAGAACATCAACAGGAGATGCTTTGGCCAGTGCTATGACAACAGTAGACTCCGAAAACAGTGTTCTCACAGCAACAACAAACTTAGCAAGTGCTGCAACATCATCATCAACAGGTGGTCCAACTGATTCTTTGACATCTTCAGATTCTGAATCTACCACTAGCACAACAATGCCTTCTCCTACAACCAGTTCTGGAACAATGATGCCAATAGGTACAACTACGAGTGGGACGTCAACAACTACTGCAGCCACAGGAAGTGAGACTCAGACCACTCTCACAATCAGTGCTACCACAACAACAACAAAATCTTTAGCCAGTACCAGTACAGAACTATCAAACACTGCAACCAGCCCTGTTACCCCAGAGCCTCTAACTGAAGGCAAGAGCAGTACAACATCAACACCAGATGCCACAACAACCTCTGAGACAGCAACAGCAGATGTTTCACTTGGTACACCAACAAAAAGCCTCACTGACTCTGAAACGCCAACCTTAGGTACCAGTAACAGTCCTGGGTCAGCATTATCATCTCCTGGCACTACTACTGTGGTAAGAACTTGAACCTCAATAGAGGATATCATTTTGTCTCTTCTATTTTTGTGTCTGCCTGTTGTGATGTTCTAACATGCCAGCCTTTTAATGATCTACTTGTGAGCTTTCTCTTCTCCAGGGCACTTTTACATCTCAGTCTGACAAAAAAAAATTGGCTTTAGTTTCAGTTTGGATTCAACATTTTCAACCAGTGTAATATTCTTTTGCAGAGATGTACAACTTGCTCTGGGTTTTCTAACCTCAGCCTTGCACATTTAATATCTTGCACTTTTTATTCTTTAACACCAACTTATACATAACAATCTACATCTACAAGAAGAAAAGCAAACTTTTAGCACATAAATCTCAAGAATTGTAAAATGTATGATGTGTAGGTTTTTAATCTGTTTTCTAAAAATGCATCGTCTCTGGCTGTACCATCCTGATGTTCACTAAACCAATCCATTCACGCCTCTTTTTTCCTCCTAAAACTGAATTTCCCCACAGACCCAGTCTTCCAACTACACACAGAACCTGACATTGGCCTTTCTTGAGGCTGTGCTGGATAAAAATTTCTCCATGTCGGCTGTTAGTGATGAGGATTTCCTGCTATGGCTTAGGCTGCAACTCAGACCTTTGCTGGTCAATCTCTCTCCAGCTATGGTTATTCACCTCTTTGGTATTGTGAAAAACAGGAGCTGCAACAGCAGCCAAGAGATGTAAGTATCTATTCAATACATTTATGAAATTACAGTAGATATAAAAATATTACAAAATGGCTCCATCTTTTAGGCAATACATTGTATAATGTGATATTGATTATTGGTTTAAATTAGTAACTGATCATTTCCATTCAGGATTTCAGTGCTTGAAACTGTGCAGATGACACTCGGCGACGAAACCAAGGCAGAGATCTACAAAAATATGATCCTCTTCCTCCAAGGTAGAAAATAATGCTTACAACAAAAGAAAAGAAGCTTATTCTCTCTTTGACATTTCTTGGTTGCTTTAGTACATTTTTAACATCAGTCTAAACATCTTAAAAACAGTACATTTCTCAGGACATTTAGTTGAAATGGTAAACTGTGATTATCTGTAAAAACACAAAATCTTACCCAATATTTGTGGTCTAGTTTCTAGTGCTAATATCTTAGTACACTTAAAATAAGAAAACTAACTTACAGTTAACTTTTCAGCAAGATATAGGAGCTTGTTTGAAGTCAATAATACCATAATATTGATAACAATGTAATGGAGTGAAATAATCTGCCATTCACGACATTTTCCCATAAACTAAAATGTCTGAAATAAAGACAGATCAATTAACATATCAATGCTCTCAGAGACACAGCTCCAGGAATTCTGGTTTTTGAATAAACTATTCAATATGTTTAATGTCACTGTGAAATTTGTACTCTAAAATGTTTCTGATTGAAACTACAAAAAAATCTAAATAACAAGAAGGAAACATGCAGATTTTCTCAAGAACAATTATTCTTGTGCTCCTTGTTATAAAGTGACAATAGTCTTTTGCAGCAGCATAGCAATATCTCATGCATAACAGGCAGGATATGATGCACAACCATCACCCTAATCTTTAGCTCTACCCCCAGATACTCAATCAGATTTCAGTCAGGTCTCTGACTGGGTTGCTTCTAGATCTTAAAATGATTTCTAGTTGGGAGAAACATGTTAGTAAAATTAAAGTAGAACTTTAAACCTAAATCTGCTAGGGGTACAAACGATTTTCAGTGTAGTTGAATGAAAACTTCCAAGAGGTGTTTCAGCAGTAATACTTTTGTAGATTAAAAAGTATCACTTTTTCAAGCTCAAATAACAAATGGAACATCAGTCCAGTTGTGTATGACTACCCATGTTGTTTATTATTGTGGTGCTACTGTCCTTTAGTCTCTAGTAGCTTGAGAGGGAAAAGAGCAGATGGTCCGACATTGGGATGCAAACCTGGGATAGCTGCTTTAGAAGAAGCAACTGGGTGTGATTTGCTGAAGCTGATGAAAGTCATGAAAACTTGACATCTTTAAGAATTTCAGCTTAATTCTACAAAAAATGCCCCAAAGCAACCACAGCCGAAATAAAACTGAAAAGTCTTTTCTGTCCACCGATGTCTTATTTGTACCCAGAATAAGATGCTTTACTTTGCAACACAGATCCAACGCCACTAAAGTGTTACAGTGGTGGAAGCTTCTACATCTTCCTGAAGAACAACTTCCTCAGCTTTGGCTTTCCTGATGTCCCGTCATTCATCTCTCTTCTTCCACCAACACGCAAATCAGAGGTACAGCTAAATATCTGAATATGAACAACATTTATACACACAGATAAAAGGGAACGGATAGAAAGGAGATTTTTGGGGCAATTTTGTTTATACATACTTCTATATTAGGAATCCAAAAATGGACTCATTCACGTAATCGAGCTAAATTAACTTAAAAAGTGTTTTCTTCTGTTTTCAGCTCCTAAATACCATTAGCACCTCAGAACTGCGTCAGTTCCTCATTCAGCCTGGCGTAATCAGTAACAGTTCAGGCATCTGCATCATCTTCAGCAACTACAACAACACTCCTTCCTTCCTAGAAAACGTATGTCCTCATCTCAAATTTAAATGTGTAGTAACATCTATGGGTGAATCTGGTTGTGTTCTCCTCACTGTTTAATATTTCTGTACAACACCTGCAGGAGGACGTCCCAGATGATGTGAGGAGGATCATCCTTCCCTGTGTTTGGCCTTTGGCTCTGAGCAGCAACAGAAGATCTGAGGTTGATCTGTGGTTTAACGTACGTTTGAGGAACTATCTGAGGTTCCTCACCAAGGATCTCATCAGCTTCAACAGAGTGCAGAATGCCTCGTGTCTCACCTTCCAAAAACTGTAGGTTTCTGTATCATAATATCATAAACATACCTAAAACCCCATCATGAACCCAACTTTGTTGTTTTCTGTACCACAGGGTGTTTTTTATGGGGAAAATCTTCACATACACCAGTTCTGAGTTTGGACAGGAAGATGTGTACACAACCATCAGGAGTTTCCTGAGAGTCGGTATGATTTAAAAACAATTATTATTATTCCTGAATTTTCA
Organism: Xiphophorus couchianus; assembly: GCF_001444195.1. NCBI lineage: Eukaryota > Metazoa > Chordata > Actinopteri > Cyprinodontiformes > Poeciliidae > Xiphophorus > Xiphophorus couchianus. The sequence goes on from NC_040246.1 coordinate 23,831,028, forward strand.
CACTGTTGGACAGTAAAGGATACTTTTATTCTATTATCTTTAACTCACAATCCTACATGGAATATAGAAAATAATTTTTCATAGTATAACAACAAACTTCTGTGTAGGTTTTTTTCTGATGTTTTGGGACAGACCAATACAAAGGAGTGCATAGATCTAAAGTTGAGAAACATTGACGCATGGTTTACGTTTGTTTTTTAAATAAGGGTGAAGTGTGTTTGTATTTGGCTTCTTATATGCCGACTCTCATAAATAAAGTCGAACAAAAAGAAAAACTCCTCAGCCCCTTAACATAAAACGGAACACCACTGTTGCGTTTTTCCATTGTATTTTCCAGGGGTGAGGGTTAAGGGGTTTTAAGAAGTCTTCTACTTAGTAAGCTAAAACTGAGTCCACTTAAGTATAATTTAAACTGAATATAAATCCAGCAGATCCGTATCAAATCTGGGGTGTTTGATCAAGGGAGCGCTGTCCCTTTCATCTGACGCCCCACTGTACCTGCACCAATCTTTCTTTGGAGGTTGCCACATGCAGTTAAAATACTTTTTTGGCAATTTTGAGGTCTTTGCCAGCTCATTCGAGGTAAGAGATGGATGGAGAAGAGCGCGACGACACAGATGGAAGGGGCAGTTGGACGAAAGATAGGAGCACAGCTCCATACCTTAATACAAGATGGGAGGGAAGGAAGGTCCTAAAATAGTCTTTTTTTCCTGAAATGAGCTCACTCAGGGAAGGTCGTAGAGAGCTGCCCTTTGGTGTGCTAGTAGGGGCCATAAGCAGGATGTAAAGCGACAAGTCTGTTGCAGAAGGGCCAAACCATCTGAGAGTTATTAGATGCCAAAGTCAGAAATCTGTCATCTTCTCCCCCTCCCCATTTCGCAGCCTTATGTTGCAAAGTTGCCATGGAGGGCTAGTTTTTCTTGGTACAACATGTCAAACCACATATCCAAAAACCAGATTATCAGGGTTGTTTGTGAGCTACATGGGCGGATTTGTACCACCCAGTGAAACCTTGACTGCAGTTTGGAAACCATTGGTTTATAATAAAAATCCCAGTAAAATATATTAATTTTTTGCTAAAGGGGTATGAAAAGGTTCAAAGAAAACTATGCAAATGATTCAGGCAGGCAGAAATATACATTGCAGTAATATGTCTCTCTTTGTCCTCAGGTTCTGGAGCCAGATGCTACGATCCCAGAGATCCAGAGCTGAGTTCTACCTCCTGGTTTGTCAGCTACATTGGCAGCTTTGTTACATTTATCACTTTGGATGATCTCACCAGCTTTATCTCCACCTCTCAGGTATTTGTCCTAACAAACTGGTTAAATTCGTAACACAATAAAAACCAAATCGAGCCCTGGTGTTTATCGGTTATGATTCCTACTGTTTGAGTGAATTTAGAACATTTCTAATCAGAACAACCAAAGTCAACGTTTGCAACATTTGATCAAAGTGCCGCACAAGGTATAAAATCACCAGGAGCTTTAAGTTTAAAAATAGAATAACAGAATGGTAGAAATAAAATATTACATTCAGCACAATTAAAGCTGTAATAGTGTGTTCAGTTAGTACCAAAAGCCAGAGTTTAAAAGTCAATTTTTGAGACTTCGAATCAGGAAAGGCAGAATGTTTCACAGATAAGGTGCCACTGAGCTGCCATCCTTAATGCAGCCCTCTTACGCTCCACAGGGGGGCGTAAGAGGGCTCAGATACAGGAAGCTTAAAGAATGTTTGTTTGCATGTTTGTTTGGGACTGGATGTGTTTGTGTGTACATTAGAACTCACCATTTAAAAAGTTTATTTGTGCAAAGTCAACCATACTGAACATTTTAGTCCTGTTTTATTCCTGTTTACATGCATTTCTGGATGTTTCTACATTTAAAGCTGGAGATATTCCTGGAGGATTACTCTAACCTGGAACTCTTCAACAACACAGCCATCTCTAAATACGTAACAGACTACTACATCACCCAGCTCTATGCATTCAAGCCGAACTTCAGTCTATTCAAGTAAGTTTTTATCACTTTAGCTAAAAAATGTACGACATTGTTAATCAGATCAGGTCTCCATGTCGGCATGTGCTTAATTACTCATCCTTACACTTGGTTGAATAAAACTCCACCTTTCATTCAGGCTTCCAGGCTCTTTATTATGTTCCTCTGACATCCCAAGCTCAGTATTTTCCTCTCTTACTGAATCTGAGACGATGGTCATCTTGGAAAAACTGAAGACATTCTGTAATGGGACAGAAGATCCTGAGGTACCAGATCTCGAAGTTCCTACACACAAATATTGTTTGCTTCAAAGACGTTTTTCCAGCTCAATTTAATTCAATTTGTACAGCAGTGATTCACAGCAAATATCATCTTAATGTCCTTCACTAGACAAACATGTTTGACTCACATGACATTCTAATGAGTTTAAAACATTACAATAGCTATATAACAAAGACTTTGTCATTTATTGTATGATTGATTGCTCTGCTGTAGACAGTGACTGAGAAAAATAATTCAAAGTTAAATGAAACTAATGCATCTGCAATATTATATTCAACAGGTATCTGCAGCTCTGACATCCACCATCAAGACCTTCACAAAGGAAACCTTTGAAGAACTTGGCAACGCCTCTTCAGCACTGACCAAAGATCAGATCCTTACAGTGCCATCTTCTGTGCTGGTTTCCTCTTTGCCCACCCTGGGCTCTGTGAAAAACTGGGGCCAGGACCGGGCCACCACTGTCATCCAGTCCATCACCTCCTCAGGATTTCAGGTAAGTTTTGCAGTTTTCTTCAGCTTTCCTGAAACACTTCAGATATTCAATGATTGGCTGCATCAATGTTAACCTGAATTTGTTATCAAAATCTATGATCCAATCTAAATGGTCATTAGTTTCTAGTTACCAGAACATGGTTTTAATGGTTTTAATAGATAACAATGTAACTGACAGGTCAACAGCGCAGCCTCTCTGGAGTCCCTGGGAACTCTTGTTGTTGGACTTCACTCAGAGTCAATTCAAAAGATCTCAGCTTCCGAAATACTCAGCGCCTCCCAGAGGCCCAACGTCGTTTCCAACATGCTGGAAGCCTCAAAGGTTGTCCAGGAGACTTTTGTCAGAAAGGTACGAAATCAACTTGCCCTTAAATTCAGTAGTATTGAATGAACCACACAAATAACAATGACATCTACTGACCTACTTGTCAGATCATTTCTGTGGACGCAAATCCAGTTAAATTGGTGGAGAATGTCCCTGATGTCCTAGCAAGTGAGATCCCATCTTCACTGCTGGTATTTTCGGAGAGCACAGTCAACATCAGCATGATGAACAAAAAGACGTGGACTCCAGATCAGGTCAGTGATTTGTTCTGGTTTTAGATGGATAAAAACTTGATGCTGTGAGAGATATTTTAATAAACGTGCCAGAGATCACCTGCCATGTTTAGTATAATAATATTTCTCACATATGTTAATAACATCTTAAACAAAGACTCCTGTATTACTCTTTATAGTCCGCCATGTTTATTTGGACATTGGGTGAATCAGGCTTTGACATCGAACAGTAAGTAACCAAAAGCCGCAGCTATTTGTCATGAGAATTTCCACCTTTCCATGCATTAAACTCTGTGCTTTTTTGTTTTCTCTCTGCAGGCTTTCGCCGTCTGTGCTGCAAGGCTTCAGTTGTTCATCGGTTCAGAAAATGTCTAAAGCCAAAATCAAGCAGATGATTCGTGCCTGTCGACCGAGGAAAGGCAGAGCCAAGGTGGACCTGGAGGAACCTCAAGTAAGTTCTGTTGCCTACATTATGATTTATATAGTTTCTGTTTACAATTCGAGTGGCGAGATTTGAAATAAAACATGAGCTGCAGTTATAAGAACCAGTTTTCCATCCTTGTTCTCACACTGTGACCTCCAGCTGACCTGCATGTACAACCTGATCCGTGACGACCTCTCTCAGAACTTCACAGATTATCCTCCAGACATGCTTCTCTACTTGGAGTGAGTCTCTCTCCACATCATAACTGTGTCTGTTGTTTTTAAAGCTAATTATTTCTGCAGTCATTTATAAAAACTACTTTCCACCACTCTACTACAGTATTCAAGATGTCCAGAAAGCAAACTGCAGGTCCTACTTTTCTGCCCTGGGTGCCGCAGACTTTTCTGTGGCCTCCAGCATCTTGAACAAGGGCCCACAGAAGTTCAGGGAAGCTAGAGACTGCTTGGTGAGTATAAAAATAAAATCAAGACTGAGTCAAAGGAGACCTCAGGTGCCATGATGAAAAATACCCAAATAAACAAAAACACTTAAGCCAGATAAAGCTTAGTTATATTTCAATTTGATGAACATGTTTCTTTAGCAGCTTGTAAAAAAGCTGAATATGGGTTTTTATTTCAGAATTAGATCCTGTTTATGGCTAAGAAATGTCTTGTTGCAGCCAATTTTTTGCCCATTTTAGACTATGATTTATATGCATGCATGTTCATACTGGTTCCATAAACTTTACACGACGTGGCTAATAACAGCGGGTTGTCACAGCTGTGACCTAATGCAAAATCTGAGTTCTCTGCTCACACCTTGACAACTGAGTCCAGATGTAGTTTGTGCAATCTGTTTAGTAAATCCAGAGACGTTCAAAGTGATAGCACAGACAGAACATTGAGACAAACTTAGCACATAGCAGGAGGGATTTGCATCAAAATGATATACGTGTATGTTAATGTTTAGTCAACGTAAATAATTTGAATGAACATTTTCACTGATGATCTGTATTTTCACTGTTTCAGGGGATCAGTGGCGACAGCCTGAGCAGAGACAATGTGGAGGTCCTGGGGAACATGGTCTGCACTCTGGATAGATCCGACATTGAGAATTCAGATCCTCTCATCCTGGAAAACCTCAAAGCCTGCAAAGACCTCTCTGCCAGCCAGGTGGCTGCTATGGAAACACTGCTGCTGTCTGGGAAAACACAATACGGGTACTAAAAGCAAATCCATGCATTGCATTTTAAAAAATCTCTGCCAGTTCTTTACATTTTGGGGGATTTTCTGACCTTCAGGTGTCAGACAAAATTGATTTTATCCAAAAGGACAAAATTAGTCCTCTTGCCCCCTAATAAAGTGTTGTACAAAATAATTCAGATGAAGATCTATACAAAAATGTATCCATTACCTATTTACATCAATATGACAAAATATATATTGTCTTTGATTTTTAGATATGTAACCAACTGGGACCAGCAAACACTGGAGGATCTCAAGATACTTCCCTTTTACTTTACAAGAACCTTCTGGGACCGGTTTACAATTGTGTGTTTTTATCACCTTGGTTACTGTCATGAAAATTGGTCTGCTTATATTTTTTGAAAATGATTTCTAGATTGTTTTATTCCCTAACATTTATTTACATTTTCTTCCAGTCAATGAAGAGGAAATTCCTTAAGGGTTTTCTTCCAGACTTAAGGAAACAAAATCCACACAAGAACAAGCTGAAGTACCTCTTCAAACAGATCAGCCCAGTTTTAGTAAAAACAGGAGAAGGTAAATACTACTAGTAGTATTAATAAGAGTAATGGTGAATTCCTTTGCAAAGCCTATGGCTATGTCAACATAACTAAAGAAATGAACTGTGAAGAGTCAATTATTGACAAAAGGATTGATTATATATCCTGAAGAAATCTCTAACAAATGTATTTCCTGCAAGAAATTAATGTCTAACTACACAGTAGCCTCACTAGCTCTCTTATCGTTACAAGGATGCACTGAGGGCAACATCACCCAGGTGACTGTTAGCGACCCGTCTTTCCCCTTTGGCTACAACATGACGCAGTTCAACCTCTGCCTGGACGTTTCCGTTCTAAAAGATAACCTCTATACTATCTGCCAAAAAGTGGATGATGATGACTTCCAGAAAATCATTCTGAAGAAGCTCAACCAGGTAACTTGGGAACATGTGGCGGTTTGGTCAAACAGCGGTATGCACTTTATGACCTGTAAGAAGCCTTGCGACTAACAGACCCAGTGGCCATCAAGAGATGGCAGGCATTTCATCATTAATGAGTGTCATATTATTTTCATGCATTAATGTTTTGAGTTCATATTCAACACTTTGCTCTTATAATTTCATAATCTCTACTTCCAGGCATTCCCATCTGGAGTTCCTGATCAGGAAGTACAGATGCTTGCTTCAGTCTCTCGCTCAGCAACACTTGATGACATCTCTAAGTGGAACATCACTGAACTGGATACCTTGGCAGCTCTGATGAAACCTGAAGATGGAACATGGGAGACGGCACAGGTACAGCAGACCGTAGACATTAGCAAAACTTTCATTTGACTGGAATTTGGTAACTTGAGTTTTTCTTCATGATACATTTAGAGCAAAGCAATCATCACCAAGTACCTGAATACCTCTGGAAATTCACTGGGCAGCAGTGAACTGAACATTATTGACTCCAACCTGTGCTCACTGGACACCAGCACGTTACAGACCATCACAGCAGACAGTATCAGGTTGGTGTCAGCGTGGATATAACCAACATATCCACTGTGGTCGTTAAAGTAAAACTGAATGCCTCTGTATCTGTTGTCAGAAATACCAAGCATCTAGATGTGGCATCATGTTCAACTGAGCAGAAGAGAGTCCTCTACGAGATCAGCAACGCCTCCTTCAGCGTCCATCGTGATAATCCGATTAACTTTTTTAACCTGGTTAAAGGCTATCTAGGTGAGATTACATACTCACTATTATCTAATTATCCAAATAAGAATTGCTTTTTAATTTTGTCATTCATTTCTTTTTTGAAAGGTGGAGCATCTCTGGTTGATATAATATCTTTGTCAAAACAAAATATAAGCATGGATGTGAAAACCTTCATGAAACTAAACATCAGTGTTATAACTGTAAGTATAAACAAGAAAGAACTAGCATTAGGTGAATTCTTTGGACAATAATAAATGTTCTCTTCTGAAAAATATAATTAAACTGCAAAAAAATATTTTTTTCAACATTTAATTTTTCTAAACATGCAGGATTTAACTGTTTCCAACGTCCAGAAACTCATGGGGGAACATTTACCGGACCTAAAGTTGTTTGAGAACGACACTGTGATTCAGATGTGGGTAAACTTGCAACAACAGTCGGATCTAGACAGAATGGGTATTGGTCTATCTACCAACAGCACGATCCCTCCAACTACAATGCCCACCCAGGAAACTAGTTTTACAAGTACTGGAACTGCAACTGGAACACGTTCTGACACACAAACAAAAACATCCCTAACCACTTCTGACATACCAGCACTTACTACCACGTACAGTTCAACCATTCATACTGTAAGCAGCTCATGGAGGACAACTAACACTGTAACCAGTGCTGGAACATCAACAGGTAATTCTGTGGCTACTGTTGGAACAACAACCGTGAGTGCTGAGTCTCCTCCTTTCACAACAAGAGCAAAAGTTTCAAGTAGTACTGGAACTTCAACGCAAGATGCTGGAACAATCACAATGTTAGAAACAACTGTTGGAACGAGTTCCTTGATATCAAACCCTAAACCTGAAACAAGTGCTAGAACTTCAACAGGAAATGCTTTGGCCAGTGCTATGACAACAGTAGACTCCGAAAACAGTGTTCTCACAGCAACAACAAACTTAGCAAGTGCTGCAACATCATCATCAACAGGTGGTCCAACTGATTCTTTGACATCTCCAGATTCTGAATCTACCACTAGCACAACAATGCCTTCTCCTACAACCAGTTCTGGAACAATGATGGCAGAAGATACAACTACTAGTGGGACGTCAACAACTACTGAAGCAACAAGCAGAGAGACACTGACCAGTGTTGAAATCAGTGTTAGCACTGCAAGAATGCATACATTAGCCAGTACCAGTACAGAACTATCAAACACTGCAACCAGCCCTGTTACCCCAGAGCCTCCAACTGAAGGCAAGAGCAGTACAACATCAACACCAGATGCCACAACAACCCCTGAGACAGCAACAGCAGATGTTTCACTTGGTACACCAACAAAAAGCCTCACTGACTCTGAAACGCCAACATTTGCTACCACAACCAAATCTGTGTCAGCAACAATTAATACTGGGAGCAGCTCATGGAGGACAACTAACACTGCAACAAGTGCTAGAACATCAACAGGAGATGCTTTGGCCAGTGCTATGACAACAGTAGACTCCGAAAACAGTGTTCTCACAGCAACAACAAACTTAGCAAGTGCTGCAACATCATCATCAACAGGTGGTCCAACTGATTCTTTGACATCTCCAGATTCTGAATCTACCACTAGCACAACAATGCCTTCTCCTACAACCAGTTCTGGAACAATGATGGCAGAAGATACAACTACTAGTGGGACGTCAACAACTACTGAAGCAACAAGCAGAGAGACACTGACCAGTGTTGAAATCAGTGTTAGCACTGCAAGAATGCATACATTAGCCAGTACCAGTACAGAACTATCAAACACTGCAACCAGCCCTGTTACCCCAGAGCCTCCAACTGAAGGCAAGAGCAGTACAACATCAACACCAGATGCCACAACAACCCCTGAGACAGCAACAGCAGATGTTTCACTTGGTACACCAACAAAAAGCCTCACTGACTCTGAAACGCCAACATTTGCTACCACAACCAAATCTGTGTCAGCAACAATTAATACTGGGAGCAGCTCATGGAGGACAACTAACACTGCAACAAGTGCTAGAACATCAACAGGAGATGCTTTGGCCAGTGCTATGACAACAGTAGACTCCGAAAACAGTGTTCTCACAGCAACAACAAACTTAGCAAGTGCTGCAACATCATCATCAACAGGTGGTCCAACTGATTCTTTGACATCTTCAGATTCTGAATCTACCACTAGCACAACAATGCCTTCTCCTACAACCAGTTCTGGAACAATGATGCCAATAGGTACAACTACGAGTGGGACGTCAACAACTACTGCAGCCACAGGAAGTGAGACTCAGACCACTCTCACAATCAGTGCTACCACAACAACAACAAAATCTTTAGCCAGTACCAGTACAGAACTATCAAACACTGCAACCAGCCCTGTTACCCCAGAGCCTCTAACTGAAGGCAAGAGCAGTACAACATCAACACCAGATGCCACAACAACCTCTGAGACAGCAACAGCAGATGTTTCACTTGGTACACCAACAAAAAGCCTCACTGACTCTGAAACGCCAACCTTAGGTACCAGTAACAGTCCTGGGTCAGCATTATCATCTCCTGGCACTACTACTGTGGTAAGAACTTGAACCTCAATAGAGGATATCATTTTGTCTCTTCTATTTTTGTGTCTGCCTGTTGTGATGTTCTAACATGCCAGCCTTTTAATGATCTACTTGTGAGCTTTCTCTTCTCCAGGGCACTTTTACATCTCAGTCTGACAAAAAAAAATTGGCTTTAGTTTCAGTTTGGATTCAACATTTTCAACCAGTGTAATATTCTTTTGCAGAGATGTACAACTTGCTCTGGGTTTTCTAACCTCAGCCTTGCACATTTAATATCTTGCACTTTTTATTCTTTAACACCAACTTATACATAACAATCTACATCTACAAGAAGAAAAGCAAACTTTTAGCACATAAATCTCAAGAATTGTAAAATGTATGATGTGTAGGTTTTTAATCTGTTTTCTAAAAATGCATCGTCTCTGGCTGTACCATCCTGATGTTCACTAAACCAATCCATTCACGCCTCTTTTTTCCTCCTAAAACTGAATTTCCCCACAGACCCAGTCTTCCAACTACACACAGAACCTGACATTGGCCTTTCTTGAGGCTGTGCTGGATAAAAATTTCTCCATGTCGGCTGTTAGTGATGAGGATTTCCTGCTATGGCTTAGGCTGCAACTCAGACCTTTGCTGGTCAATCTCTCTCCAGCTATGGTTATTCACCTCTTTGGTATTGTGAAAAACAGGAGCTGCAACAGCAGCCAAGAGATGTAAGTATCTATTCAATACATTTATGAAATTACAGTAGATATAAAAATATTACAAAATGGCTCCATCTTTTAGGCAATACATTGTATAATGTGATATTGATTATTGGTTTAAATTAGTAACTGATCATTTCCATTCAGGATTTCAGTGCTTGAAACTGTGCAGATGACACTCGGCGACGAAACCAAGGCAGAGATCTACAAAAATATGATCCTCTTCCTCCAAGGTAGAAAATAATGCTTACAACAAAAGAAAAGAAGCTTATTCTCTCTTTGACATTTCTTGGTTGCTTTAGTACATTTTTAACATCAGTCTAAACATCTTAAAAACAGTACATTTCTCAGGACATTTAGTTGAAATGGTAAACTGTGATTATCTGTAAAAACACAAAATCTTACCCAATATTTGTGGTCTAGTTTCTAGTGCTAATATCTTAGTACACTTAAAATAAGAAAACTAACTTACAGTTAACTTTTCAGCAAGATATAGGAGCTTGTTTGAAGTCAATAATACCATAATATTGATAACAATGTAATGGAGTGAAATAATCTGCCATTCACGACATTTTCCCATAAACTAAAATGTCTGAAATAAAGACAGATCAATTAACATATCAATGCTCTCAGAGACACAGCTCCAGGAATTCTGGTTTTTGAATAAACTATTCAATATGTTTAATGTCACTGTGAAATTTGTACTCTAAAATGTTTCTGATTGAAACTACAAAAAAATCTAAATAACAAGAAGGAAACATGCAGATTTTCTCAAGAACAATTATTCTTGTGCTCCTTGTTATAAAGTGACAATAGTCTTTTGCAGCAGCATAGCAATATCTCATGCATAACAGGCAGGATATGATGCACAACCATCACCCTAATCTTTAGCTCTACCCCCAGATACTCAATCAGATTTCAGTCAGGTCTCTGACTGGGTTGCTTCTAGATCTTAAAATGATTTCTAGTTGGGAGAAACATGTTAGTAAAATTAAAGTAGAACTTTAAACCTAAATCTGCTAGGGGTACAAACGATTTTCAGTGTAGTTGAATGAAAACTTCCAAGAGGTGTTTCAGCAGTAATACTTTTGTAGATTAAAAAGTATCACTTTTTCAAGCTCAAATAACAAATGGAACATCAGTCCAGTTGTGTATGACTACCCATGTTGTTTATTATTGTGGTGCTACTGTCCTTTAGTCTCTAGTAGCTTGAGAGGGAAAAGAGCAGATGGTCCGACATTGGGATGCAAACCTGGGATAGCTGCTTTAGAAGAAGCAACTGGGTGTGATTTGCTGAAGCTGATGAAAGTCATGAAAACTTGACATCTTTAAGAATTTCAGCTTAATTCTACAAAAAATGCCCCAAAGCAACCACAGCCGAAATAAAACTGAAAAGTCTTTTCTGTCCACCGATGTCTTATTTGTACCCAGAATAAGATGCTTTACTTTGCAACACAGATCCAACGCCACTAAAGTGTTACAGTGGTGGAAGCTTCTACATCTTCCTGAAGAACAACTTCCTCAGCTTTGGCTTTCCTGATGTCCCGTCATTCATCTCTCTTCTTCCACCAACACGCAAATCAGAGGTACAGCTAAATATCTGAATATGAACAACATTTATACACACAGATAAAAGGGAACGGATAGAAAGGAGATTTTTGGGGCAATTTTGTTTATACATACTTCTATATTAGGAATCCAAAAATGGACTCATTCACGTAATCGAGCTAAATTAACTTAAAAAGTGTTTTCTTCTGTTTTCAGCTCCTAAATACCATTAGCACCTCAGAACTGCGTCAGTTCCTCATTCAGCCTGGCGTAATCAGTAACAGTTCAGGCATCTGCATCATCTTCAGCAACTACAACAACACTCCTTCCTTCCTAGAAAACGTATGTCCTCATCTCAAATTTAAATGTGTAGTAACATCTATGGGTGAATCTGGTTGTGTTCTCCTCACTGTTTAATATTTCTGTACAACACCTGCAGGAGGACGTCCCAGATGATGTGAGGAGGATCATCCTTCCCTGTGTTTGGCCTTTGGCTCTGAGCAGCAACAGAAGATCTGAGGTTGATCTGTGGTTTAACGTACGTTTGAGGAACTATCTGAGGTTCCTCACCAAGGATCTCATCAGCTTCAACAGAGTGCAGAATGCCTCGTGTCTCACCTTCCAAAAACTGTAGGTTTCTGTATCATAATATCATAAACATACCTAAAACCCCATCATGAACCCAACTTTGTTGTTTTCTGTACCACAGGGTGTTTTTTATGGGGAAAATCTTCACATACACCAGTTCTGAGTTTGGACAGGAAGATGTGTACACAACCATCAGGAGTTTCCTGAGAGTCGGTATGATTTAAAAACAATTATTATTATTCCTGAATTTTCACACTGTTGGACAGTAAAGGATACTTTTATTCTATTATCTTTAACTCACAATCCTACATGGAATATAGAAAATAATTTTTCATAGTATAACAACAAACTTCTGTGTAGGTTTTTTTCTGATGTTTTGGGACAGACCAATACAAAGGAGTGCATAGATCTAAAGTTGAGAAACATTGACGCATGGTTTACGTTTGTTTTTTAAATAAGGGTGAAGTGTGTTTGTATTTGGCTTCTTATATGCCGACTCTCATAAATAAAGTCGAACAAAAAGAAAAACTCCTCAGCCCCTTAACATAAAACGGAACACCACTGTTGCGTTTTTCCATTGTATTTTCCAGGGGTGAGGGTTAAGGGGTTTTAAGAAGTCTTCTACTTAGTAAGCTAAAACTGAGTCCACTTAAGTATAATTTAAACTGAATATAAATCCAGCAGATCCGTAGCAAATCTGGGGTGTTTGATCAAGGGAGCGCTGTCCCTTTCATCTGACGCCCCACTGTACCTGCACCAATCTTTCTTTGGAGGTTGCCACATGCAGTTAAAATACTTTTTTGGCAATTTTGAGGTCTTTGCCAGCTCATTCGAGGTAAGAGATGGATGGAGAAGAGCGCGACGACACAGATGGAAGGGGCAGTTGGACGAAAGATAGGAGCACAGCTCCATACCTTAATACAAGATGGGAGGGAAGGAAGGTCCTAAAATAGTCTTTTTTTCCTGAAATGAGCTCACTCAGGGAAGGTCGTAGAGAGCTGCCCTTTGGTGTGCTAGTAGGGGCCATAAGCAGGATGTAAAGCGACAAGTCTGTTGCAGAAGGGCCAAACCATCTGAGAGTTATTAGATGCCAAAGTCAGAAATCTGTCATCTTCTCCCCCTCCCCATTTCGCAGCCTTATGTTGCAAAGTTGCCATGGAGGGCTAGTTTTTCTTGGTACAACATGTCAAACCACATATCCAAAAACCAGATTATCAGGGTTGTTTGTGAGCTACATGGGCGGATTTGTACCACCCAGTGAAACCTTGACTGCAGTTTGGAAACCATTGGTTTATAATAAAAATCCCAGTAAAATATATTAATTTTTTGCTAAAGGGGTATGAAAAGGTTCAAAGAAAACTATGCAAATGATTCAGGCAGGCAGAAATATACATTGCAGTAATATGTCTCTCTTTGTCCTCAGGTTCTGGAGCCAGATGCTACGATCCCAGAGATCCAGAGCTGAGTTCTACCTCCTGGTTTGTCAGCTACATTGGCAGCTTTGTTACATTTATCACTTTGGATGATCTCACCAGCTTTATCTCCACCTCTCAGGTATTTGTCCTAACAAACTGGTTAAATTCGTAACACAATAAAAACCAAATCGAGCCCTGGTGTTTATCGGTTATGATTCCTACTGTTTGAGTGAATTTAGAACATTTCTAATCAGAACAACCAAAGTCAACGTTTGCAACATTTGATCAAAGTGCCGCACAAGGTATAAAATCACCAGGAGCTTTAAGTTTAAAAATAGAATAACAGAATGGTAGAAATAAAATATTACATTCAGCACAATTAAAGCTGTAATAGTGTGTTCAGTTAGTACCAAAAGCCAGAGTTTAAAAGTCAATTTTTGAGACTTCGAATCAGGAAAGGCAGAATGTTTCACAGATAAGGTGCCACTGAGCTGCCATCCTTAATGCAGCCCTCTTACGCTCCACAGGGGGGCGTAAGAGGGCTCAGATACAGGAAGCTTAAAGAATGTTTGTTTGCATGTTTGTTTGGGACTGGATGTGTTTGTGTGTACATTAGAACTCACCATTTAAAAAGTTTATTTGTGCAAAGTCAACCATACTGAACATTTTAGTCCTGTTTTATTCCTGTTTACATGCATTTCTGGATGTTTCTACATTTAAAGCTGGAGATATTCCTGGAGGATTACTCTAACCTGGAACTCTTCAACAACACAGCCATCTCTAAATACGTAACAGACTACTACATCACCCAGCTCTATGCATTCAAGCCGAACTTCAGTCTATTCAAGTAAGTTTTTATCACTTTAGCTAAAAAATGTACGACATTGTTAATCAGATCAGGTCTCCATGTCGGCATGTGCTTAATTACTCATCCTTACACTTGGTTGAATAAAACTCCACCTTTCATTCAGGCTTCCAGGCTCTTTATTATGTTCCTCTGACATCCCAAGCTCAGTATTTTCCTCTCTTACTGAATCTGAGACGATGGTCATCTTGGAAAAACTGAAGACATTCTGTAATGGGACAGAAGATCCTGAGGTACCAGATCTCGAAGTTCCTACACACAAATATTGTTTGCTTCAAAGACGTTTTTCCAGCTCAATTTAATTCAATTTGTACAGCAGTGATTCACAGCAAATATCATCTTAATGTCCTTCACTAGACAAACATGTTTGACTCACATGACATTCTAATGAGTTTAAAACATTACAATAGCTATATAACAAAGACTTTGTCATTTATTGTATGATTGATTGCTCTGCTGTAGACAGTGACTGAGAAAAATAATTCAAAGTTAAATGAAACTAATGCATCTGCAATATTATATTCAACAGGTATCTGCAGCTCTGACATCCACCATCAAGACCTTCACAAAGGAAACCTTTGAAGAACTTGGCAACGCCTCTTCAGCACTGACCAAAGATCAGATCCTTACAGTGCCATCTTCTGTGCTGGTTTCCTCTTTGCCCACCCTGGGCTCTGTGAAAAACTGGGGCCAGGACCGGGCCACCACTGTCATCCAGTCCATCACCTCCTCAGGATTTCAGGTAAGTTTTGCAGTTTTCTTCAGCTTTCCTGAAACACTTCAGATATTCAATGATTGGCTGCATCAATGTTAACCTGAATTTGTTATCAAAATCTATGATCCAATCTAAATGGTCATTAGTTTCTAGTTACCAGAACATGGTTTTAATGGTTTTAATAGATAACAATGTAACTGACAGGTCAACAGCGCAGCCTCTCTGGAGTCCCTGGGAACTCTTGTTGTTGGACTTCACTCAGAGTCAATTCAAAAGATCTCAGCTTCCGAAATACTCAGCGCCTCCCAGAGGCCCAACGTCGTTTCCAACATGCTGGAAGCCTCAAAGGTTGTCCAGGAGACTTTTGTCAGAAAGGTACGAAATCAACTTGCCCTTAAATTCAGTAGTATTGAATGAACCACACAAATAACAATGACATCTACTGACCTACTTGTCAGATCATTTCTGTGGACGCAAATCCAGTTAAATTGGTGGAGAATGTCCCTGATGTCCTAGCAAGTGAGATCCCATCTTCACTGCTGGTATTTTCGGAGAGCACAGTCAACATCAGCATGATGAACAAAAAGACGTGGACTCCAGATCAGGTCAGTGATTTGTTCTGGTTTTAGATGGATAAAAACTTGATGCTGTGAGAGATATTTTAATAAACGTGCCAGAGATCACCTGCCATGTTTAGTATAATAATATTTCTCACATATGTTAATAACATCTTAAACAAAGACTCCTGTATTACTCTTTATAGTCCGCCATGTTTATTTGGACATTGGGTGAATCAGGCTTTGACATCGAACAGTAAGTAACCAAAAGCCGCAGCTATTTGTCATGAGAATTTCCACCTTTCCATGCATTAAACTCTGTGCTTTTTTGTTTTCTCTCTGCAGGCTTTCGCCGTCTGTGCTGCAAGGCTTCAGTTGTTCATCGGTTCAGAAAATGTCTAAAGCCAAAATCAAGCAGATGATTCGTGCCTGTCGACCGAGGAAAGGCAGAGCCAAGGTGGACCTGGAGGAACCTCAAGTAAGTTCTGTTGCCTACATTATGATTTATATAGTTTCTGTTTACAATTCGAGTGGCGAGATTTGAAATAAAACATGAGCTGCAGTTATAAGAACCAGTTTTCCATCCTTGTTCTCACACTGTGACCTCCAGCTGACCTGCATGTACAACCTGATCCGTGACGACCTCTCTCAGAACTTCACAGATTATCCTCCAGACATGCTTCTCTACTTGGAGTGAGTCTCTCTCCACATCATAACTGTGTCTGTTGTTTTTAAAGCTAATTATTTCTGCAGTCATTTATAAAAACTACTTTCCACCACTCTACTACAGTATTCAAGATGTCCAGAAAGCAAACTGCAGGTCCTACTTTTCTGCCCTGGGTGCCGCAGACTTTTCTGTGGCCTCCAGCATCTTGAACAAGGGCCCACAGAAGTTCAGGGAAGCTAGAGACTGCTTGGTGAGTATAAAAATAAAATCAAGACTGAGTCAAAGGAGACCTCAGGTGCCATGATGAAAAATACCCAAATAAACAAAAACACTTAAGCCAGATAAAGCTTAGTTATATTTCAATTTGATGAACATGTTTCTTTAGCAGCTTGTAAAAAAGCTGAATATGGGTTTTTATTTCAGAATTAGATCCTGTTTATGGCTAAGAAATGTCTTGTTGCAGCCAATTTTTTGCCCATTTTAGACTATGATTTATATGCATGCATGTTCATACTGGTTCCATAAACTTTACACGACGTGGCTAATAACAGCGGGTTGTCACAGCTGTGACCTAATGCAAAATCTGAGTTCTCTGCTCACACCTTGACAACTGAGTCCAGATGTAGTTTGTGCAATCTGTTTAGTAAATCCAGAGACGTTCAAAGTGATAGCACAGACAGAACATTGAGACAAACTTAGCACATAGCAGGAGGGATTTGCATCAAAATGATATACGTGTATGTTAATGTTTAGTCAACGTAAATAATTTGAATGAACATTTTCACTGATGATCTGTATTTTCACTGTTTCAGGGGATCAGTGGCGACAGCCTGAGCAGAGACAATGTGGAGGTCCTGGGGAACATGGTCTGCACTCTGGATAGATCCGACATTGAGAATTCAGATCCTCTCATCCTGGAAAACCTCAAAGCCTGCAAAGACCTCTCTGCCAGCCAGGTGGCTGCTATGGAAACACTGCTGCTGTCTGGGAAAACACAATACGGGTACTAAAAGCAAATCCATGCATTGCATTTTAAAAAATCTCTGCCAGTTCTTTACATTTTGGGGGATTTTCTGACCTTCAGGTGTCAGACAAAATTGATTTTATCCAAAAGGACAAAATTAGTCCTCTTGCCCCCTAATAAAGTGTTGTACAAAATAATTCAGATGAAGATCTATACAAAAATGTATCCATTACCTATTTACATCAATATGACAAAATATATATTGTCTTTGATTTTTAGATATGTAACCAACTGGGACCAGCAAACACTGGAGGATCTCAAGATACTTCCCTTTTACTTTACAAGAACCTTCTGGGACCGGTTTACAATTGTGTGTTTTTATCACCTTGGTTACTGTCATGAAAATTGGTCTGCTTATATTTTTTGAAAATGACTTCTAGATTGTTTTATTCCCTAACATTTATTTACATTTTCTTCCAGTCAATGAAGAGGAAATTCCTTAAGGGTTTTCTTCCAGACTTAAGGAAACAAAATCCACACAAGAACAAGCTGAAGTACCTCTTCAAACAGATCAGCCCAGTTTTAGTAAAAACAGGAGAAGGTAAATACTACTAGTAGTATTAATAAGAGTAATGGTGAATTCCTTTGCAAAGCCTATGGCTATGTCAACATAACTAAAGAAATGAACTGTGAAGAGTCAATTATTGACAAAAGGATTGATTATATATCCTGAAGAAATCTCTAACAAATGTATTTCCTGCAAGAAATTAATGTCTAACTACACAGTAGCCTCACTAGCTCTCTTATCGTTACAAGGATGCACTGAGGGCAACATCACCCAGGTGACTGTTAGCAACCCGTCTTTCCCCTTTGGCTACAACATGACGCAGTTCAACCTCTGCCTGGACGTTTCCGTTCTAAAAGATAACCTCTATACTATCTGCCAAAAAGTGGATGATGATGACTTCCAGAAAATCATTCTGAAGAAGCTCAACCAGGTAACTTGGGAACATGTGGCGGTTTGGTCAAACAGCGGTATGCACTTTATGACCTGTAAGAAGCCTTGCGACTAACAGACCCAGTGGCCATCAAGAGATGGCAGGCATTTCATCATTAATGAGTGTCATATTATTTTCATGCATTAATGTTTTGAGTTCATATTCAACACTTTGCTCTTATAATTTCATAATCTCTACTTCCAGGCATTCCCATCTGGAGTTCCTGATCAGGAAGTACAGATGCTTGCTTCAGTCTCTCGCTCAGCAACACTTGATGACATCTCTAAGTGGAACATCACTGAACTGGATACCTTGGCAGCTCTGATGAAACCTGAAGATGGAACATGGGAGACGGCACAGGTACAGCAGACCGTAGACATTAGCAAAACTTTCATTTGACTGGAATTTGGTAACTTGAGTTTTTCTTCATGATACATTTAGAGCAAAGCAATCATCACCAAGTACCTGAATACCTCTGGAAATTCACTGGGCAGCAGTGAACTGAACATTATTGACTCCAACCTGTGCTCACTGGACACCAGCACGTTACAGACCATCACAGCAGACAGTATCAGGTTGGTGTCAGCGTGGATATAACCAACATATCCACTGTGGTCGTTAAAGTAAAACTGAATGCCTCTGTATCTGTTGTCAGAAATACCAAGCATCTAGATGTGGCATCATGTTCAACTGAGCAGAAGAGAGTCCTCTACGAGATCAGCAACGCCTCCTTCAGCGTCCATCGTGATAATCCGATTAACTTTTTTAACCTGGTTAAAGGCTATCTAGGTGAGATTACATACTCACTATTATCTAATTATCCAAATAAGAATTGCTTTTTAATTTTGTCATTCATTTCTTTTTTGAAAGGTGGAGCATCTCTGGTTGATATAATATCTTTGTCAAAACAAAATATAAGCATGGATGTGAAAACCTTCATGAAACTAAACATCAGTGTTATAACTGTAAGTATAAACAAGAAAGAACTAGCATTAGGTGAATTCTTTGGACAATAATAAATGTTCTCTTCTGAAAAATATAATTAAACTGCAAAAAAATATTTTTTTCAACATTTAATTTTTCTAAACATGCAGGATTTAACTGTTTCCAACGTCCAGAAACTCATGGGGGAACATTTACCGGACCTAAAGTTGTTTGAGAACGACACTGTGATTCAGATGTGGGTAAACTTGCAACAACAGTCGGATCTAGACAGAATGGGTATTGGTCTATCTACCAACAGCACGATCCCTCCAACTACAATGCCCACCCAGGAAACTAGTTTTACAAGTACTGGAACTGCAACTGGAACACGTTCTGACACACAAACAAAAACATCCCTAACCACTTCTGACATACCAGCACTTACTACCACGTACAGTTCAACCATTCATACTGTAAGCAGCTCATGGAGGACAACTAACACTGTAACCAGTGCTGGAACATCAACAGGTAATTCTGTGGCTACTGTTGGAACAACAACCGTGAGTGCTGAGTCTCCTCCTTTCACAACAAGAGCAAAAGTTTCAAGTAGTACTGGAACTTCAACGCAAGATGCTGGAACAATCACAATGTTAGAAACAACTGTTGGAACGAGTTCCTTGATATCAAACCCTAAACCTGAAACAAGTGCTAGAACTTCAACAGGAAATGCTTTGGCCAGTGCTATGACAACAGTAGACTCCGAAAACAGTGTTCTCACAGCAACAACAAACTTAGCAAGTGCTGCAACATCATCATCAACAGGTGGTCCAACTGATTCTTTGACATCTCCAGATTCTGAATCTACCACTAGCACAACAATGCCTTCTCCTACAACCAGTTCTGGAACAATGATGGCAGAAGATACAACTACTAGTGGGACGTCAACAACTACTGAAGCAACAAGCAGAGAGACACTGACCAGTGTTGAAATCAGTGTTAGCACTGCAAGAATGCATACATTAGCCAGTACCAGTACAGAACTATCAAACACTGCAACCAGCCCTGTTACCCCAGAGCCTCCAACTGAAGGCAAGAGCAGTACAACATCAACACCAGATGCCACAACAACCCCTGAGACAGCAACAGCAGATGTTTCACTTGGTACACCAACAAAAAGCCTCACTGACTCTGAAACGCCAACATTTGCTACCACAACCAAATCTGTGTCAGCAACAATTAATACTGGGAGCAGCTCATGGAGGACAACTAACACTGCAACAAGTGCTGGAACATCAACAGGAGATGCTTTGGCCAGTGCTATGACAACAGTAGACTCCGAAAACAGTGTTCTCACAGCAACAACAAACTTAGCAAGTGCTGCAACATCATCATCAACAGGTGGTCCAACTGATTCTTTGACATCTTCAGATTCTGAATCTACCACTAGCACAACAATGCCTTCTCCTACAACCAGTTCTGGAACAATGATGCCAATAGGTACAACTACGAGTGGGACGTCAACAACTACTGCAGCCACAGGAAGTGAGACTCAGACCACTCTCACAATCAGTGCTACCACAACAACAACAAAATCTTTAACCAGTACCAGTACAGAACTATCAAACACTGCAACCAGCCCTGTTACCCCAGAGCCTCCAACTGAAGGCAAGAGCAGTACAACATCAACACCAGATGCCACAACAACCCCTGAGACAGCAACAGCAGATGTTTCACTTGGTACACCAACAAAAAGCCTCACTGACTCTGAAACGCCAACATTTGCTACCACAACCAAATCTGTGTCAGCAACAATTAATACTGTAAGCAGGTCATGGAGGACAACTAACACTGTAACCAGTGCTGGAACATCAACAGGTAATTCTGTGGCTACTGTTGGAACAACAACCGTGAGTGCTGAGTCTCCTCCTTTCACAACAAGAGCAAAAGTTTCAAGTAGTACTGGAACTTCAACACAAGATGCTGGAACAATCACAATGTTAGAAACAACTGTTGGAACGAGTTCCTTGATATCAAACCCTAAACCTGAAACAAGTGCTAGAACTTCAACAGGAAATGCTTTGGCCAGTGCTATGACAACAGTAGACTCCGAAAACAGTGTTCTCACAGCAACAACAAACTTAGCAAGTGCTGCAACATCATCAACAGGTGGTCCAACTGATTCTTTGACATCTCCAGATTCTGAATCTACCACTAGCACAACAATGCCTTCTCCTACAACCAGTTCTGGAACAATGATGCCAATAGGTACAACTACGAGTGGGACGTCAACAACTACTGCAGCCACAGGAAGTGAGACTCAGACCACTCTCACAATCAGTGCTACCACAACAACAACAAAATCTTTAGCCAGTACCAGTACAGAACTATCAAACACTGCAACCAGCCCTGTTACCCCAGAGCCTCTAACTGAAGGCAAGAGCAGTACAACATCAACACCAGATGCCACAACAACCTCTGAGACAGCAACAGCAGATGTTTCACTTGGTACACCAACAAAAAGCCTCACTGACTCTGAAACGCCAACCTTAGGTACCAGTAACAGTCCTGGGTCAGCATTATCATCTCCTGGCACTACTACTGTGGTAAGAACTTGAACCTCAATAGAGGATATCATTTTGTCTCTTCTATTTTTGTGTCTGCCTGTTGTGATGTTCTAACATGCCAGCCTTTTAATGATCTACTTGTGAGCTTTCTCTTCTCCAGGGCACTTTTACATCTCAGTCTGACAAAAAAAAATTGGCTTTAGTTTCAGTTTGGATTCAACATTTTCAACCAGTGTAATATTCTTTTGCAGAGATGTACAACTTGCTCTGGGTTTTCTAACCTCAGCCTTGCACATTTAATATCTTGCACTTTTTATTCTTTAACACCAACTTATACATAACAATCTACATCTACAAGAAGAAAAGCAAACTTTTAGCACATAAATCTCAAGAATTGTAAAATGTATGATGTGTAGGTTTTTAATCTGTTTTCTAAAAATGCATCGTCTCTGGCTGTACCATCCTGATGTTCACTAAACCAATCCATTCACGCCTCTTTTTTCCTCCTAAAACTGAATTTCCCCACAGACCCAGTCTTCCAACTACACACAGAACCTGACATTGGCCTTTCTTGAGGCTGTGCTGGATAAAAATTTCTCCATGTCGGCTGTTAGTGATGAGGATTTCCTGCTATGGCTTAGGCTGCAACTCAGACCTTTGCTGGTCAATCTCTCTCCAGCTATGGTTATTCACCTCTTTGGTATTGTGAAAAACAGGAGCTGCAACAGCAGCCAAGAGATGTAAGTATCTATTCAATACATTTATGAAATTACAGTAGATATAAAAATATTACAAAATGGCTCCATCTTTTAGGCAATACATTGTATAATGTGATATTGATTATTGGTTTAAATTAGTAACTGATCATTTCCATTCAGGATTTCAGTGCTTGAAACTGTGCAGATGACACTCGGCGACGAAACCAAGGCAGAGATCTACAAAAATATGATCCTCTTCCTCCAAGGTAGAAAATAATGCTTACAACAAAAGAAAAGAAGCTTATTCTCTCTTTGACATTTCTTGGTTGCTTTAGTACATTTTTAACATCAGTCTAAACATCTTAAAAACAGTACATTTCTCAGGACATTTAGTTGAAATGGTAAACTGTGATTATCTGTAAAAACACAAAATCTTACCCAATATTTGTGGTCTAGTTTCTAGTGCTAATATCTTAGTACACTTAAAATAAGAAAACTAACTTACAGTTAACTTTTCAGCAAGATATAGGAGCTTGTTTGAAGTCAATAATACCATAATATTGATAACAATGTAATGGAGTGAAATAATCTGCCATTCACGACATTTTCCCATAAACTAAAATGTCTGAAATAAAGACAGATCAATTAACATATCAATGCTCTCAGAGACACAGCTCCAGGAATTCTGGTTTTTGAATAAACTATTCAATATGTTTAATGCCACTGTGAAATTTGTACTCTAAAATGTTTCTGATTGAAACTACAAAAAAATCTAAATAACAAGAAGGAAACATGCAGATTTTCTCAAGAACAATTATTCTTGTGCTCCTTGTTATAAAGTGACAATAGTCTTTTGCAGCAGCATAGCAATATCTCATGCATAACAGGCAGGATATGATGCACAACCATCACCCTAATCTTTAGCTCTACCCCCAGATACTCAATCAGATTTCAGTCAGGTCTCTGACTGGGTTGCTTCTAGATCTTAAAATGATTTCTAGTTGGGAGAAACATGTTAGTAAAATTAAAGTAGAACTTTAAACCTAAATCTGCTAGGGGTACAAACGATTTTCAGTGTAGTTGAATGAAAACTTCCAAGAGGTGTTTCAGCAGTAATACTTTTGTAGATTAAAAAGTATCACTTTTTCAAGCTCAAATAACAAATGGAACATCAGTCCAGTTGTGTATGACTACCCATGTTGTTTATTATTGTGGTGCTACTGTCCTTTAGTCTCTAGTAGCTTGAGAGGGAAAAGAGCAGATGGTCCGACATTGGGATGCAAACCTGGGATAGCTGCTTTAGAAGAAGCAACTGGGTGTGATTTGCTGAAGCTGATGAAAGTCATGAAAACTTGACATCTTTAAGAATTTCAGCTTAATTCTACAAAAAATGCCCCAAAGCAACCACAGCCGAAATAAAACTGAAAAGTCTTTTCTGTCCACCGATGTCTTATTTGTACCCAGAATAAGATGCTTTACTTTGCAACACAGATCCAACGCCACTAAAGTGTTACAGTGGTGGAAGCTTCTACATCTTCCTGAAGAACAACTTCCTCAGCTTTGGCTTTCCTGATGTCCCGTCATTCATCTCTCTTCTTCCACCAACACGCAAATCAGAGGTACAGCTAAATATCTGAATATGAACAACATTTATACACACAGATAAAAGGGAACGGATAGAAAGGAGATTTTTGGGGCAATTTTGTTTATACATACTTCTATATTAGGAATCCAAAAATGGACTCATTCACGTAATCGAGCTAAATTAACTTAAAAAGTGTTTTCTTCTGTTTTCAGCTCCTAAATACCATTAGCACCTCAGAACTGCGTCAGTTCCTCATTCAGCCTGGCGTAATCAGTAACAGTTCAGGCATCTGCATCATCTTCAGCAACTACAACAACACTCCTTCCTTCCTAGAAAACGTATGTCCTCATCTCAAATTTAAATGTGTAGTAACATCTATGGGTGAATCTGGTTGTGTTCTCCTCACTGTTTAATATTTCTGTACAACACCTGCAGGAGGACGTCCCAGATGATGTGAGGAGGATCATCCTTCCCTGTGTTTGGCCTTTGGCTCTGAGCAGCAACAGAAGATCTGAGGTTGATCTGTGGTTTAACGTACGTTTGAGGAACTATCTGAGGTTCCTCACCAAGGATCTCATCAGCTTCAACAGAGTGCAGAATGCCTCGTGTCTCACCTTCCAAAAACTGTAGGTTTCTGTATCATAATATCATAAACATACCTAAAACCCCATCATGAACCCAACTTTGTTGTTTTCTGTACCACAGGGTGTTTTTTATGGGGAAAATCTTCACATACACCAGTTCTGAGTTTGGACAGGAAGATGTGTACACAACCATCAGGAGTTTCCTGAGAGTCGGTATGATTTAAAAACAATTATTATTATTCCTGAATTTTCACACTGTTGGACAGTAAAGGATACTTTTATTCTATTATCTTTAACTCACAATCCTACATGGAATATAGAAAATAATTTTTCATAGTATAACAACAAACTTCTGTGTAGGTTTTTTTCTGATGTTTTGGGACAGACCAATACAAAGGAGTGCATAGATCTAAAGTTGAGAAACATTGACGCATGGTTTACGTTTGTTTTTTAAATAAGGGTGAAGTGTGTTTGTATTTGGCTTCTTATATGCCGACTCTCATAAATAAAGTCGAACAAAAAGAAAAACTCCTCAGCCCCTTAACATAAAACGGAACACCACTGTTGCGTTTTTCCATTGTATTTTCCAGGGGTGAGGGTTAAGGGGTTTTAAGAAGTCTTCTACTTAGTAAGCTAAAACTGAGTCCACTTAAGTATAATTTAAACTGAATATAAATCCAGCAGATCCGTATCAAATCTGGGGTGTTTGATCAAGGGAGCGCTGTCCCTTTCATCTGACGCCCCACTGTACCTGCACCAATCTTTCTTTGGAGGTTGCCACATGCAGTTAAAATACTTTTTTGGCAATTTTGAGGTCTTTGCCAGCTCATTCGAGGTAAGAGATGGATGGAGAAGAGCGCGACGACACAGATGGAAGGGGCAGTTGGACGAAAGATAGGAGCACAGCTCCATACCTTAATACAAGATGGGAGGGAAGGAAGGTCCTAAAATAGTCTTTTTTTCCTGAAATGAGCTCACTCAGGGAAGGTCGTAGAGAGCTGCCCTTTGGTGTGCTAGTAGGGGCCATAAGCAGGATGTAAAGCGACAAGTCTGTTGCAGAAGGGCCAAACCATCTGAGAGTTATTAGATGCCAAAGTCAGAAATCTGTCATCTTCTCCCCCTCCCCATTTCGCAGCCTTATGTTGCAAAGTTGCCATGGAGGGCTAGTTTTTCTTGGTACAACATGTCAAACCACATATCCAAAAACCAGATTATCAGGGTTGTTTGTGAGCTACATGGGCGGATTTGTACCACCCAGTGAAACCTTGACTGCAGTTTGGAAACCATTGGTTTATAATAAAAATCCCAGTAAAATATATTAATTTTTTGCTAAAGGGGTATGAAAAGGTTCAAAGAAAACTATGCAAATGATTCAGGCAGGCAGAAATATACATTGCAGTAATATGTCTCTCTTTGTCCTCAGGTTCTGGAGCCAGATGCTACGATCCCAGAGATCCAGAGCTGAGTTCTACCTCCTGGTTTGTCAGCTACATTGGCAGCTTTGTTACATTTATCACTTTGGATGATCTCACCAGCTTTATCTCCACCTCTCAGGTATTTGTCCTAACAAACTGGTTAAATTCGTAACACAATAAAAACCAAATCGAGCCCTGGTGTTTATCGGTTATGATTCCTACTGTTTGAGTGAATTTAGAACATTTCTAATCAGAACAACCAAAGTCAACGTTTGCAACATTTGATCAAAGTGCCGCACAAGGTATAAAATCACCAGGAGCTTTAAGTTTAAAAATAGAATAACAGAATGGTAGAAATAAAATATTACATTCAGCACAATTAAAGCTGTAATAGTGTGTTCAGTTAGTACCAAAAGCCAGAGTTTAAAAGTCAATTT